>NC_060164.1:16530799-16632443 GCF_021292245.1 Micropterus dolomieu
CCCCCCCCCCCCCCCCCCCCCCCCCCCCCCCCCCGTCCTGCCTCGGCAGGTTTTCACAGCTGGCACATTGCCAACTTTAGCTGAGGCTGTCCCTTTCTGACTGAAAGAAAAGTACATTAAAGTACTTAGCTCAACACAATCCCACTCTCCATGCACTCGCAAATAGAGAGGCTACAGCTTAGCCTGTTGTAGCTGATCAAGAGGGAATGGAGGCTTTTTTCCTGAATGCTGAACTGTTTTTATAAAATCTCAGGGAATCAGCACAATCTCATAAACACAGACTGGATATTGTACACACAAATTAGTGAATAATAATGATCATCAAATAGATGAAATGTGTACATATTATGAACTAGACATGTAATTTTCACCTTTTTGTCGCATTAGAGGTTTTGCTCATGTTTGACATACTTTTGTCTGACATTTTGCACTCCGTTTAGGCTAAATCTTGCAAGACAGTAGTTCCTCACCATAGCTACGGGGATGACACCCAGATTTACATTGCTCTTTCATCAAAAGTCTATGATCCAACTGACTGTGTCAAGTAAACAAGTGGATGTGATTTCAGATGGACAAAAGAGAGATTGCATTTCTATGACAGAAATATATATAATTCTGTATGTTAACAAGGAGAAAAAGTAGTTATTGCCCACTTTGATTCTTTGCCCGGTGAAGACTACACATCAAGTTAGAAATATTTTAGCAACATATCAATGCAATAATTGTTAAAAAGTCCTTCTACCATCTACAAAAAACAGCAAAAATGTGAGGTTCCATGTCATTCATTCTTCATCTTATTCTGAATGGACTGCTGCCAGAATCTTTTATCTGGTCTTTCCTTGAAACAGAATTTTAACAAAAACAAGGGGAACTGAGCACATTATGCCTACTCGTAAATCTTTACTTTGCTGGTTACAATTTGGGATAGAGTCTAGATGCACTGTTCTTAACATCTTTGCATTGGGAAAAAGAAGTTTGAAGACATTATAAAGCCACTTTAAAGAACACAGACAGCATGACTAACCTAAAACCTAACTCAAGTTTGGTGTGAGCATGGAGACATCTGCCACCCCTCTCCCTCGGATTCAGCTCTAACCCCAGCAGTACCAATACTAAGACTGGTGAGCAAAGTATTGAAACTGGATAAAATTGTTTAACTGTTAAATGTGTAAGGTCTTTATAAAAGTGTAACTGGAGACAGAGGACAGGAAAGAATGACTGGTTTAAGGCAAAGTCTAGACCCTTTTTATTTTAGCTTTTGTCAGGTACATTTGTCAGGGAAGAAACTGCAAAGATAAACGAAATCAAATCAAATTCTCTGTGCCATGTTGAATTGCATTGCCTATGCTTTTTCTTTTGCATCGTGTCGTATAGCATTTATCGCATTGTGCTAAATAAAATTGTTTTGAATTGCAACAGGGGTAAAGTTTACATTTTGAGTCTGACATAACAATAATTAATACAATCATGACCAACATCAAAATAAGAAAGATACAGATAAAACAAATAAATAAATTACAAACAAACAATGAACAAGAACGAACAACGAGAATCTAATGTGCCATGCAGAGAACATTGAGTAACTCGCTGTCCCTCAGGTTGTGACACAGGGACACGGCAAGGTTTGCCGTATGTTCTTCTCCTAGGACTATTTGTAATTTATTGTTATCTTGGAATTCTTTGAAATCTGGTATTAACAGATGGAATTTCTCAAAATGTTGCTCTCTTATGCGTCTATATCACATTTCAGGAGAAATGCGTCTGTCTCCACCTCACTTGTCGTCACTCGATCACATACTCTATATTCTTTTGCTAACCAGTACTTTTTTATGTATGTTTTTCTTCTTTATCTATCTTATCTATTATATCAGATTGTTGGCAAGTAGTGTTGCACGATATACGATAGAAATGTATCGCAATACCCTGCCATTAAAAACAATACAATACTGCCTTTTATTGGTATCTATACTTTAAAAATTTGATTCAATTAAGAGCAGTGAGTGTGTGTGTGTAGCGCTCTCAGAGCAGCACACAGAGGGAGAGACATGGCTACAAACAGAAGGTCTTCCCCGGCTTGTCAACAAAGCAGACGCACGGAGCAAACTATGGAATTATTTTGTTTACGTAGCCGGCAGTGAGAGCAAGCCCATGGTCTCCACAAAGCCACTCAATTCCGCCATGGTGGTGTATTGAGTCTTGACGGTGTTTAATGTTTAGTGCAGGTTGCAAATATAAAGTTAACTATCAAATCTATAAAATCAAGTATAGGGGACATCAGATTACTGCATACAATTTAAAGCTTTAATAACAATGACATGGATCTGCTTATTTGCAGTAATCCAATTATTAATGTGCAAATTCATTGTAAAAAACACATGTACTTATATGAAAAAACAAAACAACTTTATTCTGTATGAAAATAATAAACATAAATTACATTAACTTTAAATCTGGCGCTTGGTGGTGGTTTGAGCTTCATCACCTAATAATTTATTAGGCTGCTCACTACAGTAGTGCACTAAAGTAGACTGAACACACAAGACTCTATACACCTCGTTGAGTTTTTTCTATTTAGTCAAATTAGATTTAAAAATGACAATTAATGAGAACAGGCTTTGTTGTAAAGTTGTTTACAATCTACAGTAGACAGGATATTTTCTGGGGTTTTTTTTTATTTAATAAAGAAACTGAATTTTAAGATTCATGTTCTGTCTTTTATTATTCCATTATTTTTCTTGATGTTTTAGATGTTTGCCAAGGTATCGTTTCTGTATCGGTATCAATATAATTAGGTAGGTATCATATCAAAGTCATAATTTTGGTATTGTGACAATACTTTTGGCAAAGCATCAAGATGTGGATCATATCGTCCTCAGTGATAGAGATGCACATCCCTACTGCACCCAGATGAAAACTTCCTGATATCCTTTGACTTTCAATTCTAAATTTAAAAATTATGTACATTTTAATTTATTACTAAATTGAAGCTGTGAAGAATTAATTTTATTTTCATTTAATTTATTATTTTAATTTATCTTCCTTTTTAATGTAGTTTTAAATGTTGTGTTATTGGATTTTTATGCTTTTTTTTTTCTTTTTTTAAATAACTATAAGTTGCCTCTGTTTAAAATGTGCAATAGAAAAGGGTTCATCTTAGTTAAATAATCAAGAAATACTTTGGCTGGACACTGAACTGTTTTTGTAATAGGTAATGAAGTGTTGGTGTCTTTCTCAAAGATTTTATTATAATTGCAGGACACATACTCTATAATAGAGTATATGTTAGTAAATCTATAATACCCCTTTTAGAAATAAAGACATTTTGGCATTTAGATTATGTGCCAATAACGATATAATATAAATGAAAACGCCCCTTTGTCACTCATTTAGCCTCACTTAAGTCATGCTCACGGTGCAAAGACTGTCTAGAGGGATAAAATATAGAAATGTAGATAGAAAAACATTTTATTATATATATATATACACAATTACATTATATTAATTATATTATGTATATATTAGACCAAATGCTGAATTGTTGGTTTACCAAAAGGAGTGCAGCTGCTGCTCTGATCTGTTGAGCTCATACACTAGGGGACACACCTGATATTGGAGACTTTGACGAACATTGTCGTTTGACGTACACCACTTAAGTATTTCTCTCTGTTTCATCACCCATCGTCATAGGCTGACAAATGCTCTGTAACTGCTAGCTCTCTCTCCGCCAGTCTGAATAACATCTTGTGATGTGAATTTCTTTAGGAGCTTTGTGTGCAAGTCCATGTCTGTCTTAATGAACAAATGTTGTCTGTATCAGAACAGAAGCCTACAGCTCACTGTCACATGACACGCTAAGTAAAAGTCAAGTGACATATGAATAAATGGATGAGATAGAGAGTTTGAATTTAACATTTAAATGTAATGTGTTACTGTAAAATCAGTTAATCTTTTCCTTGAATTTACCTGCAGAGAGGGCGTAATAACGCAGCCAACCAAGAGGCTTCGGGCAATTGCCAATGGTGAAGATGACTGCAGTGCAAATGCATAATGCTATTAAGTAGCTTAATGCTAGCCCTAAAGCGCTTTGGATTATCATTCCAGTAATTGGAACTGGTTCCCACCTGTTCTTATTTTACACACTCGCATAGACTGGAGATGATTTACTAGGTTATCTCAATTGACAGCATTGCTGGTTATAGAGTCGTTTGTTCTGTGACTGACAAATCCTACACCATACAGGCTCATTCTGTTTTGCTCACAACAGGGAGCCATAATCTGAGCATGCAGATGACCGGAGGACAAATTGATTAGCATTCGTGTCAGACACATCATGGAAGCATCATGTAGAATTGTTGCTAATTAGACAGGCTGTTGAATATAATGCTATTTTCTTTTGCCAAGCTGATTCCTTGATAAAGTGAGTTTAATGGTTGTATCCTGCTTCTATCCAAGACATCTGAAAGCACTGATATGCTGCATTTCACTGCGTTAACACACGTACTGTCATCATACCTTCCCGTTTGGTTTTGAGAAGATGACATAAGTGCCTAATTTTATGTTTAAAAATACTGTGACCAGGGTGTAGCGAGACATATTTCTGCTCACAGTATAAGTGGACAATTCTATTTAAACTTTTGAGAGAGCAAGACGAATATGCTCTTTTTATAAATGCAAAAAGGAAAAAAAAAACACTGAACCCAGACCAGCACCACGTAAAGGAAACACATTTCTTGGGAATTATATATTAGAGGTTTGCGTGGGACTGTTTTTTAAACACTGCAGCCACCTGCTCAAGCTTCTTTTTGTGCTGCAGCCACATGCACCTGCAGGATGTTCTACCACTCTCACAATAGATGTACTGAACCTTGCCACCAGCTCACAATTCAAAGTCTGTGCCATTTAACCATCACTAAATTAGTCCTGTTTGAAAAACTCTGTGAAAGATTCCTATACATGCTACAGTGTGAAGGAAACCTGAGCTATGATTTAGTGCCAAATAGTTAGAAAATAATTTGAGTGAACTATGGCACACAAACCAGAGGCTTTACAGTCTCCACCAAGGCAAGGCATTACAACATGATCACGTCTACCAACATCTGCAGCAGATCTTGTGGGACCTGTGGACTGGCCTGTCCTGCACTGACCTCTATAATACATACAGTATTTTGTCTATTGTTGACAAGTACAGAAATATACACATTTGTTTGGTTTTATTGGCTTCAAATTAATTGGATTTCACCTCTGACAAGGCAAGGAGCAGTGACAGTGTTTTGTTATGTAATCACTCCAGAGAAGTAGTGATCCATCTGCACATATTGACATGATGGGCTTTAGTCTGTTTTGCAAAGGCTGAATGCTGCGGTCCAATTCTTAGCCATGGCTTTGAATATTTGTCAGGCACTTAAAGTAATGTAAAACAAATTGGGGGCAGCTTTTAGCAACCATATGTGTTTCCTCCTCCCTCTTCCACTGTTCTTTATAGCTAACTTATTTTAGCCCTGCAGGATCACATCATCACAGAGTTAGTACCATGTACCTCTCCTAAGCTTACATTCTGACCATGTCTTTATTCTCTCCAGTTTTTATTTTACAGTTTTTATTTAAATAATCACATGTATGCTATTGAAGTTAAATTTAGCATGAAATGCAGATATTGCATAAAAAAGGAGTCAGCCCTTTTGAACCCTTAAATGATTACTATTGAGTCTGCGACAAAGACTCTAATCTCAATATGTAGAACAGAAAATGAGACTCAAACGTATGAGAGTTGTTTTGGCTCGGTGTGGCAGCTCTGTAGCATGCACTGTAGCTTACATGGCTTTGTACCTCTACCTCTGTAAATATGTAAGGTGTTAAGATACAGCCAGGATCATATCAAACTCACAACAGCTGCTGTTTGCCTAAGGAGAAGTACCTCTGCATTTCATTTTTAAAATCCATTATTCCTATTCCATGTCTTGGTGAATATTTATCTCTCTGCAATTATTGATATATGTAAATGGTTTCTTGGTGTTTCCCACAGGTTGTCAATTTATTTCAGCAGCATCAGGAGGCAAAGGTGGTTTGTTGATGACTTTTTATTGGCGTTTCAGTTAGCCAGGTGACTCACATTACTTTCAGCCTACGAAGTCTCTTTCCACTCTAGTTTACTTTAAGATAATGGCCATTTCAACATTAGCGGGGTCATTATCTGTTTGTCAAGGCTATAATTCAGATTGTGTCTCTATTCAGTCTACATTGGCCACAGACCACTATGCAAACAAGTAAGGATAAGATGGTGCAATGAATACAATACATGGTGATTGTTCAGATCAGACCGTCCAAACTGAAGTCAAACAAAAGACTTTGGAGGACATTCAATATACATAGGCAAGCTGCCCAGATATTAATTTTGCAAGGGAAACATGTCTTCCTGTATTCCTACACTAAGTAAACACAGATAATTATATTTATATACCCATAATATGGAGCCCTTTGATCATTTTCTATCTCCCCAGGCCACAGATCCAGATGCAGGGGTAAATGGCCAGGTGCGCTACCGGATCGTGAATCATCCTGACTTGTTTACGATCAGTGCTAACGGCAGCATCTACACAAGAATGCCTCTTGACCGGGAGCTTAGGAGCCAATATGACCTGGTGGTGGAGGCTTCGGATGGGGCAGTGGACCCACGGCGGACCACCTTGACCCTCTCAATCCAGGTCAGGGATATTGATGACAACAGCCCAGTCTTCTCTCAGCAAACTTATGTGGTGAACGTACCTGAGAACAGCCCTGTGGGAACTTTGGTGCTAAAGCTAAGCGTAAGTACTTATGTGCATGTGTTTATTGCCAAATGTTGTGTTTTCTCTCTCTCTCTCTCTCTCTCTCTCTCTCTCTCTCTCTCTCTCTCTCTCTCTCCATTCTATATATCTCCTGTCTCACTTTATATAAGACATAACGGGTGCTTGAAACAGCAGTTGTATTAACAGGCTTTTAGTATCTTTTAACTTCAAGTGCAGGCAATTTAACATTTAAAATGTCAAATGCTTCCAAACGGAAACATCTACACAGACAGAAACATACACAGCATTATATACACAGCAGAAAGAAACATTTAGTTTTTTTCTTCTCTCACGGCAGCTCTTTGGGCATTTTTAGACTCAAACAGCATAAGACTTACATTTAGGTTTTTCAAGTCAAAACCAGGCTTTAATAGATGAATCTTTTTCCATCTGTCCTGCTAAACATTAATATAATGCTCCACAAATTTTCAAAACCTTATCAACTTTGTGGAATCTGTCTTTGGATAGATTCAGCTCTGTCAAACGGTGAGACACATTTTTTCACTGATTTCACTGAAAACCCTGTGCATGAAGAGCAAACAAGGAGCACAAGAGCAAGTAATTGCTGGCATATTGTGAGTGACATTTCCCAGAGATGGATAAAACAAGAGGGAAGGTTGAGAAGCAGGGATGGATGTGAGGGGTGAGGGGCTTGAGTTACAGTGGCACTGTGACACCATTTATTCACTACACCATCACCTCAGCTCTAAACGGAAGAGTCAAATCCGAGACTCTGAGAAAAGGAAATGGCTGAGTTGGGTAGCTTGAAATTTACTTCCAGGGTCTGAAAATAGCACACGCCACCTGCAAAATGCGGGTAAATTGTTGACAGTTGCAGGTCATCTGCCACTTTGGCGGACAGGGAAAACGCACGAGAGAAAGACATGTAGTAATGTTAGCATAATGTGGCAATCCGCGCATGCCACTGCATCACACACAACACATACAGCTACCAGTCAGCTCAGGGAATATCTATGGTGGCGTTTTAAACCAAACTCATCAGTGAAAGAGGCACAGTCCCTCCTGAGTGACAGCAGGTTAGCTTGCCAGTAGCGCAACTGCCGTGAGGTAACTGCTTTGTTGTCGGAGAATGACTAAGCTCGTCCATTAGACACAAGATTGGAGGGCACATCCTCACAACACGTGTTTCAGTGTTGTATACTGTAATACCTAATCATCTACTGTTGCAGTAGCCTTTGCAAATTATATCTATCTTAAAAGATGGGGTTTTATGCAGTGAGGACCAACTTAAGCTTTCCAAAGCAATTTAATTTAATCAGAACCTATTAATGATTGATCTAAGTAACCCCTGCAGCATTAAACAGAATTAAAATAGAAACATTAATATTCATTGTCCACGGCCACAGTGCATATGTCTATGTATATGTAAGTTTCCAATTTTGAAAGTATATGTGGCTCTTCCTCCCTCTCCTACCATCACCCCACTTTTTCTCTACACATGTCCACTGTTGTCTTTAATGTACTGTAATTGTTTTTTCTACTCCCTCTCATCTTCCTTCTCGTAGGCGGTAGACGCAGACCTCTTCTCCAATGTCACGTATCGGATCAAGACTGAATCGGCCAGGCAGCTGTTCTCTCTGAACCTTGTCACAGGGGAGTTGGCTGTGCTACAGACCCTGGACTTTGAGAACCTGGCAGCTATGGGCATGGGGGCCTCTTACACATTCCAAGTGGAAGCTGTCGACCAAGGAGGGGTCATGCCCCCAGGTCAAGCTACCGTCACGGTCCGCATCACGGTGAGAGCCCCCGGATAGTCAGTCCTCCACAACCTCTCACTGGTCTGTTCTCTGTCTATCCTCATTGTCCCTCAGGAGCTGCAGCAGTGGCATTGTATATGTAGTGAGTCATCAGCAGAGTTTTACAGTAGTAACAGCTTGCATAAGCCACAGTCCAATAGGAGACATATTGCACAGTAATGCACATTATGTGATGTGAAAGTCATTGTTATGCTGTTCAGCTTGAAAGCTAAATGCATCTCCTTTGTAGAAGATGTTTTGGCCTCCTGACCTGTTTGTCCTTGTAGAAGCAGGACAAACAGAATTTTATGAATTCAGAATTTCTGCCTTGCGCACTGTGCTATTCCAAATCTGAATGACTCATTAGCTTAGTGACAGCTATTATGTCAGGTTTTTTCCAGAGCATGTATTCCCTTTACACCCTTTCAAGAGATTAACAGCCAATCCCAACGAAAGGATTAGAGGCCTTGTGTCGTGTATCGTGTGTTAATGCGTGTGTGTTTTTGCCCTGTGAGTAATTCTGTGCTTCGAAATGTGTGCATTCCCATTCAGCTCTGTGTATGAATTTAGTCCACTCCTAATGACAGTCTCAAAGTCTGCAGAATTAAGCTCTCTATATTACACTAAATGGGAGGAAGCTTATTCAAGCAGGCTCGCTGCATGGTCCGCCAACCTGTAGAGTTAGTTTGTCCTCCGATAAGGACAAGCTTTGTTGCAGTGTTCATGCTGTCACCCAGGAACTGTGTTTGATAGGATAAGGCATCGCACAGCCACTGATATCAAACCAATGTCTGCTATTTAAAATGGCAGACATGAATTAGAATAAGCCTAATGGATTCACGCAGGCTTCTCGGGGACTAGAGATGGAAGTGATTCCAATGTTTCCACTTCCTTCCTCATATAACACCTCTTGAGGGTTATTTGATGTTGCTTGTGTTTGATTTCCCCTTGTATTGTTCTGTTGTTGTCTCTTTCGTCGGATGCCTCGCAGTGATTGATTGAGTGCCCTGCGTGTCTTGTTTCGAATGACTCTCCCAAACTTTTTGCTGTATTATTGAACTTCCAAAGACCCTGCATGTGTTGAGAAACAGTATGTGTGTGCACACGTAGCACATGCAAGTGTGTGTGTACATGCACCTGCAGCATGAGGATCAGGCTTTGTTGTTCAAAGTTAAGAGCTGGATCAAAGATTTTCTGCTAGGAAACACTAAACCTGTGTATAGATGAAAGTGAGGTTGCCCTCCACCACTGAGTTTATAGAACACACAATGTTACTCATGGCTCAGTCAAAATAGTGGAAAGTAAAGAGAAAAGTCAAGAGAAAGGAAGATCAGGCAGTTATACTACAAAGCTAAGCTATTCCTGAGAGATATGTGAATGGCTTACTGAGTATTCATTCTCTCAAAACAAGGGTTGCACCGTTAACAAGATTTCATGTCTTTGCATGTAGGTCAGAAAACCTCTTTTGTGGTTGTCATCTTAATATGTCCTTAAAATTCAGGCTCCGACATCTTGAGATTTCTTTTGAGATACCTTGAGAGAATTAAACTATTATTAAATGTAAGCTGCTTGTAACCATTCAAAGCTTTAACACAATGAACAGCAATTTATCTTTGACTTATTTGGCAGTCATCTACCTTCCTCCTGTCATCAGGTACTATAGAGTGGAATGTGTATGTTATCAGTAAAGATGTACCAAACACAAAGAAAAAGTATTTCATTATGAAATTTACACAACGTAATAGTTTTTATCTGCAAGTCACAGTACTTTGGACTTTGTGGTGTGATTACAGTAAATGCATATGTTTATATTTGATCACATTCAGTTCAGATGCACAGTTCTTAAAGTGCGTGGACAAAGCCTGGGGCATGGTGAATTGCTGTAGTGGGAAAATTTGCTTTAATCCACAAGAATTTGCTGGGAGTGAAATCAAACAAAGCAGCATCTGCAAAATCTGCACTGCTGCTACAATATTCATCTTTCAGCCTGCAGACAGCATCAGCAAAAGTAGTAGGCGAATACATTGTAAAATGAATTTGACCCTTTTTAATGTCAAATCTTATCTGTCACCAGAGGGATATCTTTCCTGTCCCGTCTCTGTAACCCATTAATCTGCTGGAGTGTAACCAAATGTTTTGTACTCTGCTAACCCAGTAATGTTTTCACTGTCATATAACCACAATTGTAGGTGAAAGCCAGCCACGTCTACAAATATCACCAATACGTACCTGACACACCTACACTCATGGAATGTCTTTTTTCTTTTTAGGACATGAATGACTTCTCCCCTGTCTTCACCCAAGACCTGTATAAGGGCATGGTTGCACCCAATGCAGAGAAAGGAACAGTCATCACAACTGTTTTTGCTGAGGACCAGGACCCTCCGGTGAGTATGGAAAAATACTTCTATTACACTTAAATGATATTTTATATATATGCAATGTGTATTATGAAATTCTGGTTGATACGTTGACCCTTAGAAGGTGCTCTCAGGAATGTCAAGATGACTTACACAGCATTGTTTATTGAAGCCCGGCCAGACAGAGAGATCATAGCATCAGCATACAGAGTGAGAACCCAATGCCTAGCAAACACCACAAGCACCACCTCAATATTATCCCCCAGCTACCCCATAGAGCCTATGGTGTATCCCATACAAGGTCATTCTTGAGTGGTCTAAATGTGTCCTCATCATACTATTGGTAGCTAGAGCTCACAGGCATAACAATCTAAAGCGAACTAGTCGGCCTGTCTCTAATTAAACAAAATAAAGGTAATCTTGACCTTCAGTAACCTAGTACATGGACCACAGAGAGCGTCCTCATCATGGCAGCTACGACAGTCACTGAACCAAGCAGAGAGAGAAAAATGACGGAGGTTGACTTATTGTTTTGAGGAGTCACACTCACCTTTAGCTTGTTTTTGGTCAGCAAATTACCCTAACATGACCTGGAGAAACCTGTGTGATATTTCCTTCAATTATTAATGGAGGACAAAGTCCTTCACAATGTGTACAACATTGGCTGTTAAATTTCTAAGCACATGAAGCATGTCGACTCCATCTGTGTCTTCAATAAAGGTAACAGACATAAAAAGGCTTGCTTTGAGATTTTTACCTCTTCATTACATGTTGCTCTCAAAACATCAACCACTTTTAGCCGTAGCATTTGACATGATGTTTTCAAGACTTCGATGCTGTGTACATTTATTGTAAGGAGGTCTTATTTAGCATCTTCACTTGTATGAGTCATCTACCAGTTGCCTAAGACAGCATCTTGTTTCCTCATACTTCTTTACCCCTCTATATCTAAGCAGGTTCTCCTGGGACTTGAGCTATGAAGGATTTTTGTCTTTTCTTTTTTTTTTAGAATCTGCAAACCAAGGAACAAAATTACACAATGCAGAGGAGAAATTCTGACACCCAGTTTACTAGAAATTCTATGACTAAGAGGAGGCAACACCAGAGCATGCATCACATGACTTTTTTTAGTTTCTTCTTTGCTATCTGGAGCACAACATGTATATTTAGGATGGTGCAAGTCCTGAAAATGTTCCACCTCATTCACCTCAGCTGAACTTATTTTATTTACAGTGCCACCCACCTTAATATTTTATTGCGCTTGGTGATTCAGCTGTGTTCTTGCTTACATCCTCTTTTCTTTTAGGTTGTTTTTTTTTCACAGTGGAAAAAAGGGAATAAGAATCCACCACTGACCTCCCTCTTCATTCCATTATACCTTTAGCTCTGCAAGCCGATGCTTGTTATTAGTGGCCTGCTGGTGCGGTCTCACCAGGATAGTGTACTCTCTGCAGCACATAAACACTGAGGTATATGGATGCCTGTCAGTTCCAGCTGTGGGTGGTAAAACATCTCCAGAGTGCCACAATGACGGCTTCCCACTCTGAGGGATACTCTCTCTCCTCCTGCCTCCCAACCACCCGCACCCCCCACCCCGCCCAAACCATTCTTTTTAATGTGAACTTGTGCCTTTTTCCACTTTTAGTAGATTTTACTCTGAACTATTCTTATTGAGGAGTTTTGTACAGTCAAAAATATCCAGCAGCGCTGAAGCACACATAATGGGTATGAAATCATCTCTTTGTTAACACAAGCACAGGGGCAGTGAGTGAGAGATTGGAGTGACTCAGCAAAGTGGTTTGATAGACAGAGGACTAACTAACAGGAGCAAACTAACCCAGTCTCTTATTGACCTGGATTTGGGAGCTCAAAGCATTTTATTGACAGGATGCCTGTCATAGACACCTCTGGTGGAACATGGCTTATTCTAGTGCTTGCAAATACACACAGAAATGTGTGCACACACACATTCTCTCTCTGTATTACACAGGCTCATAAAAACCTATGTTCACCAAGAAAGAAAGACAGGAAGAGACTTGCTCTGGTTTGTAATGTTGATGTAACAAACATCCATGCATATTCTGTCTGAAGATTATAATGGCGTAGACCATTCCTGATTTTTTTTTTATTTTGGGAAGAAGGCATTATGTCTGTCCACTTATACTTTGGGAGAAGTGATTCCAATGTTTTTTAAAAACTGACTATTTTTGGCAATGCCACTCAACCCATCAATGTTAATATCACTCTGAAAGAAAAAGACAAATGTTCTAGTAAGAAGCACAGGATTTGCGTTTTTTATTAGGGACTGAGGAGAAAAGTTTATTTTTCTTCTGAAATGTTGTTCATCACAGTAGAGACAGTTTACGGTTGCCACTTTTAGAAATTACCATTTTTTCACCAGTCTTTTAGCCACTTTCAAATCAAATCAGTCATTAATCATTTCTGTGTGAGTGGTTCTGCAGACAGAATGTTAATACTTGAATGCAGCTGTGTAAATGTGCCAGTATATAGAACTCTCTCTCCCACTAACCCTCCTGCACACAAGCACTAACACCACCTGTTGCTTATTGGCTAGAACAATGTTGTGTGGGCAGGGTCCACACCACTTTCTTTGCTTTCCACTTACAGAGCCAGGGCTGTGTAGAAAAAAACGGAAAGCTAACAAAACGTCAGGAAATATTCGCTGAATTTAACTAAAAGTGTAGTGGATTAGAATCACTTACTATCCCTTTAAGTCATATTGGCTTGTGTCGGCTTTGCTGTTTTACATTCTCAGCTCAAGCCTTGCTGTTGTGTCGTGCGTCTCTGAAGCATCATTCAGTGCTTCAGAGCATGTTCTTTAATTCATGAACTGACTGTTTTATACTGAGGAGAACTGGATTTTTAGAAAAGAAATGAAAGCAAAACAAGAAATACATTTGAAAGTAATCTTTCTTTAGAACTTTGCTGTAGGTTTCGATAAGAAGATTTCTTTTGACGCCAAAGTACAAAGTACTGTATGTCTACAATTTTTGTTGCTCATCTGCAATGTTAATGACAAATTGAGTTCACTCCAGCGTTGGATATCAAACATTCATAAGCTGTGAGTCGAATGCTGGATGAAAAGGTGTTGTACAGATGAAAATATCTGTAAACAGAGAGATGTCACTGTAACTATAGTATATTCACAACACATTTTTGCACATAATGTCTGAGCCACTGTGATTTTACCAGAAAATTCATCAATTACTTTGAAATTGTGCAGTGTGCTCAGGAAAATACAAAATACAGTTTTGAAAACTATTGTGTGTGAGGCACATTGTCTTCATATATCACTGAACATTGTCTTCATTGGTTTGCCTTTGTGTGGTCCTTATATTCTTGGGCAAAGTTAGATATATGGGTTTCAAAAGGCAAACCAATAATACTTAAGTGGGAAGTGGGAAAAACTAGAGGCTGTCTACTGTTACTCTGTTGACTACACTGTGTTTAGCCGTGAGCGAAGCACTTTTAATCATCTCTGCTGCCATCACTGTAGAGGACTTGCTACTGAAGCCGCTGTATTAGATTCTTCCGTGAAAGGTGTTTTTTTATTAATGATCCTGTCCTGACATCTTTTCCATTATATGTTAGAAAACAAGTTGAAGAGCTTTTAGAGATGAGGCCCTTTTTTCTGAGAGGCCCCTTAGTGAATTCACTCAGATAGTTTTGTAACCTCTTAGAGACACATTTGTGTGAGTAAGCCTCCCGAGGGATCCACTGCTACACCAGGATTTAACTCACCCTAGCCCCAGGTTTTACCCTGTCCCTGGGGAGAAAAATCAGTTCAAGCAAGGGAGCAGAGCTTCAGAAAAGCTTATTAAAAATCAGACTGAATTTGAGGTCCAAAGGGATAAAACTGGAATAAGATAAGCTATAGAAATGATTAGTAATCAGGAACTGTGATTAATCTTAATCAAAGGGTCATATTAAAGTCCAGGCTCTCGCTAATGAATGTAAGTGTGTTACTCTGGAGACTAGAGGGGTGAGTTTAATGGAGAAGTTTTTTTTTTATTGCAAATGAAAGGGAAGAGGTCTGAATCACATGAATAACAGTGAGTTTATATTAGGCTGCCTGATGAGCAGAGAGAAGAGTGAGTCATTAGGATCATTTTTCAGGTTACACAGCGAGAAGAGCAACCTTTTCTTAGCTACTTCAGCACTGTTGCATGATGAAACGGTCAACTGTAATATAGTTGTATTCCTAAGCAAACATTATTGCTATACCGTTATGGCTTAAATACATTTTACTGTACCTAATTACTTTGACACACCCTCTCTCAATCCTCATGGCTTCATTTGAAAATGTGAAAGGTGGTTACCAGATAAGTGGATTGCTTTTGGATTGATGTTCTTCTTCCTCCTTCCTCCAGGGTACTCCGGCCAGCTTTGTCCGCTACAGAGTGGACCAGGACAGGTCACCTTACAGTGGGAGCATCTTTGATGTGGAGCAGACAACTGGAAGAGTCATCACTAAGGTCAACCTCAATGAAGAGCCCAGCGTCACCTTTAAGGTGAGTGGCTGTGATTATACTGACAATAGCAGTGATAAGCTGCTCCTGCTGCTTGTAATGCCAGTGTTTCACTTCCAAGATATTAATGTTATTCACTCAGAGACACAGTATTCCCAATATTGCTCATTTATAGTGAATGGTTATACAGTTAGATTTGGCAGGAAAAATTGTGCTCTCTACATGAACATGAAATCTTAGTTAAATCACCAATAGCTAAAGTATAGCACATTAGAAGGAGATTAGTTGTTGATGGAGCTGTGGCAGCAGACAGTCTTGGCTTGAGCGTGTCAGCAGAGTGATAGTGAGAAATGTCAGGTTACTTATTTTAGCTTTCAACATTTAACATGTCGAGTTAATAATGATGATGGTGGCATCGACAATTATAATTGATGATAATGGTATTAGAATGATAATCATCATTAAGATTTACTTGTCGTAGTTGACGTTTACTGCTCTGTCTTTCATCTTTCAGTGCAATAGAAAGTTGCTGTGAAAATAAGCTGGTCAGATTTGCGCATATTGACTTTTTTAAATTGATAAACACTTAGGGCATTATCACTGTGTTTCCTGAATTGTCTCAGTGATAGGACTGCAACTAACAACTGTTTTGATAGTCGATTAATCTATCGATTATTGAAATGAATAATCAACTATTCGGATTATGAATCGCAAAATGCCTCTCATTTAGCTATTAGCCTTTAAATTAAACCTGAGGTTGTTTTAGGAATGTGCTAATTAACAGTCAAGACAATAAAATAAATACTGCTTTCAAAAATGCTTCTTTAATGAACGTTTCTGCTGCAGCAACAGAAAGTTCCACTGAAATCAAGTCCTGATGAGCAGCTAATCTGCTGTTTAGTGACGTAGCAGCTTTCACGCCAGTTCTGCAACACCCCGGGACAAACTGAAACTGTATACAAAGAAAGGAATAACATCAGGCATTTGATTTGCCGAATTTACAAGAGGGGATCAATAATAATGATTTTGTAGTAGACAGCGTTTCACAACAAATATAGTTTCCCCTAACTCAACAACTCACAAAACTCCGTGATTTTTTAGGGGAGTTTGGGGTGGATTAGCCGCCGCCTCACGCACAGACAGGAGAACTGTTTTCTCTTCTTTAGAAAGTATGAAATTGTCCAGTGTTGTCTTATCTTGCACACTCGGCAGCAACACGTTCTGCAGCTGGGAACGTCGCCATGAGTGATGTATCGTTTATAATTCTAAAGTGAGGGCACATCTGGAATGTGAACGCGGCTGTTGTGTATCATAATTATGTGCTACTCAGCACCATTACTGTAACAATCAAATTGACCAACTGTATAGAAAACGTTTCAGCTCATAACGTGAAGTAACACGGCTTTAACGTGAAGCAAGCTCGCTTACTAGCTTACCGAGACGAGTCTTCATCATCCACAGAGACACAACATTACGCGCCTCCTCTTCAGATGCTCCGGTGTTTCCAGGAGAGTTCAGCTTTGCTGGAGTTCACGACCTTTCTGGCTGAGTGAAGAGTGAAATGCTGCCACACTCTGGAGGTTTTAGGTTGTGAAGGTGTTACTGCAGCTCTGATGTTGTTTCAGTAACTTTAATGTTACTGTTCACATCACTTTACTCTGTTAAGCTGAGTGTGTCGCTACGGCCCAATGACGTCATGAACGAATGATCGATTATTAAATTCTTTAGCAACTAATTTAATAATCGATTTTTGTCGACTACGTCGATTAGTTGTTGCACCCCTACTCAGTGATCAGGTCATTGCTTCTCTTTGTTCTGTGACCAGTGATATTGTTTTTTTCTTAATAATTAAACACATTTCTTCCCAGGTTGGTTTTTTACCAACTTAAGTTGACCTTACATGGACAATCTGTAGCTGTGAATAGTGGAGTGGGGGCCTTGAGATATAACTGTTGATCCTAATGGGGATTTGTCACTTACACTCCCATGTTGTCTGGCTACCTCTTCTTCTTCGTCTTCCGCCCTTTTTCTCCCATATGTTTTCCTTTCTCAGTTTCTTTAAACATTAGTCTCTGTTTATTCTCTTCCTGCCTATCTCTCCCTCTCTGCCGCCCCACTCCCCCCTGCTTCCCCCAGGCCCCGTATTCCACAGTCTATGAATGTAGATCAATACATTCATACTCACTCTCTGGGAGCTTTGCAGGCTGCTTGCCAGACCCTATTTTGCCCGTCTGTCTTTATTAGGATGCCGAACATGTCTACAAAAAATGCCTGGCAACCTCAAAAAGGGAATTATTTGTGTAGAGAGTAGTATTGGGGGGAGAATGTAATACATTTGTGCTTACATTTGTATGCGTGTGTTGCTTATGTGCGTTCTCTCACCCACTGCAGTTGTTTGTGATAGCCTATGATGATGGGGAACCGGTGAAGTCCAACAGTACTTTGGTGGAGATCACAGTCCTTCAGCCTTCCCGCATCCCAATCTTCACCCAGGAAGAGTACAGGTACGTCTCCCTGACACATTGTTAATGCAGCTGCCTCTGCCTGTGAATTCACACATCAAAGAGCAGCTTAGGCTGTAGTGCCAGACAGGAGGAGACTAGATGCTGGAAGAAGTGGACATGGTATCTTAAGAACACCTTGACACACATTTATATCTGTGGTCACTTCCATTCAGCTTCTGTAATACTGTGATTAATATTTTATCACTTGGTAAATTATATATTCTACCTTGAACTGCCGCAAATTGCCATGAAGTCACTATTCCACATGCATTTATTATTTTGTAATAACGATAGCTACCAGCGCATTATTGTGCTGTCGTTGTCAGGCCCCAATTTTGATTCTGTCTTTCTCGTGCTCTCTTTTACGTACGTGACTAATGATGGAGTTTTGAGTATAAATATGCATTAGAGCTTTAGGGTAGATGCTGCAGATTATCACTACTGTAAATCACATTTTTTTCTCTCTGAGGGCGAAGCAGGGCTTCCCTCTGGGTTTATTAGGAGTCCCTTTTGACAAGATTAAGTGTTTAGACTGTTAAACTGGCAGCGCGAGATGCAGCATGAAGGAACATAGTCTATATTGCTCTGAGATGACTGGCTGCTACACATGTGATATATGGGAAGAACTAGGCCAGGGCAGGGTGGAGTTTGTTTGAACTGATGTTACTGTGACTCAGGAGGAGGTGAAGAAGTCATTTGTATTTAAAAATTAAACATGGATTATCAGGGTTTCCACGGGGTCTTAAAAAGGCTGAAAAAATAATTTTAAACAGGTCTTAGTTTTCCAACGTCCATCTAACGCTACCTCTAATGTTCATAGAAATGCTCCCGTAGCGCTTTAGAATGTTTTTTCTGTACACATACTGTAAGTTACATGTTGATAGTTAAATTATATTAAAAAGAAAGGACGGTGTTGACCACAAAGGAGTTGAGGTTAGTAACGTTAAAGCAAGTTAGGGATGCAAACTAGTCCTTTTAAGCTAATGAGGAGATTATTCTTTTGGATGTTGATGTGCAAATGAAATGCTTGTAATAATACAGAAGGGATGTGGTTCTCATGTTGCCTATTTATGTCAATTTCTACAAATGTATAAAGCAGTAAATTAAGACACTAAAGGCAAACGAACAGTTCTATCTGTAATGATTCAGAGGTCATGTGTTTTCCTGCCATTATAAGGTGGTAAGGCTCAAAAAAACTAAAAGTAATCACATGAATTTTCCCAGATATAATGGTTATAATTCAACCCCAGCATGTTGTGAAAGCATGTTTTAATCCCCATGGACATTATTTTTATTATTTGTAAATGTACCTTCTTTGCGCCTGCCTTGACCTATTCTCCCTGCACTCACTCACACACACCTTTACCTCTGGTCTCTCACACACCGGCTTTCCCTGCCTCTCTCTGTCTCTTTCTCCTTGTCTGCTGAGTTTCGCCATCAGCAGTAGGTTATGTTTTATAAAGTCCACGAAAAGACACAGAACACGTCTTTTTTTCTGGATATTTTCACCCGCAATCCTTTTTCACGGCAGCAGGTGCACCGCATGCCAGCTTGTGAATTAGTAGGGCTGACCCCGAATAGTTGAAGACTCTATGCTTCGATGGGCGGAGCCTGATTCGACTGTCAATCTCACAATTGAAGCTTTGCAGTGAAACAAGGATCGTGCCATTTTGGTGATATGGGGGTGCTCAACATCTGATTTTACATAGAACTACCAGTTTTCTCCCAATAAGTTAATATACAGCCTATTACAATATACATTTCAATGTTTAATGCTATAAATAAATATGTAAAAAGAATAAAACTTTCAATAAATGTTTTTGAAGGGCGTGAATAAATCCAAAATTGTAACCCTAACCCTGGGTCGTGTGTAAGCGTAGCGTGTATGTGTGCAGTGGCAGATGAGAACTTGCTGAAGAGATGGAGCCCCGGCTTCACTGGTGTTGTGCCGAGTTATCTGCACCTCGCGGGACTTTCGGATAATTACTCACCGTTGATGAACCGCATAAAGAATATTTTAGTGTTTTTAAATAGCCAGCTACTTGAAATAGACCCGCAAGGAACCGCGACGTGCATGCAGTTGTCGGCAGCAGTAATGCACATACAACTCTGCACAAGACCGGTGAATCACAGGCGAGAGAGAGAAAAGGGTCTTCAAAAAGCCTCAGTTTAGCTGGACTTGCTGTGGGTGCAACAGATCACAAAACTCATGCTTTGGATCATTCTGTGGCGTTGAGTTACGTGTAGCAAAAAAGTGGAGTATATGTGTTATATAGCAGATGGATATGGCTATAGAGGGTTAAATAATGATTGGGCTACAGAATATAGGGTTCGTCTCAAGGAGGTGTTGAAAGGGTAAATAATAACACAGAGGCGGATAATTAGATTTGGTGTTGGTACCATGTATTAAGTGAAAACAAAGACAAAACAAACAATAATAATACCCAAAATATTTATAATCTGCAGAGAAGTTGGTTTTGATAAAGTGCACTTGAGGAAATTCAGTTCCGTTGACTCAGTAGTTCACAGAAACAATAAACAAAATACAGCAACAAATTGAGGAGTACTCAGATTAAGGACAGTTCACAACACACTATAGGACTATATCCTTTGTTCATGAGAGATGAACGCCACGTCCAAATATCGAGAACAGTCTGTGGGACGCAAATAGTCCATGAGCCAGGGCTTGAGGGGTGAGCAGAGCTGCAACAGCCTCCTACCAGACCCTACAGGGGGCGATGATGTTATTGGGGCAGGTTCTGTTCCAGGTAGTAGTAGCTCGCCATCAACTGACCCGCAACTGGCCTCACCTGGCCAGTTCCCACAGATACTCGACACACCGTGGCACCAGTCGGCTTCTAAAGACAACGTGTACAATGTACAGTGTACAGTGGACACGTGCAGCTGCTCCCCCTCGCACTACTGATTGGGGGAAACTCACCGCAGTTTGTAAAACCACGCTTGAGTGCTATGATTGGTTGAAAGCATTCACTGAGACTAGCATGTCACTCCTGCACAAAATTGTGAATGAAGGGTGTGTTCAGGTGACTGGGAAAAATGGGACCATGGAATTTTAACCTGGGTTACATACGGATCGGATAATTTTTAGGTCATTTTCAGGAAGGCATTGGATATTACTAAAGCTGCTATTTCTATGATGACAAGCATGCCCAGCGTCCCAGTTACACCACCGAAAATGCTCTAAAGCTACATTCAGACTGTAGGCCTTAATGCTCAATTCCGATTTTTTTTTACAGACCTGATTTTTTTGTTTGACAGTTCACATTATTGTTTAAATAGCATGCACAGAAGAATAACACAACAAACTCACTTACTCCCTCTCTCTCTCTCCGCTGTTTCTGCACGTACAGCAGCATGCACGTAACTCAGAAGAGGGCTCACTGTCCGGTGGATTTCAGGTGTAAGAAAGGGAATTTGTGAGCAGATGATAGTGAGGTAGAGAAGAAGGAGAGCCACATGTTTAATAACGGCTTTTTGAGAAGCTTTTTTGTTTACCACAGCTCTGTCTACAGCAGTGACGTCAAAATCAAATCAATTCCGACTCAGGCCGCATTTAAAAAGATCTGATCTGTATCAGATTTGGACCACATATGAAAGTGGCCCAAATCTGAACTGGAAAAGGTCACATTGACTTCATAAAAAAATCAAATCTGGGTCACACATGAGCATAAAATCAGATATGGGTCGCTTTGACCTGCAGTCTGAACGTAGCCTTAGTCACAGCCTACGGGTTTTCGCTCAATGGAGGCAAAAGCGACGTCTTTTAAATCAGTCGCTCTCCCCTGACTTAGTCATTGCGCTTCAGAGTTAAAAGTAGAATGCATCTGTCTTTTCTATCTTTTCACTGCAACTCTGCATCATGATTTTTGGATTGATTACTTTAAAAATTAACAGCGACAGTAAAAGAGTTTTTTACATTTTGATGGTTAAACTTTGCAATCAATCTACTGTTCACCTGCATGCCGAACCATGTGGGGGGGATCCATACGGATCACGGATCAACTATGATCAGTTACACCACTAACAGTTGCTGTCTATTATGTTGTGCTGCAGTACGCACCTGTCTGCAGTGTTCAGGAGATCTTAGCCAGACTGTGGCGCTTTAAGGTCTGATGGCAATGTTGCTTGGCACAATGCAGTCTCTGGGAGCTTAAAGTAAAGCTTGTTTTAAGTGGATTGATTTACCCGCTTGTCAAAGTAGGGAGTCTTGGCACACCAGCTTCTGTAACAGAATTTGATATGCCTTTCTGCATAGGATGGGGAATGTAAATCCTGCCAAACCTGTCAACACATCAGTCGAAGTGTATATGTCTTTGTTTGTATACAGGTATGTCTTGCCCATCTCACTGCCTTTTGTGAATGTGTGCCTGGTTGAGTGTGTGTGTCTGTTTGTGTGGGTACTTGTGTATTTCCTAAACCAGATGAGTGTGTGTGCATTGAGTGCATCCTTTCTAATCCAACACTTTGTGTGTGTGCTCACGTTGCTCAGCATTATTCAATGATTGATACACAGGCACAGCCGCATAGCTGTTGAAACGCCATTGATTAACGCTTTGAATGAGTGCTCGGTCTGACACACACACACATGGAAGGTCAGTACCATAGGCCCAGACCTCTGTAGGGCGTCACACTGACAGCGCTAACCATACACAGTGGCAGGTCTGCTGTAAATTGTGAGCCATGAAAGCATTAGCCAGGTGCTCGAGCCTCTCCTGCTGGACAAGGTTCTCTCCAGCAGAGAGCATCCAATCTGCTCGTTCTGCAATGAACTGTTTCCTCATTCCTCGCCTGTCTATCTCTCCACATCATCCTCTCCCAGAGGAACCTTCTGAACACAAATCACTCTCTAAACGTCCACAGAAGATCTCGTCTGTCTCTGTGAAGACACTTAGTTATAGTAGCAATCAGGTAAACTATGCCTACAGCTCCAGAGCACACAATTAAAACAACTCTGCAGGGCTTTGGCTGACTTAATGATTTCTACTCCTGCTTTATGGCTGGTCCCCTCCATCTGTTATAGGGAAAGGAGGGGCTCCCAGTCATTGTTGGCCAAAATAAATGGCTTACACCGTAGTTGCTACTGTAGCAGCATGTTGACACTTGCTTTTCAGAAGGTTTGATCAAAATACTTTGTGTTGTTTCTTTAGAATAACAAATGTTATGTTAAGAATTTATTAATTATTTGGATTAACCTCTCTGGACTTATTTTTAAACTTGCACTAAGTAATATTGTTGGTATTAACACCAAAGCAAATTACTCATTATAATGTAAAAAAAAAAGTTGCTTGTAGTGCTGAACCTACAGAGATCAGAAGAAAACTGTGCAGCTTTACACAGCGTTAAGCTTTAGACTATATGAATCTAACTGCCTTCATCATCCCCCCATATAATATAACTGCAGACAGCCAAGCTGAGTGTATGCTATCTGCCCGGCAGGAAGTAAACACTACATGGTGAATAAAGTAAAAACGAGAAAGACAGAAGTCGGTGAGCCAAAAGAGGAGCTTAAATATTGAATTACATTCATCAAGTGGTCAGAAATGATAAGCCGATGGTATATTATTGCTACAATGGGGGGTTTCTTTGAGTTTATTAAGGTCTTGCACAATCCTGTAAAAACATCTGTAAAATATTCTTACTGAAACGTAATATTAATATTTTCTCTAACAATTCATAGGCAAAAATGCAATAGACATTTTAATTGCATTCTTTATTGTCTGTATCTAGACATAAATCTGAGTCATGGACATTGAGTTTGTTGTGTTTCTAAGTATATCTAATATTATAATATTATAATGCCACCATTTTTACAGCAGTCCAGTAACATCACCTGCCCAAATTACAGCCTGAGTTGTATTAGTAACTCAACAATGATATGTTCGAATCAGCACTGTTGATCAGAGCCATATCCTCAGCCAGGTGATAAGTGATTGAATCTGTAATCCCCTTGTGCCTCTTATTGAGAGGGAGCCAGGTATTCAGGGGCCTTGATAGCTTCATCTTCATCTGCTCCAGCTTTGGCAAATGTGTGTAGTATGGAAGTATGAATGTGTTTTTACTGTCATCATCATGATCATCAACATCATCATATTTCTTTATTTTTATTGATTTTTGTTGTTGTCATTTTCCACAAAAAGCTTTTTCTTTCCCCCTGTTACTTTTCTGTCTCTCGTCCACATAATGTACAGTAGATTTTTCTTTCTGAAGAAGGCTCTTTGTGTGGCCTTCATGTTCCTATTGTAGCATGTCTAAACTACATATGATTTTAATAAATTTATGATAATTAATACCAGATTATGAATTTTAATATTCAGAAAATATTAATCCATAAAAAGCTCTCGTTTCGCAGGGGCACCACCGGGGTTGTTATTAACCTAGAGTCTCCGGACCTCTAGGTAGCTTTTAATAATTATACAATTATTCACCATTGATCAGTTAGTTAATAATCGCCCAATTATCTTAAATCAATCAGTCAGTCTCATATCTAAAGGGTAAATTCTCTTGGCAGGGACATAGAAGTAGACAATACACACAATTCCTTGGTTACAGTGAATTTATTAATTATTTATTATTTATTAAATATTAATTAAATACAACAAAGAAATAAGCAATGGCTAACAATGAGAATGGAGGTCTATTGTGGGAAGATTTGACTCATACGGCAGCAAATGAATGCAATTAGATGATAACTCGGTTAAATTTGTCTAGGGGTTTAAGGACTGAATATAATGGATTAACAACTATTGGACATCACTGGACACAGAGTGCCTTGTGGTAGGTCGGCGGCCTGCCTTGGCCTGTTGCACGGGTCTCACGATAGCTGCCCGATTCCTGGCTTTTTGCTAGGGAATTCTCCAAGGTTCTCCGTGTCTCATTGAAGAAAAACCCTCAAGGGTTGGCCGTCCTCCGTCTGGCAACTCGGCTGTTCTTCAGGTGTCCTTTGTTGTCGCTGGCGAAACCACGTGGCTGGGTCTGACCTCGGTGAAGTTAGCTCGACGAAAAAAGCTTAAAAAGGGAACTTGGTCGTTCTTGAATTAGACCAGTGTAACTTAACGGACTGATAACTTTAACAAAACAAAAGAAAGAAAATAAAACAAGTAAAGTTGCTGGAATTGAGGGAAACTGAAGTCGTGGCACTTCGTGTGTGTAGCTTCAAGCGAAACAAAGACTTTGTTGCGCTGGTCGAATTCTTAGGGCGTTGCCGGGAGAGGGCACGTCGGGCACGTGCCGAAGCGCCGTTGAAGAGCCCGGAACAAGCCAGCAGACAAGAGGGAAGTGTCCAGAGAGCAAGGGGAAGAGAGAGCGAACACCCGCATGTGTCGCTCTTTTGTTGTCTGGGGCGTGGTTCCCCAGAGGGCAGTCCTTCGTTTCCCGCAGGGCGGGCCGTTTCCGGTTTCCCGAGGGACTGTCTTTCTAAAGTTTTAATATGTCTATAAAAGAAAATCTATTTGCGCATATTATAATCTAATATTTTCCCACAATCAAACCTCAATGGTCAAACGGTTATACCGTTCTAAGTTTAAGCATTTGGTAACAGGAAAACAGTTGTCAGTAATTAGACCTTAAAAGGTTAGCATTTCAGAATGATGGCATGTAATACCTATTTTCTCCACTTGGGGGAGCTCAGGTTACATGACAACAGCTTAGATTAATCCTAAAACAATCTTCTCAGGAGCTGGAAAATGTAGTTATTTAGTCTTAAATTCAAGCTGGCAATTAATAGAGTATAGTATGACATTTCTTTATCATCATTTCTAGAGGAATTGTGTGAGAAAGTGTTGTGAACAAGCATTGGTTACACATAAAATGAAGGAGTGTCCTTAACCTTGCTGAAAATTAAAACACTGCAAAAGTAACTTATTTAGATTCTTTTCAGCAATAATAGCAACAGATAGCAACAACATGGTAACATAACTAATCAAATAAAGGCAAACGTAATCAAGTAACTAAAAGATTATTTAATTAAACAGGTAATGCTTTGAGTCTTTGGAGACTGCAGTCTTTGTTTACATAAAGTTCAGGGCTGTCCTTGGTGTCCTGGATTTTGTCACACCTGGGTGTGAGATGGAGTATCCCTTTGATGAGAGGTAATTAAACACAGAGCAAGGTCAGTTGCCATGGTTACATGTGTGGGGCAGTTTAAGGTTTCCTGTACCTTTCTTTACGAAGAGTTCTGATAGGCTGTTTATAATCTCTGGTTAGGTTCTTTGTCATTTTAACAATTCAGGCACCGAGAGGCTTATCTCGGCTGTTGCCAAAGGTGGCCAGTTTTACGATCAACTGCCCCGGAATAGCACTTAGGTAAAAGCGACCTTTCAACCCCCCCTCTTTTGGGGTCTCTTCAGCCGTCTGTAGAGGGTTGATAATCAAACCCCCTCTTTCTCTCTGGGAGAGAAAAGAGGAGTTGAGTCTCCAAATTATTTAATATAAAATGCACAAATTTAATTCTGCAAGTCTATCAAATTTTATATCCATCTTCAATCCACTCACAAAAAAAACTTTATATTGCCACAGAATGTTTTTACCACACAAAAAAATCACATCTTTGGAAGGCAAACCAATTTTTATTTATTATTTAATTAAAAAGCACAATCTCAATTTTGTTTTTAACTTAAACTTGGCTATACCAAGATAAAAGGGCATCAGTTCTCATTGAGTCAACTCCTCCCAACGTCAGTTTTATGAACAAGGCAAGAGTGCAGAAAGGGAGGTGGAGATGCCATTTTGTTTAATAATTCTACCCATTACAAGCAGATCTTCACACAACACACTCTGGACTTAATAATCTCTAATATTTCTAATGTTAAGGTGACTGATGTTACTCTTTCTACTCTACACAATTTGATCCTATCGGCTGTAAAACCTTGAAAGAAACTTTTGAAATCCTCCTCCTGCTGCCTTGATATTCTACCTACAGGCTTTTTCAAAAATGTTATTAACTCCATGGCATCAGATCTTCTGCAAATACTCAACATTTCTCTTCTCAGGCTATTTCCCACTGGCCCTGGAAACTGCAGTTATTAAGCCACTCCTAAAAAAGAATAATCTTGACAACTCACTAATAAAGATTTGCAGGCCCATACAGTTATCAAACTTCCAAGTTTAAAGTAAAATCTTTGAAAAGGCTATTTTCAACAGTTTAACACCCTGTGGCCTTAGACAATTGTTTTGATGTTTTCCAGTCAGGATTGTGTGCACACCACATCACCGAGACTGCTTTTGTTAAGGTATTGAATGACATCCACTTAAATGCAGACTGTGGAAAAGTTTCAATATTGATGTTAGATCTCAGTGCTGCATTTAATACAGTTGACCACATTATGTTACCAGACAGACTGGAAAACTGGGTTGGACCAACAGGCACAGTGCTAATCCTAGGGACAGGGACTACTTTGCATCGATTGGTAATTGACCTTTCGCTAAGCCCCGCCCCCTTTAGTTACTGTTGCTAAGTCCGACAAACTGCCTGCGCTGCCACTGTCTATTACTGCACTCGCTGGAGAAATATTGTCTAATTTGTTGGAAAAAGTGATCACAGAAAGAAGCAGACAGTTTTGCAGTTGCATTATTCATTTGAAGGTTGTATTCAGGCTGTCAGACTGACTCAAAAAAATGAAAGATAGAAGCTAAAGCCTACCGATCACACAGTACAAGTGAACCACTGCATCCCCTGACGATTGAGACAAAAGACAACGATATTAAGGATTAACAGTGTTCCTGTACAGCTGTTCTGTTCAGCTATGTTCATTTTTACAATCATTACTATTACTATATTTATTATCATTATGTTACATTCAGTAGGAAGTTAGCTAGCGTTAGCTATTAAACATCACATTAGGAACAATCCACCGCCGACATTTGTCTTGATTTATTTTAGGTTTTGGAAAGAGAATTAATCGTACTTCTCCTTTCAACCTCTCTGGGTAGCAACTGTAACTGTTACAAGTGACCCAGGAACAGCGTTTGACCAGATCTTAGAATATAGATCTTTAGAAATACAGCCAAAAAAATCTAGACAACGACTCTTTTTACATTAGAGTCAATGGAGCGCAGCCATGAAAGTGTCGGACCTCAGTTAGAGCGAGTCCTATACTGCGCTGTGATTGGCCAGCTGTGTATTCGGGGCGTGGCTTAGCGAAGGGTCAATTATACATCCCATGATATGTGGAGTTCCCCACGGCTCCATTCTCTGGCCTATTCTGTCCAGCATCTACATGCTTCCACTAGCCTAGATTATGGAAAAAAACAAAATATCTTACAATAATCATGCAGACAACGCACAGATTTATATAACAATATCATCAAGTGACTATGATCCAATAGAAACACTAAAAAAGTGCATTTAATAAGTGGTTGGTTGTGCAAATTTCCTCCTCCAGTTAAAGAAAAATAAAACAGAAATAATAAAATAATTGTCTTTGGACCCAAAGAAAAGGAATTCAAAGTTAGTGCTCATCTCCAATATTAAAGTCCACAAACCAGGCCAGAAATCTTTGTGCAATCACAGACTAAAATTTTAATATCCATATTAAGATCATTACAACATCAACCTACTTTTGTCTTAAAAATATGTTAAGAAAAACTCAATGCGTTTATTTGTAGTAGGCTCGAATAATGTGTTTCAGACAGCTATGGTTGCGTTTTTAAGTTAAACTTGGGACTATTCATTAATTTCTTGCACTGCACCGTAGCCGTAATTTAATTTTGATTACATCTTATTTCTGTCTTTTTATATTGCCTTGTATTTCTTTCATATAATTTCTCAATGCTTTTCTGTCTTATTTTAAGCACTTTGAATTGCCTTGTACACAGATGAACTTGCCTTACCTGTGCGGAGTTCTCCATGTGATGTCTTTTTTCATTTCATATTAAATATGTGAATAAATGATAGCTAATGTGCATGAGCAAAGATATAACATCTTGGTTACATTTTTGGGGGAGGGGAAAGCCCTATCATTACACCACAGTGGATGACTCTTTTACATGGATACCACCCTTTAGAAAAGTCTTTAGCCTTTATTTTCGTGTATGTGTGTGTGTGACTAGAGATGAGGAGGGCTAAGCTGCCATCTAACATGGTCCCAGTATGTGAATCCCCCCTCTTGTACTGAGGCTACTTCTCTGGCCTGATGCTGCAAACCTGCGGCCTGAGCAGTTTTCCATTCTGCTTTTCTCCCCTCACAGCACTTCCCCTTCTAAATCTACTCTAAATCACACAAGACTTTTGCCTCACCACTTCTGAGTATGTCATTTTGCTCTCCTTCCCCCACCCCACCCACCCAAGCCCTGACATCCCCTGAGCTTTTCCTCTCAGCTTATATCTCTCTCTGTCAGTTTCTCACTTTGTCTTCTCTTTGCTTCTCTCCTCACTGTACAGTCAGTGGTCTCTTCATTTTCTCTTCAGCACGGGGGTGAATTTCTCTCTGTGTGAGTATGTGTGATTTCGTATGCACGTGTTAACACTTGGATTAGATATGTATTAATGTGCATTAGCCTCTTTTGGCCCAAATGGTTATTTGCTTTGAATCCAATTTTATGTTTGTGTATCCAACTAATCTTTTATAATCTTGAATAATAAGTTGGTCTTTTTACTGATTGAAGAGAACATCATTTGGGAGTGAAATGTCACGCCATTATTTATTCCCTTTACAGCAATTCACTGTAGTCGCAGGCAGCAGATGTTGTGCCATACCTGTCCCATTAATATGCAGTCTGGCAATCCTGAGAAGAGCACTACAGCCCATTATTGAGTGATGCTCTTAGTTATACTGTTAGCATAGTAAACAGTGTCAACAGTGAGTTTTACTACAATCAACAATGTCCTATCACTACCTATGCTTGCCTTCCCACTAATTACACAATTAGTGACAGTATGCTAAAATGACTGTGTATGTATGCTGCTCCATGCATACATGGACATTATAAAAACTTTATTTGATTTAAAGAAAAATGTGCCTTTGGTATAGAAGAGGTACAATTTTTATCAGCCATGAAACATTGCTTTTTCCTCCATTACACATTGTTAATCTGGCCGTTAATGTAAATGTCAGTGGTAATAGCTCAAACAGCATTTATCAGAGTTAGATAAAACATATCCATCCATACCATATTTTCAATTCAGACAAGGCTATAATTCTTACATAATTAGACAAATGACATGCTTTCATAGCATAAAGCTCTTATATTGGCAGCCCTCTTGCAACTGATGCTTTGCCAGACATGGATACAAGTGACAGAAGTGCTCGCAGCTTGCTCATTTATGCTCACTGCCAGGCATTTACAGGGTTAGCTGTAAACTCTACAGTGTCCTCTCCCACACACTGTCATCATGCCTCACTGCAAGCCTATATTTAAAAAAGCAACCTCAACCTTCTCTATTTCTCTCTATCACTCTTTCCTGCTATCCCTCCTCCCTTCTCTTAACAATAGCTATACGGTGTTGAGCGCTTTCACTTCTGAAGGGCATGATTGATTTTCAGCCACAGGTTTGAATGTTTTGCCCTGAGCCTTGAACCTCTAAGCACCAGGAACGCACTGACCTTTCACTTGTTTCTGCTAAGTAGGCAGGCATCACTTGACTGTCTAATAGACGCCAAGTCACACTCATTGTATACATCCCAAATATCAGCTAAAGGTCAATGCAGAAAGCCAGGGAAGAAAATAATTTTGACCTATCATTAAGGGCTCGCAATAACTTTCCAGATAATTATCAGTAACCGTATGTATGTATACAAATTATCTAAACCATTGATTGTTGTTATATAATTATGTTGTTTGGATTTCTGAAGTGTTTGGTCAGCTGTCACATTACCCCAGTATTACTGAGAGAGATGGTGAAGCAATATTGCATGATGTTATGTAAGCTTTGGTACAAGTGCTCCTCTTATATCTGACAGGCCTGCTCTCACCATTGCCTAATGTTTGTGACATGCAAGTTATTTTCCCTCATAATTTCCCACATTTTAGCAGAACAGAGGATGATAAACAACACAACAGAGGAAATGTGAGGGACAAGTGCAATTTAAGGATTTTATTTTCTTCTATTTAAATTTCAAAGTCTATGAAATGAAATAAACACATCATTTTACTAATATGAACCTTTCTAGCCTCCTATGAGGTTCAATTCAGAAACTGAGCTACAGGCATGAGTAATGAACACAGTAAGATGATTGACTGACAAAGAGACAAAAGGGAAACTTTTATAGCTGTCAGATCAGACAGTGATAACAAAAATGGGGGACAAGGGAACATACTGAACAAAGTAAAGGGATAACGTTAAGTGTAAATAGTTGATTAGTTTAACCGACAATATTGCTTTGCTTTGTATGATTTAAGAACAGAAATCATATTGGGTAACACATTTGAAGTTTTGACTTCTCCATAGATTCTTATGAGTTGGTTCTGACCAAGTACCACACTGAAAATTTATAGGTAAGTTAACACCCCTGATTCTCCCTTTTGCTCGAAGAATGTCATATTAGGACACCGGTAACAAGCAGGACAGAGACTAAACCAACAGGAAAATCTCAACTCATTACTCATGTTTTATGACATATGAAACAATGTGTCGCGTGAGACTTGTAAATGGCTACTATGAACATCACCTAATGTCCAAATAAAGGTAAAATGAAATGTTTTGGTGAAGCATAACTCAACTAATGCAAAATGTAATGGATATATTGTAAATGCACAGTATTTTAATCATCACGACGTCATGACGTCAATGCCCGCAAGTTGTTAAAATTAGAATCCTTCCTATCTCTACCATCCATCCCATTAAACGTGAATGTGGCATGGTTCAGATGTGACTGGGCTCTCACTGGATACATTCCAAAAAGGTTTCTGTAATTTGTGGTATCCAGTCCAACAGACAATTTCTGTTCCTGATATCTCCTTCAGCATTCTGCTAGTTACAGAGGTACTAATATGGTTCTGTCTGTGAGGCCTCCATGTGTTGGAGTGGTAGAACAGAATATTTTTTCATGAGCAGCAATTTGACAGTCAAGCATGTAGGATGGAATCAGTACATATATTGCATGGGGCTGACCCCAAATAGTCGAAGATTCGATGCTTCAATGGGGGTGCTCTACGTCTGATTTTACATAGAACTACCAGTTTTCTCCCAATAAGTTAATATACAGCCTATTACAATTGTAGCAGGTCTAAAGCTATGTATGATTTTTAATACATTTATGAGAATTAATACCCAATTATGAATTTTAATATTCATAATTCATTCATCATTAATATTCATTTTATATTAATCCATAAATCTCTCGTTTCGGGGCACCACCGGAGTACCTCTGGGTAGCATTTTAATAATTATACAATTATTCACTAGTGATCAATTAGCTAATAATCGCTCAATTATCTTAAATCAATCAGTCAGTCAGTCTCATCTGAAGGGTAAATTCTCTTGGCAGGGACTTAGAAATAGGCAACACACACAATTCCTTGGTTATAATGAATGCAATTAGATGATAAATCGATTAAATTTGTCTTGGCATTTCAAGGATTACATATGCTGGATTAACCAACTATTGGACATTACTGACCACAGAATGCAGGGTTTTGGTCTTACTGCTTGTGTTTCACCCCGCCGGGTTGCTGGTAAAACAGCCTCACACTGGCAGAGTCCATGCGTTCTCGTTTAGGTCAGCTTCAAGCCGCCGGCGAGTCGCTTTCTTTGCCAGGGAATTGCTCTGGAGGTCCATCTCTGGTCGGCTTTAATGGAGAAACTCGCAGTGGGGGCCTTCCCAACCCTGTCTCGGGTCAGGCTTAAGTCGTCCTTTGTTACTGCTGGCGGGCCACGTGCCTGGGTCCGAGGATGGGTCAGTGGAAGTTAGCTCGACGGATAAGGCTTAAAAAGAACTTGGTCGTTCTTGAATTAAACTAGTGTAACTTAACGGACTGATAACTTTTAACAAAACAAAACCAAAGAAAATAAAACGCAAGTAAAGTTGCTGTTAAACGAGGAAAAGCTTGAAGCGAACAAAGGCCATACGTTGCGCCGGGCCGAACTCTTAGGGCATTGCTGGGAGAGGGGGGCTCGCCGGGCACGTGCCGAAGTGCCGTTGAAGAGTCAGGAACAAGCAGAGCACAAAGAAGAAGAGGGAAGCATCAAGAGAGCGAACAACAGCGTGTGTCGCTGTTTTGTCTGTTGGGGCATGGTTCCCAGAGGGCGGTCCTTCGTTTCCCGGAGGGGCGGGCTGTTTCCAGTTTCCCGAGGTACTGTCTTTCTAAACTTTTTTATTATGTCTATAAAAAGGAAAAGAAAATCTATTTGCGCGTATTAGAATCAAATATCTTCCCACAATCAAACCTCAATTGTCAAACAGTTGTACCGTTCTTAGTTTTAAGCACTTGATAAGGTAAACAATTGTCAGATTATTGGTCATGATAAATACCGAGTGACATTTATACATTAACGGCATAAGGTTAGCATTTCAGAATGATGGCATGTAATACTTATTTTGTCAGATTAATCCTAAAACAATCTTTGCTCAGGAACTGGGAAATTTGGTTACAGATAAAATGAAGGAATGTCATTAACCTTGCTGAAAATTAAAACACTGCAAAAGTAACTCAATTAGATTCTTTTCAGCAATAATAGCAACAACAGATAGCAACAACATGGTAACATAACTAATCAAATAGAGGCAAAGGGTAATCAAGTAACTAAAAGATTATTTAATTAAACAAGGTAATGCTTTGAGTCTTTGGGAGACAGCAGTCTTTGTTTACATAAAGAAGTTCAGGGCTGTCCCTGGTGACCTGGATTTTCTCACACCTGGGCGTGACAAGGAGTATCTCTTTGATGTGAGGTGATTAAACAACGAGGAAGGTCAGTTCAAACTGGTAAATCCTTAGTCGGGGACAGCCCTAATATTGCACCGTTTGATATCACTTGACGATTCTGATTCGACTATGTAAATCCTTAGTCGTGGACAGCCCTAATATTGCACCGTGTGATATTACATTGCAAGCCTGAATGGCTGGCCCAATTTAGATAACACTCGTCCACCAGCGTCCAAACATTCGCTGGCCAGGTCTCCTCTTGTGTGCTAAATGACCCAGTGGATGATATGTGAAGTTATGTCCTGTGGGCTGACATGGCTAAGCTGGCACAGAGTGGGACCACTGTCTGGCTGCACAGTAAATGTTGTTTCTCTAGTTTTGCTAATGTTTTCCATGTTGCCCTCCAGAAGATATTTATGATTGAATCCCCTTTCTTTCTCATGGAACTCAGAAAAATGGCTCTCTGTGAATACAAAATAAATTCTGGGTCTGGTGTGGCAAGATAAGTGATCAGAGGAGTAGCTCAGAGAGGAACATGATCAAACGAGGGGTTGTGTAAAAAAACAAAAAAAACAAAAAAAAGAAATTCTTGTGTTATAGAACACGATAGTTTAATGTGAATACTTGCTTAAGCATTACTTAATGTCAGAAGTGTTGGATTTCTGAAATGTTTGTTAGTACCAGAGCATTTTTTGCTAAATCCTCTTAGGAAGTGTGAGTCAGCAGCTCATAAACAGTATGTACTAATATCTGCTAGTTTTGAATTTGCTTTACAACTGAGAGAGCATTTGCTGGAGGAGGTGATGAATTGTTCATTTGTACACAAATTTGAGGAGGCCTTGATTGGTATAGATAAAACGTATAATAGTTTTGAATGGAAATAGCTGAGAATGTGGTGTTAGGAAGCTTCAGGGCTTTCATATTCAGCATAAGCTGTGCAATGCTGGAAAGCTGGAAGGACAAATTTACACTTAATGTAAATCAAAAATTCCACTTATAGACGAGCATTCTTTGCAATGTTATTGAAACTGAACCCATATCGTTTTAAAATGGATCATTGCCTTGTCTTGGTGTCTCAACAATTATGAAATATCTTGAAATTAATTGCAGGTTGAAACTGATATGCAAAAGAGGAAATACTGAAATAAGTTATAAATCTCAATTAAACCCTTCCTTAAATACCACAATTCAAAAGAGAAGAGTTGGCCTTTTTTTCTTGAACATTGATGCTAAAGCTATGTAGACCTAGCTTTCCTGTTAAAACCAATTTGTAAAAAAGATTGCTAATGAGAGTGTGATTATCAGAGACTGACAGTGTGGATATTTACTTTTACTGTTAATTGTCCTTTTGCAAATTTTTCTTTGCGTTTAAGAAGCCAAAAATAAATTTGGTTGATTGAAGATATCAAACAGAAAACTTACATTGATGTCACTGGACAGGGCATTCAAATGAGAGTGAAAGCAATATTTTTGATATTAACGCTTAATCAAATTACTCCCTTTACTGTGAAAGAGTGGGTATTACTGAAGATCCCATTGAGAATCAACACCTGCTTACCTGCTCAGGTAGATATGCTGCATGAAATGGGCTCTCACTGAAGACAGCAGAACATTTAAGCCATATCAAGCCATAGATCTGGAGTCAAGTTGAAAACATATGCGCATACATATCCATAAATGCATGTATATAATATTTGCAGTCTTTATCACCTGCCATGTTTTTGCTCCTGAGCGTTTGCAGTTAAATGGTGAGTTAACCTGAAGCATAGAAAAACATTTTCCCGTATGCCTAATGGTATCTGGCTATGCAGATTGTTTTGGTTTTATGTGCTGAGGTTTTGAGTTGAGAAATCTGCCTTTAGATTTCTGCCACCACCACAATACATCTGTTACACTACATCTGTTATGTTTTGGTTGAAAATAGCCTCACACATACAAGACTTGCCCTGCACTCTGATAAGTTCATGTTCACTTTACACTGTACAGATCACAAAGCTTATGTAGAGGATGTGTGCTCCTGCATCCTTTATTAAGTGTTAATGCAATTTAATCTGTACTTTCTGACAGGCAACATTACTGCAGTGCCACTGTGCTGCTGTGCCCCTGTTCACAGTTTGGGGGGGGGGGGGGTTTGACAATGGGAGTAATTTATCCTATATTGCAGGTAGAGAGTTGACTCTTGCCAAATGAAATAGCTTTGTAATACCCTGGCTGTCTGACCTTGTACTATTTTCATAAACCATCTGAATGTCTTGAGTGCTTTCAGGATCTCATTCTACCTCTTTTTATCTGTTTCTTGTTTACCTTTTCCACTCTACTTCTCCGTCACTTTTTGGTCTTGCCAAACATAATCTTTACAGTTCACCCTTCAGTCCATAACACTCTACAGCTGAAACTCTAAAATAACCTTATATTAAGGGGGGGGCACTCTTTATCTCAGTATGAACTTTGCTTTCAATGGACTGCTATGTCTGAAAAAGGAAAATACATACAGGACTGTGCAAAAGTATACCTAGAAGAATTGATTCTGTTTTGACAAAGACATAATGTGGTCACATTAGCTACTGATTTGATTTAGATTTTTCTTCTGTTCACTAACTTTGCATTTTGTTAATTGATGAGTATGATCTATTAACATGTTTATTTTTGAAAGCATTCTTACTTTACAGCATTTTTTCTCACACCTTTTTCGCTTCCCACAACTTTTGCACAGTATTGTAAATTAAAGGAATATTTGTAATTTTCTCAAAAAGCAGATTTGCCTCTTTGAAACTATTGACACACAAGATACAGTATTCATAGGTATTGTAATATTCCAAGCCAGGTACTGGCTACAGTTTCCAACATCTGGGACTGGGATGCCATGATTAAATACCATACTTAATTATTCAGTTATTCATTTTGAATGTTAAACGGTAATGAAATTTGAAAACCTATACTAAGATTCAGGTTAAAATGCTATTTCCTGTGTAACTGAGCTGACATGCCTTTGCTGTCAAAATCACTTAGAACCGTGGTCTTAATAGAGAACATAAGCTCTGGATTCACCACAGTGTTTTTCCTTTTTGTCTGCTTACATTCGAGGAGAAGCTGAAATGCGTTCCCTATGTGTATTTTAGTTCAAGTCAGAGGCGTCTCTGTTTGTCACTCTCCAGATTTGCTTCCAGGCAGGAACAAACAAGTTAACACCAGGGTGACATAACAGCTAACTAACAAACTCTCAAGCACATATCCACCTCAACAGTCGTCGAATTAGGCTGATTCATAATTGCTGAACAAAATACGTAGTGTCGTAGTCGGGCAGAAATGTGCTGGAACACATTTACAAGTACATATTTATGGGTATTCACACACACTATGATGATTGCTAGTGAGCATTACAGTCAAATGACTCTTGTCTGCTTTTGTTGTTGTTCAAGACCTTCCATCTGAATATGAAAGGAACACATCTACACATCCATCAGAAGACTCTTTAGCAGAGACTTGCACCCAGTGATGCCACAAATTGTATCTCCCTGCGTGTCCACTGCCACTCTGTGAGGCAATGTATGAAGAAAGAAGGAAGGCAAGGTAGAGAGAGTGTCGACACTGTAACAGCGGCCCCTGTGGCGCGTGACGAGGTTTATACGCCTCTGCCTTGTCTCGTAAGCATCACTCCGCCATTGGCCCTGGGGCGGAAGTGTTCGCTGACACCTGTGTGCCGCCCGCGCTTCTCAGTGGCGTTCCATTCTCCCTCTCTCATGTTGACACCAGGACTCTCTGCTGTTGCCTGTAGACATGTCAGCATCTTCCCCTTCTCTTTATCTCTCTCTCTCTGGATGGGATTTTCCTCATCTGAATATGAAAGGAATAAAAAGTGGTTATGGCTCTACTCCGTAGTACATGGTATTGCATTATGCATAATTGACTCTTTGAATTTGCCTACTACTTGCCTCTTGAATACACAACTTATTTACCTTCTCTTGTGTCTTCAGGTCTCAGTGTATCAGCAATCACATAACTTCCCCCACCTAATTATCGGATTTTATTAGAGTGCTTTAGCTCAAGTAGCTGTTTAGATGATCTATTTTTCATTCTGTCTGCCCTTTTATCTACCTACCTATCAGTATCTATTGTAACTAACATTTCTGTCATCATTTCTGTCTACATGTGGATACACCTTTATATTAATCTGCACACTTCATACACCTTCACACCCCCCTTGGCATTTCTCAACAGCTTACAACCCTCAGGCAGAGCCACTTTGTAGGAAAGTGATAACATGTCAGTTCTGCCTCTTCCTGGCAATCACACCATGCAGCCTGTACTACCTCCACACAGATTTTCACACCCCACTCACACTCAAAGAACAAACTGATGAAAACCTATGAGTGGGCCGGCACAGGTTATCCTGCTCCAGACCACAGTTTTACCGAAGCTGCAACCACCAAAAACTGAATGATCCAAGAAAACACTGTTTTGCAATATTTGGGAAATGCCCAGGATCTGTGCAGAAAGTCACACTATAACTGCTTGTACAAACAGATTTGTGTGTTTAAGGTCAGATGAGTGAGTTAAGAGGATTTGTCACATTTACCAGTTTTCTTATATTCAGAATTTCCTGTATGGTCCAGACATGTCGTACGAGCGATGTTCAAATAGTCTGCCTTTTTTCACAAGGGAAAAACACTTGTTTGACATTTGGATGACTTAATCCGCATGAATTTGGAGTTTTAAGTTGTTACAAAAATAAACTAAAATAAACTACCACTTTTATTGTTTGATTTTCTTTGTTGGCATATTTTGGCATGGCAACCACAGTTCAGTGACTGGTAGGAAAATGATCACTCCGACAGAGACCTCAGGTTTACAGCCTGTCTAGGGGAACATCCTATTTAACACACAGCAGTCTAACATTATTGTATAATTTTTTGTCATCCAATTTCTGGACTGTCCCACACAAAGCGGCCCCATCATGGACCACTTTGCTTAAGAAAGCATTTTTAGCATCTAATTTTATGTTAATTCTACTTTCTGTTATAAATCTTCTATTCTATTCAAGTGTTCGTCTGCTGATTTCCGACAGCAGAACACGAAGCTCCACGCTGTGATGTTTTTAGTAAATTAAGTTTGCCCACAAATGGAGTGGAACAAGTCACCTTATATAGCATTTTAGAAGCATTGATTATGCTACTTGGAAGTAAGTAGGTTTAGGATAATAATATAAAAGAGATCTTGCTTGAGTGCCATTGCCTTTTGCTAGATGAATTTGGGGCTTCAGTGGCTTATGTCACAATTTATGTGTGGTCTGGTAGTGATTGTGTCACTAACAACACAGCAAGGCTCAAAAAGAAGCATTTTGGGGGTATTTTACCTTGATTGGAGGGTCTCTCAGCTGGGGTGGCTGGTGCTTACTTCCACCTCGGCTTCTCTCAGGCTCCACGCTGATGCCAAAATTTGTTTTTCTAGCTGCAGTAACCATGAATGAGCAGAAAACACAGCCTCAAACTCAGGCCTCAAATGCTACAAATGAGGCTGATACAACCTTGCTTTCACATTAAACAGTGGACACATTTAACACAAGTAACAATAGGGTTGACAAAGATGATTTTTTTGCATAACTGTTTCATACATTGACCAAATAAAAAACAGATATCCAAAAAATTATACCAGACTTTTCACATCATTGACCATCAGTCTGGTTTGAATAGTCAAAACACCAGTTGAATCTGTGTTCAATAACATGTATCATAAACAGGGTCTGTGTGTAAAACTTGTATTAGTCTCTACCCCAGCCACTTAGCAGTAAGAGAGTTGTAACTGTGTGTTGAAAACAGTCTCATCTGGCCAATGACATCCCCACTTCTGGGCTGTTAATCTCCAGAACAGACATTAGATTGCTGAAAAGGGTATTAAAAGTGAAGGCGCATGCATTTAGTGACAACCATCGTGAGATGGTTCCGATGAATGGTACATTTATGTGACTGATTTAGAATTACATGTCGAGCTGTGCTGCACCTCACAGTGCTCACGCTGTTCGAGGGCTTACCTCTGTATTTTTGTCATCCTGTTCCCGAGCCAAACAGGTAATCTACTTATGTGAAAGCCACATTAATGAATTGGTTCCCATCACTGTGGAGCATGATGTGGCTTCGTGCTCCTGGATGCCACAGAGACAGCAATTATTCAGTGACAGCCCAACAGTACTCCTAGAGGGAAACTGAACAGAAGTCATTTAGTATTATCCTAACAACACATTAATCATGTGTCAATAACACCATTGTATTTTTCGTGAAAGGCTTGTGAGCACATGCAGTTCAATTATTTCAATGCAGCATACACTTAACAATATTATCTCTCAGGATGGCATGCTATTTCATCCTCTGAGAATGGGTAGCATTTTCCAGAATTATTCTTAACCTGAGATATCCTTGGGAATTGTTTGCCTGCAGAGACTTTTTTACTCAGTGTCCTTCAAGGATGTAGTTTGCACCTTTGTTTGCCTCTGAAACTTTGAGAGAAGTAAACACATATTCTATAGTGACTGCCAACTGTCGAAAAAGTTTGAAGAGTGTGTTGTTTTACTCCACTGAGCAGCAAAGACAGTGTAAATTATTATGTCAACACCTGTGAATCCTTTCAGCAAGTACACTTCGCTCTTGCTGTGTGGATTAAGTTCTTCCTACTCTTAATCGTCACCCTGGGAAATTGGTTCTTCCTTTATGGAACCTCTCACAACTGCAATCGTACAAGGGAGAGCTCGTTTATAAAATAACTATAAACCCAGACAGGGAACTTAGGCTGAACGTGTTTTCGTTCTAATAGTAAGATTTGTTGGAACTGAGGGGTCAGCAAAGACTAGAGAGAAGAAAGCAATGGATAAACATGGACTGAAGGCGTTTAAGTGTTTCCAGTCCATGTTTATAACTCAGACTGCCAAGATAGTGTCTACTCCCCAAAATACCCTCCAACACTGACATTGACTGTATAATATCATCTGACTGATTATGGTGTATCACTCCCACAAAGTTGTCACAGAATAATAGTCAAACCTGTAATGAAAACTGCAAAAGAAGGCACCATGCATGCCCAAACGCATAAACACACTCCTCGTATGTAGAGATGAGAGAATAAGTGAGAAAGCAGTCGCAGTATCACAAGAGGGTGTCACCGTGAGATGATATTATCAGCTTAAATCAGCCCTCACCGACACATCGTCTAGAGAGGGTTCCCTGCTATTTATGGCAGCTGTAATTTCTGTGGAGAGCGGTGACAATCATATCTGCTGGATATGATTACCCACTTGTATGCCTGATAGTCAAGCATAATCATTAACTGTTACAAAGTCTCACTTATCAGGGAAAAACACTCAAATATGTTCACAGAACAATTTGTGTTGCATTTGCTATCAAATCCTTTGTTTGGGTCTGATTTTTATATCTGATAATAACACAGTCTGGCAGTTTGGGTCAAAAGGTATTTGCTTAAACTTGCTCAAAGAGCCGCATATTCAAAGAGTTTGATGAATGTATGAATAAATGAGCAAGTAGATTCACATACCATAACAATAAAAAATCTGCATTCATGATTATTTTCCTTGCTGTTCTACTTTGAGAGCAGGGGTCAGAGTTTATGTGGTAACAGGACCAGCAGAGCAGCCCAAACATGCTTTACCCCAGCAACTCCTCTTGGTAAAAAAAACACCCGCACTGTTAGGAAGCTGAAAGATCTAATTATTCCATAATAAGGGACCGCCCCGTTTTCTACTCCCAGTCAGCTGTTTTCAAGACCTCCCAGAGGTCAATAACATGCGTTATTACATGCACCAATAACGCAGATACAAAGCCAGCGTTATTGGTGCTGATACACCTAACCCGTAGGCGTCTTTTGAGTGTTCTTATCCTTACTACTAAATTATTATTGGATATGTGGGAAGATTTGGCATCAGTCCAAGCTGTTGTAGAATATTTATTTATTTATTTATTATTTAAGTCATTTTTCCCAAACTACAATGTGCTCCCTTAGAGGGAAATTGTCTACTTATTCATTTACAAGGGAGAAAATGTTGTGCTGTATTGTTATCTTGAAACTTGAGGGAAGTTAAAGTGAACGGTAAAACTTCTGGAAGAAGCGAAAAAAGAAATCAAATCAGTGGAACAATAAGGGTTTCAAAGCAGAAAAATGTACATTCAGCAATTGTTGATAACACATCTCACCCAAACAGAGAATTCTATAGATAGATAGATAGATAGATGATTGCGGCGCAACAGTGTTGGTGTTAATTGTTATAGTACAGCATGGTAGCTCAGTTCCAGTGTAAAAAGAAAGAGAGAAAAAACAAACACAGGCACCAGAAACCATTACAACAGCACACCCATAACGGAAACACTTAAGAATATGTACAGTGAATATATATGATACAGTTCAGTTCCTCTGCATATAAGTAGCCACAAAGGCAGAAAGTACGATGATTGATGCACCGGTGCAAACAAGGAGGAAAAAACTGTAAAAAGAAATACATGTATACACCACTAAACCTCACTGCTGAGCAAGAGCTGTGTCTGTGGCAGATACTTCTTTCCAAGATTATAAATTATCATTAAAATGTTTAAATGACTTACCAAACATTTACACAGTCTCAGTAATCATTACCTACTCTGTAACCATTTTCATGTATTAAGTGATTAAATGATTCAATCATTGAAATCAAACCCGACATTGAATTTATTCCTAAGGTTTTTCTTTCCTTATACTGTAGGTAGATATTGAAATATCTGCCACTATGTCAGGCGCCTTTGTTGGTACCTCACGTCTTAATACTGTTTTTTTTATAATTTGTGTTCTTTGTCTTTCCAGGTTTCCTCCAGTTAGTGAGCTGGCTCCATTTGGCACCCCAGTGGGGACTATTCTTGCTGCTGCTATGGATCAAACTATCTTCTACTCCATTGTGGCAGGAAATGAACTAGGTATGTGCAACAGATTGTATACCATACAGTGAGTTAAGTCTACTTTTGTGCCAGTGTGTCAAACTTCTACAAAGCCTTTTCTCTGGCAAGTGCACTTGTCGAAAAAACAGATTTCCTCCACAGAAAAGAAAAGTGCAAAACGTTATAGGCGTAGTCAGATTTGAAAATACTCCTGCAAAAAACCTAGGTTTGGGTATCGTTTAAAATTTTACGATACCAGTACCAAAATCAGTACCCTTAAAGTGATACCAATACCAATTGAGTACTTCATTCAATACCTTGCATAAAATGCCACCTGTTGAACCCATAGTAGTTATCTATTTTATTTTTTTCTTGTTTCAAATAATTGTTTCATAAAAGTACTGGGAAATTGTAACACATCCTCCTCCTAATTAGTTCATCCTCACAGGTAGTACTATATGGGGAAAGACTACAGCTTGCAATTTTTTTAATATTTGAATGAGAGAGGAGGAGTGAAATAGTTTAGTGACCAAATAAGTTGTGGGAAACGAATTTAAGGCAATTCTTTGATGCGTGTGTTGGAAGTAAACAACGGAAAATTGATTTAACTTTTGATCAATAAACTGAATTGAAAGATCTCCGTGAGTGCTTTTTCCTTTATTGATGAGTCGCAAACCTCCAAAAAGATGACAGTAATAAGTACAAAACGAGTAAGGAGTCACAACAACAAGTCACTTAACTACGCTAAAGACTCACAAACAGAGGAAAAAACAGAGGCTGCACGTCCAGCCGATCAAACCAGCTACACTTGAAGCAGCTGCAGCTGTAGCCAGTGTCTAAATTCAGCTGATCGATCAGTGACAAACAGTGTTGGGCAGCAATGTGTTACTGGAATAAAATTACTTTTCCCAGTAACTAAGTAGTGTAACTAATTACTTTTCTAAAACAGTAATGTTATTACAGTTACTAAGGCAAGTAACGCTGTGTTACTCGTTACTGAACGCACCATCCTTGACATGAATCCACGACTGTGCGGTAGGTCAGCGGCACCTGATTTTGTTGTTCACGTCTGCTGACAGCCAAAACTGAAGGAAGAAAGTAGAACGAGGGAGAGAGGCGTTCTTTCCACAGCTGTAAGTAGCTACTGCCATTATTGTGTCACAGATGCAAGAACGTTGTCTAGTGTAAACCAGCAAAATGCTTTCAACCGCGAACATTTCTACATCTGATTTATTGAAGCATCTGCTAAAGTAGCACAGCAATGTGAAACTTATAGAAAGAAACTTCAGCAGCTACTGTCACTGATGCTTGGGCTTGTCGGGAGAGAGTGGCGTTAACGTAAAGTTTTGTAACTACTGAAGACTGCTCTCATAAACAGGCTACATGTGCAGAAATTCAGCTGTTTAAAAGTCGGGATTTACTTGCTTTATTTATTTTTTTCAGCCGGTGGCGTTAAGAAACGTTAGGCCTAGGCTATATGCTTTGTAAAAACCATACTCCTTGCTGCTGTTGAAAATGATATTAGTTAAAAAGTCGGAAGAGACTGCTTTGTCTGGGGGTGAAGGGGAGTGGTGTGTTGCTTGCATGTTTGGATGCAAGCAAAACCATACAAAAAGTCATTTTTTGCAGCGATCTGTTTACAAAAAGTATCGTTTGAAGTACTCGTTTGACTGGAGACGTTTCAATTCTACTCGATACTGGGCTGTTTCATTCGATACCATAAAGGTATCGAGTAGCAATACCCATTCCTAAAAAAAACTCACATTATTTTGAAAATTGTGGGATGCACACCATAGCCACAGCCACTGTTTGTCCTGTCTTTTTCTAGAAGTAGAGAAGACAATTTTGAGATACTTGCAGCTTTAAAATGCTTCTCTGACTCGTTGGCAAAGTCTGAAGAGCATAATTACACCCAGGGAGAGAGTACACCAGACAGGTGTGAGGTTAGCTCATGTGTTGAAGCCAAAAGTAGGAGATGTACCTGTAAGCTGGAGAGAGCGAAAAGTGTATAAGGAAGATGTCAGTCAGTAACCGCTTCCCCACATGCACCTCAAGCGCTCCTGCGGTGATCTATGCCTGTGTCATATGGAAACCGGAGCTAGAGTCACTTTTCCATAGATACACTCCTGAAAATTGCAGGCTCAAAACCTAATAAGAGTTCTATAAATCTACCTCCATGTCCTTAGCAATAATATTCTCAGCAAAAGCAAAAACAAATGCATTCTGAAGCCTGACCTTTTTACGTAACCACAGAGGAGTTAGGATCTGTCCATGACATTAAAAGGGGGAAAAAGGCAGATGTATTTCTGCAATATTTCTTTTATCAGGGATTTAAGGGATTTCCTTATTGTCCAACAATAGCTATTTTATTCATCCAGTGCTGCCACTCACTACATATTGTAAATTTTTCTATAGCACATGTGTGAAAACTGCCAATAAGTGAACTCGAGATTGTTGGAGGCTCTGTGTATGAAAGTTGTTCAAAAAGGCTCTATTAAGGTCTACACTGAAGAACTAATTGACCATGAAGAGAAAAGTGCCTGTGAAGCCGTGCATATGAATTCAGTTGTTATACCTGCAGAGTGGAATTGTATTGACGTAGAGATGTGTAAACTATGCAGCTAATCATCATCAATCTGCCATCCATTCTGTTACAGTTCTTTTTCCACTTTTTCATTTGCTGTGTTTGGTTCCAGATCATTTTAAGGTGAACAACAGGACAGGTGTCATCTTCACAGCTAAACCTCTGGATTATGAAAACGTGACCACCTATGTCCTCCGGGTCCAGGCGGACTCTATGGAAGTTGTCATGTCCAACCTGCGTGTGCCTTCTAAAAGTAAGAAAGAGCAGATAATAAATGACTGAATGTGGAGGGTGAGTTGTGTTGTAGGAAATCGGGGATGAAATTCTGTTTCATATGATTCCAGGTGTTGCATTTATATGTAATCATAATCCCTCACTGTGACAGATTATGATTAAATACACTTGTATAAATTGTATCGCAGCCTATTTATACCTTTCATATTTATTTTCACAGTTGCCGCAAGTATGTAGAGCTATTTTGTATTATATTTTTGTACGTATGTGTGGATTATTACATGCTTAATTCTGCCTCACAAGAGCCATGCTGAAGAAAAATGTCACAGAAATGGGAAACATGCTCTCTCACTGGTGCCTCATAGGCATGCACCAGCAACATCAGATGTGCTTTTAAAATGTTAAAAGTACAGTCTAATAAAGAAGCTTCATGATCCTCGTTTATTACAGTATTATTATACACCCTTTACATATGAAATCTATTTGTGCTACCTACACTGTTAGGTAGGGATGGGGATCATTATTTTTTATTGATATTGATACCCTTATTGAGACTGCTTAACAATCCGATTCTTTATCAATACCCCTTGCACAGTATGAGGAAAATATTCAATGCGCAATAACATTGTTATCTGTTATATATTGAGATGACATATAACTTGCGATAAATAAACAAATATTGAAGTGTGCATATTAACTGCTTGTTTGTGCTAAATGAATTATAGCAGCGGTTCTCAACCCGGGGTCCCCTGAGGGGGGCGCCAGAGATCACAGGGGTTCCCAATGCTTTATCTGTTTTGAGGTTGTCAAAAAAAAATTGTGATAGCACACTAGATAATTTATACAAAAGTCTGTTTACATTTTCCGCTCATTGGACTGTTGAGCTCTCATAAAGACACTCAAGTGCAACTGTGGCGGCGGCAGCTGGTGGGGGGTGGGCTCGGTAGCGGTGTATATTGTAGGCTATTTGTATTAACAGTAGGTTATTGTAAACTGCTCAAAAAAATAAAGGGAACACTAAAATAACACATCCTAGATCTGAATGAATGAAATAATCTCATTAAATACTCCTTTCTTTACATAGTTGAGTGTGCTGACAACAAAATCACACAAAAATTATCAATGGAAATCAAATTTATCAACCCATGGAGGTCTGGATTTGGAGTCACACTCAAAATCAAAGTTGAAAACCACACTACAGGCCGATCCAACTTTGATGTAATGTCCTTTAAACAAGTCAAAATGAGGCTCAGTAGTGTGTGTGGCCTCCACGTGCCTGTATGACCTCCCTACAACGCCTGGGCATGCTCCTGATGAGGTGGCGGATGGTCTCCTGAGGGATCTCGGTACCTAATGGCAGTCAGGCTACCTCTGGCGAGCACATGGAGGGCTGTGCGGCCCCCAAAAGAAATGCCACCCCACACCATTACTGACCCACCGCCAAACCGGTCATACTGGAGGATGTTGCAGGCAGCAGAACTTTCTCCACGGCGTCTCCAGACTCTGTCACGTCTGTCACATGTGCTCAGTGTGAACCTGCTTTCATCTGTGAAGAGCACAGGGCACCAGCGGCGAATTTGCCAATCTTGGTGTTCTCTGGCAAATGCCAAACGTCCTGCACAGTGTTGGGCTGTAAGCACAACCCCCCACCTGTGGATGTCGGGCTCTCATGGAGTCTGTCTCTGACCGTTTGAGCAGACACATGCACATTTGTGGCCTGCTGGAGGTCATTTTGCAGGGCTCTGGCAGTGCTCCTCCTGCTCCTCCGTGCACAAAGGCAGAGGTAGCGGTCCTGCTGCTGGGTTGTTGCCCTCCTACGGCCTCCTCCACATCTCCTGATGTACTGTCCTGTCTCCTGGTAGCGCCTCCATGCTCTGGACACTACGCTGACAGACACAGCAAACCTTCTTGCCACAGTTCGCATTGATGTGCCATCCTGGATGAGCTGCACTACCTGAGCCACTTTTGTGGGTTGTAGACTAATGCTACGACTAGAGTGAAATTACCGCCAGCATTCAAAAGTGACCTAAACATCAGCCAGGAAGCATAGGAACTGAGAAGTGGTCTGTGGTCACCACCTGCAGAACCACTCCTTTATTGGGGGTGTCTTGCTAATTGCCTGTAATTTCCACCTGTTGTCTATGCCATTTGCACAACAGCATGTGAAATTGATTGTCAATCAGTGTTGCTTCCTAAGTGGACAGTTTGATTTCACAGGAGTGTGATTGACTTGGAGTTACATTGTGTTGTTTAAGTGTTCGCTTAATTTTTTTGAGCAGTGTATTTCATTTTCCACCTTATAGTTTAGTGTTTATTTACTTGACTCTGCTCCTCTGCTCTTCTCCCCACACTCACACACACATAGCCTGCACCTCTGGTCTCACACGGCAAACACGCCGGCTGGCTCCGCCTCTTTCCCTCTCTCTCTCCCTGTATAAATTCACCTGTGATTCAGTTTTCAAGTGCGGCGCATGTGGATCGAAACTGAAACTTAACGTTAGTGAGTGACATCTGCAGTGGTGCGTTCAATGTCGCTCCGTAATGTAACATTTCCTGCGTGTCCGTTAACGTAATACCAGATGACCTCTCGCTCACGGTTTCTCTGTAGAATGCTAAATGGGTTTACTAAATATACTTTGGCAGGTGCAACTATACCTGTCCGGCCCGCCCAAGTAAAGTATAGAAGTATAGGCCTATGTTGAAAACACTAGTTAGTGCAAGCTGTAGGCCTATAGGCTATTTTGTAAATATTACACCTTATAAACCCCTTTTCTTGGTATTAAACAATACCAAGAAACAAAACACCAGGAGACTGTTGGTGAAGGCCAACCAAGAGCTGACATTGATTTACACAGAGCCATGGAGGTGTCATTTGACTCCATTTGTTCGCTATTAGTAAGTAATTACATAATATTCTGTGTGCATGTTTTATCAGCTGTTGGGGGGGCTCGGCTTTTCTTAGATAAAAGTAGGGGGGCGCCAAGGCAAAACGGTTGGGAACCACTGAATTATAGGATTAGAATTTAATATTTTACATACAGCTGAATGTTGTTTCTAGAGCAGCAACATTAATGTTTAACAACAGCGAAGTCACTATATATAAACCCAATATCTGACATCACAATCGTGAGTGACGTTTAGAAGAATAAAAACCCAGACATATGTCTATATCAGTCCCTCCTCCTCCTATCTGCTTGCACTGCTATTCACTGCCTGCAGGTAACGTCACCTGGTAGAAGGAGGAGCGGCTGGTTTGTCTTAGCCAACAGCTGAGTTTTGAACAATGTGTGAAATTTTAAGAATACAGACCAGTCTATGCTCCAGACAGACAGCTTTCTATCTAGCTTGTTTTTAACATTTGGCTAATTGACAAGCTAACATTCGCTGTGCTTGTATATAACATTCAGGATGACAGACTGAGGAGAGAGAGGATTAAATTAACCCTTTCTACATGTTTAACCTTACAGACAGGTATATTGATAAAGTATTGTCTTTTTACTCACAAAGGTTTTATTGCACGTACTTAAAGTAACGAGCGTAGCTGTCGTCAACTCGAGTAACGTTAGTTTGGAGCATAGACTATATACGAAGTGGACGTAGTCATCGTGACGTCAACCGTTTTGTTTGTGGACTGCCGCTTTGAAGCCTCGAGTTTGGCCGATAGGGCACCGCAATGCTGATTTTTTTGCAACCAGCGGAGACAGTGGAGCTAACACCCGTTTGTGGAGCTAGTTGGCTTGCTTAGCTAGGTGCATCTGTTAATTCACCTTAACTGTCATTTTAACCGGGATGATAATTTTGTCTAGCAAACAGGCTTAAAATTAAATGTACTCACCAGGGAAAGTGAACAGCCAACTCCTAATAAGCTTTTTCAGTGGCGCTGCTTAGATTTACACAGTGCCGTGGGTATAAGTCACTGTAGCCTGATTGGCAGGTCGCCATGGTAATCCCGCCCCGAAGTATACTCTGCTTTATGGTCTATTTTCCTCTAAATGGGACCATAATTTACTAAATGAACATCGTGTTGTATTGAAAAAGATAAGCTCATTAGGAAAGTGTTTACTGAGGTAATAAATTATGGAATAAATATAGTCCCAAATGTATTGTAGCTGTGTGAAAAAGTTTTGTACCTGTGAAAATGTTTTGTAGCTGTGTGAAAAAGTTGTATACTCGTGAAAATGTTTTGTAGCTGTGTGGGAAAGTTTTGAATGTGTATGAATCTGAATATCAGAAAAATCCAACGTTTACAGGTACGGATCGATTCTACAGTTACAAAACAAATCCCAGTCTGTAGGAGCTGACAGAGAGCAGCAGAGGCTTCAGCCTGATGATAAGCAGTCCCGGGCCCGTTTAATACTGCGTCTGTGGCATCACTAAATAACATTAGTTTTCTTTTCCATCGCGTTAAATAAGATTTAATGCTCATGACATAATGTTACATTAAAGGACCCACTAGTCTCGATAGCAGTATCAATAAGCTCGGACCTTATTGATTTTCGGGTTTTGAGAAATTTTGTAACCGGGTCCTTTTAGATCTGGGTTTCAATCCCATCCCTACTATTAGGCTTCATATTTAGATCAAAACAAGGTTAACAGTGTGTACAGCTGTCTTTATTCACTGCACTGATCCATTTGTATAATTGGTGGCACCTTTGCTGCTGCCTTTGATTTGGTTTTTCATTTTCACACTCCATTCAGCATCAAGCTTATTAAAATGACTTATTATAAACTCTATTTATTGGTTTCCTTGTTCATCTTAAAATGTTTCATCCCTATCTTCAAAGCATGTCAGTCCAAAAATATCATAAATCCTTGAAAACTTGTGTCAAAATTTGTTGCAAGAGTCAACGAACAGAAATAGCCCATTTGTTTTAATTTAGGCAGACCGCCCCCAAAACGAGACTGGGTGACATAACATTAATCATCGCAAAGGCTCAGTAATGCAACACCTGTGTGTTTCCATTCTTAAGGGCTCAGTGTGATTGAGCATACAGAGAGCCAGAAACTCGAAGGCGGGGCTAAAAGCTTGCTGTCAAAGCCTCTTCCTGGCTGCATCCCATTGCCTCTCCGATCTCTCCAAAAATTCATTGTCTTTGTAGTTGGGGTGCAATGAATCGCACAGATAGAGATAATGGCGCATATTTTTACTCCTCAAAGGCATTCATGATGTTGCACTCAGCTGTACAAACAACAACTGATTGAAGCACTTAAAGAGAGCTTGAGAGAAAAGTTCAAACTTCCTCATACCTGGAAAATTGTTGCGTAAAGCAGGGATGATTGGCAGTTTCAGAAACATACATAAATTGTCAGACGCACCCGCAGTCAGAAAGGAGGTTTGAGACACTGTTTGACCACCTGAGAAGCACTTTCTTTGAAGCATACTGAGAACCTCGGGCTGCACTCTTTGATGGCCATGCTTCAGTTGGAATATAATTAGGCTTGTTTATGGACAGTTTACCGACAAACATTTTGTAAAATGATGGATGTGCTAGCAAGAAGTTGGGTGCATACCTCACTCTCTATCCATTTGAGCTTCCAATGAATAATCAATGACCTACTATACCAGTCTCAGTCCTTCTTGCAGTGTCTGTATCTCACATACTAATGACAGCAATTACAAGTACACAATATTCGGGCACTCACACACACACACAGACACACTTGTGTAAAGTAAAGCACTCTCTCACACAAAGGAGTGAGCCTTCCTGGCATCTATAGGCTGCCATCCTCTTTTGGCGCAATGTAAAGAAACCATTTCTTTTTTCACTTGTAATGCTGACCAGGGCTCCAAGACAGGGAATATCTTTCTTCTCATCAATGAGTCTATATTGAGTTTCAATTATCACAGCATTACTGGACTGATTTGTCAGATGGATGTATCTTAGCCCTGTTAGGACCTGTGCACATTGCCAAAATGCACTCATAGGTACATACTGACAATCATATGCACATGCACACATATAATAATCCAGAGTAAGACGAGATTTAATTAAACACGAATTCTAAATGATAATGCACTCATATGCACACTCAAGCCTACTCTGCCTTAGCAGAATTCCTCCTTTTAATGGAGCTGCTTCTTTCATGCATCTTTGAGTGTCTCAGGAGGAGTGGGTGTACTGTATGTATGTTTTTATGTCCTGATACTCTGAGGATGGAATGTAGCCACTTTCTACAAACAAAGAAACTCTGCAGACCTCTTTCGCATCCCCTGGAGTCCTCCTTCTGTGTCTCACGCTACAGCTTTTGTGCCAGTAATTTGATGTGCTGTGTTTTTGTTTATCCAATACCCCTGGTGCATCCTTAGCTCCAATGCCACATGACTTTACATTTTTGTATGCCACTGGAAGAAAAATGGTCCTTGACACTGCATATTTTTAACTAAACTGCAGTGTTGGAAGGAATTTGCGCTGTACATATTTATGCTGTACCTTGCACACTGTAGGTGTAACTGTGACAAATTACAGGGACAAATGTTTATTCTCAGGATATGTGTGTTTTTCTTTTGAAAGTGACAGGATGAATATTTCAAAAGCCTCAAAAGACCAGTTAACCAGCAAATTTAATAATAAATATACCACATTTTCTGCCCCCATTCCCCATTTCTTTCACAGTATTTCTCTAACTCCAGAGAAATTCTTACTGCTTGATTATTGGATGGCCTTCAAGTTATTATACCCAATAATGTGCAAACTGCTTTCCTTGCCTTTTATTAATAGTATTGTCGTGGACCAAACTGTGGGGAGAACAAACTTCTCAACAATAAATAATGCGAGCTAAACCTCACTTAAAGATAATGGTTTAGAAGGCAAGATCTCATCATCGTTTCTATTATTTCACAGAGCCATATTTCACTCAGAGTGTGAGTGTAATCACTAATTGGTTGGTAAACAGACTGCAAACTGGCTCAGTTGTTTTTCTGATCTACTTATTGGGGGCACTGAGAGAGAAGTCATCAGCATACTTCAGACTCAGTTTTTCTCGATTCAAAATATTTGCTGTAAGCAAAACAAAATTAACCTCCTCATTATTGACTCAAAGTTTTCAGCTTTAGTAAAATATCTTCTCACATTGGTTCATCCGAAATTGTTGTGTAAGGACTAATGCAATATGTTTCTCTTTTTAGCAAGCAATTACAAATCCACTTCAAATAGTAATAGCAGTGCAAAGTGTACTAAATGAAGAGGGGTTTTCCTCAACTCGCTCAGTCTATGTTTGGTAAAAATGAAACCAAGGAAATAGTGTTTCTGTTTGCAGTCAGTATTCTCACAAAATCCCAATTTCAGTCAGATTTCAAAAGCTAAGTGAATGTGATTCCTCAATTTAAAAATATAATACATTTCAAAATTGGTCAAACCATTTATCCTCAGATGATTAAAAAATACACAAGTATTATTTTATGACAGTGGTATTCAATAAAACAGACTGCTCAATCCCGCTCTCCACACTCACAGACTCACAGACTGTGAGGCCCAATCCCAGTAAATCTGCGAGTGCTTAGGGGTGTTCCACAAATCTTCAGCTGCATTCAGCAGCTCTCTCGCAGATATTTTGAACCCTTTATTCACAACTGTCCGTCAGTATGCATAGCGTTCATTACATTAAACGCAAGGTTGCCAGAGGAAGCCGGAGGCATTTAAAAAAAACAAAAAAAACAAGGAAGGAGCAACTACAAGAAAAAAAGAAGCTTACATGGAAGTGTATGATGCCGTTTTGAAAAGTAAATTGACTTGAAAATTACCTTTCTTCCACTGTAAGGCAGTGGGTTCCGTGCCTTGGCCATGAAGAATGTAAAAATCACAAAATAAAAACTCCCAAACCCACAATTGTACATTACATGTTTTGGTGTCGTCAAGGTAACGTGATATGTCACAAAGTGTTGTCCCATACATTTTGGGCCCTTGCAGTCTCTCACAGTCAAGCACTTACAAGGTGACGTCAACTCGGTCTGTGAGGGTTCAGGGTTTAGAGATTGGGATTGGCCCATGCCGTGATGTCTTCAGTGATGACTAACTTGCAAAATATTCTGGAAAATGATTTCAAGCTCTCTTTTGAAGTTGTGAACTAACTGATGACCATGAAAACATTATATTGACGTGATGATTTTGAGGCTAAATTATGCAACATTTGATCAATGCCAGTTTGGATGACTTCACATATGTGTTTATTTGGCAACTAGTTTCTGGGTTTGTGTGTCCCAGTTCTTATTTTGTGGGTTATCAGATGCCTTAATCATACACTACATACATTAGTACGTTGAGGTCACAGGCTGTTTTTTTGTGTCACATCAACTTTCAAAAGTGCAGTTAGGTCTTATACTGTGCTAGATGCATAGATTTGTATTTATATGGGAAATACTTCCACAGGATTTATATTCTGGTGTAATTTGCCTTTTGCAGCCAACACAGCCAAGGTGTTCATTGATGTGCAAGATGAGAATGACCACCCTCCCGTCTTCTCCAGGCAGCTCTACATAGGTGGCGTTGCAGAGGACAGCAAGATCTTCAGTTCTGTGCTGAAGATAGTGGTAAGAAAACATGAGCACTGGTCTTTGTATTTGTTTGTTTTTGCATCAGCATATATGGAAACAGGTTGAAACTAAAATGCCTGATTTCACTCCCGCTTCTTCAACATTTACCCTGCAGCCATGATGGGAGAATTCATCCGATTTGCTCTCTGTAGCACAGTTTTGTCTCCTCCCCTGTTGCTTGCTTCATCTCTTCCTCAATTTTGCTCTCCCCACTGTCTACCTTGTCCACAAGCAGGTGGGATCAGAGTGAGCGGCATAATCTTAGTATGTTTACTAGTATGGCTGGACAAGGTTTCACTTTGTCATCCTGTGTACTTCACTGTTTGTCTATTTTCTGTATGCATGGGTGGGTGTTGGTGTATACTTGCACTTGGTGTTAGGATTGTGGCTTGAGAACTAGTACCTGCAATGCCTTAAATGTCAACACTTCAGCTGACATACAGTAATCCATTTATAAGTGAATGTACAATATGTAATTTTCTTGAGTGTCATTCACTGAAGTGGAAATATATAAATAGATATGGCTGATACATATTATGGGTTTTACTACCACCTTTTCAAATATTTTGGATGTGAAATGAAACTAGTTTGGGAGGAACTGTAGCCAGTTTAAATTAAAATGGGTACACTGGATACAGGCCAATGGTGTCTAGAGAATGTTTTAGAAAAGAAGTAGGTGTAATATCTAGCAGGCAAGTTTAGAAGTACAAAGGTCATCAAGGGAGATTAATAAAAAGTATTTCAGACCTTTCAGCAGATGTGAAAATCAGCAAAGACCAGCAAATGATACAGAGGAGGGAGCAGTCACTGACATCCATGTCTTCGTTACCAAAATATGCAAGAAATTTGTTGCTGTATAAAAGTAAAAAGACATGAATACCAGGGTAGCCAGGGAAGAAACTCATTCTATTGATGGTCTCAAATTAAACTCTAGTGTTGCTTTTACTGCGGGGAATGAGCTTATCCTTAATCTTTATGTTAGAACTTTAAAAAAAAAAAGTTTTTGTAGGGCACAGAAACATTCCTCAAGGACTGACATCAACGTTCAACTGCATTTAACAACTCTAATCATGGGGTTAGCATATATTAACAAGACAGATTACGGCACGCGAAGACATGCAAATACTATAGCAGATAACTATCAAAGAAATGTATGTAAACATAATAACACCTGCAGAAAATTTGATTATGAACATTATTACTACATAGCTCATCATTACACTTAGATAAAAGAAGTTAAGCCATTGTTACAAATACACTTTGCATGGCTAATGTGTGGGTGTGTCTGTATGTGAGAGACAGTATGTATAAATTAATTATGTACAAACTGAAACCTGAAACAGGGATGGAAGTTATTGTAGCTTTTGATAAGGAATGCAGAGCTTTTGGAATCATAAATACTGGAGATTATTTTAAAAACAATGGCTGATTAACCCTGCTCACCGCGCATCTCCTCTAAATATGCAGTACCCATTTCATGTAGGCTCCGATGTTGCATTGATTAAACACTGTGTTGTGGCTCCTACCACCCGACCAATTCGGAATCCCATTTCTGTCTTTCCTTTAACTTGGAATGGACACCAAAGTGTAGAATTATGGGTCAAGTGCTATCTATAATTTCCCTGGGGCCAAGGCTTCTTTGGAGTATGGCTAGTGTGAAGCGTTTGTACTTGACTTAATTAGTAATGAAGCCGAGTGGCCCTTTCTCTGGAGATAATCCTTAGAAATATTGTCAACATTTGGCATATTCTGACACTTCTGCTATTTCACTCTCAGCAAGAAATAGTCAAATAAGAAGTCTCATTTTCATTTAAGCAAATGAACTTTCCATGCCTTGTTTGCTGCTGAAGTCTAATTTCAGTGGAGTGGAAAACTTAAGTCAAAAATATTTCATTAACAACGCTGTTTAGAAGAAAAGTCTGATTACCTGATTACACCATGCTCCTTGTGACACCTGTTTTTTTAATCAGTAAGTAATTGGATTCATGGGTAGCCAAATGACTTTTTCTCAGCTCCCTTCTTGACTGCTTGACCCCTAATTTTAAGCACAGGGGAAAGCTTTGTAAAACAACAAGATGCCTTAAAAAATAATTTTGGTGTTCTAAAGGATTTTTAATGCGGGATCCATACGTTTCCCCCTTGCAAACAAACCTCACTCAGTGACTGTTTTCCTCCTCCCAGTGTCTATAACAATTTTTTTTAAGGTTTGCCCTACATAAATAATGCTGGTGTATATGTTTGGTAAATATGTCTTACCCAATGAAGGTATCTCACTCTGTTGATATATGCAGCCCTTTCATTGGGACCTTGCTCCCCCTCCTTGTCCTCTGCCAATACTGTAGCTGGAGAAAAAAAAAGAGATTATTCCTATTTATCAGTGTCACTAGCTGCAGACAACCACTCTGAAAATGGATGTCTGTGTGTGAGCTCAGTGACCATTCAGAACTTGTGCTCTGTGTTTTTGCCTACATTGACATAAAGTGCAGATGCAGATTATGATCCTCATAAATTATATGTTGTTTTTGAGGATTATGTTTTTTAATGCTGAAATTATTATTGTTGAAATGGTAATAACCATTGGTCCAAAATTTTTTGAAAATATTAAAAGGTAATTGCTCAAATTTAATAGGTTTCCTTATTTAAAGCAATTTTAATCGATATTTTTATAATAATAATTTATCACATGACAATGTCAAATGTGAGAGGCGTTGCTCATAGTGATAAATGTACAGAGAATTGTCACCTGACTCTGCTGCTCCCCTCTGCTTTACAGAGCTTTGTGATGAGTGTCAGCTCATTGTTTGGCTGTCCAGCCGGCAACGTTACAGTTTTGGTTCACTCATAACGCTTTTATAGCATATTTTTCAGCAAAAAAAGCTCTAAAACCCCACTGTGCACTGCCCTGCTCAGCACCAAAGAGCTTGATAATGCTACCTCCAACAGGTCAAAAAAATCACTTGCATTAAACAAAATAAAATTAAAGTTAGGAAATCTTGCATTCTCTTTAGCTTTTTATAGGGGTAACAGTGAGTAAAGGTGCAGCAGCGTGAAACAAACCACTTCAGGTAGACACTTATGGGCCTCCAGCTGCAGCTCTTTTCTTTCTTGTCAGTTTGCTGTGATCAATGAATTGTTAATAAAAAGATGTGCCAAACTGTCAGTGGTTCCCACTCAAGTCAGCTGTAGTTTAACATAATGTTATAATGGCTGCCTGTCAATGGTTTTTATATCATTAGGCAACTAACGCCATGGCAACAAACCAAGAATGCATGAAAGGAAATGCAGCCCCCCGGAAAGAAAACATGCTAACCTTCAGTTCTATAACCATGCAGCTCTGGTGATCTGTTGTTATGAGAAAATTATATCATTTTGATTTGTCATATCGCTGCAGAATAATTGTTTTATAAGCAACAGCAAGATTGATGCACCACGGGGGTGTTTAGGGTAAAAATGACACCGAAGAAAACCCTGTCTGCAGTGTTTTCTGTTTAGACTTTCAAGCATATTGCTCTTCCTGCCCAATTTCCTGCCACTGCAGGCGTTTTTCCATCCACTGTCAAAGACTAAATATCCCCTGTGATATCACTGATCGGGAAGTTGCCAGAAGTGCAATATGCTTGGAACTAAACAGACACCATCATGGTCAAGAGCTCAATTAAGGGTTGGTGGATGCTGGCTCAGGCCCATTGAAATCTCAAAATACAAAGTCCATGTTAGTTTCGTCTCTTTTTCTTATTGTTTTGAGTATAACACATTTTCCCATCTAACTTTGTATGTGTATGCGACATGTGTGTTATAGGCAACCGATAAGGACTCTGGAAATTACAGTAAGATGGCTTACCGCCTTATTATCCCACCCACACCAGAAGGCCAGGACAGCTTTGTCATTGAGACCTTCACAGGTATCGTCAAGTCTGCCATCATGTTTCGAAACATGCGCAGGTCCTACTTCAAGTTTGAAGTTATTGCCACCGACAACTATGGAAAAGGTCTCAGCAGCAGAGCCGACGTGGTGGTGAGTATGGTGCCATTTAGAGTGTGTACTTATGTTTGTAATAATCAATAATATAAATGTATATTTATACTTAATTTATAGATGGATAGATAGATCAGCCTCATGTCCATATTATAAATATGAAGTCCAAGGTGGGTTAAAATCAAGGGCAACTGGACTAAAACTAAAAAAATACTTGAGGAAGCCTCTTGGGTGAGAGGCAAAACGTCTTGAAGTATCTTCAACCAAGTCCAGTTTCCCTTGATTTTAACCCTTAGATAGCTATGATCTGGATGACTCTTGAGAATCTTTATGAAAATGAAGCTACAGCCAGTTAGCTTAGCACAAAAACTGGAAACGGCTCTAGTGTTTTGGAGCTTGACCCATACTTAGGAGTCAGTAAAGTCAGGATAGCTTGGTCTCTGCTCCACAGATTTTTCATCTACTCCTGCTACATTCTGGAATATTAAGTACCATATTATTTGTTTTATAGATTCATGTTTTATGAAGTAGAATTGTTGGCATGTTATAATAATGAATCTGTCAGTATATCAAAATATGCCTGCCATGAACACACTGTATATATATGAGAGCAAATTTGACTTATTCATTTTAGAGAAACCTCTACTCTGTTTCTTGACACTAATTTGTTCATAATGAGCCTATGATGATGATTTTTTTGTGTGTTTACTCAGCACTTAATGTCCTCCAGTCTATTGAATTATTCACAGCAGGTACAGGACACTCAACATGTGGCAATTAAGCTCTTTCTTTCAGCCTTGTGTATTAACTCTTTACACATTATGCACATCTGTCTGTGTCTGTGTGTGTCCGTATGTTTGTGTCAATGTGTCTGTGTGTCTTTAGGCTCAGTGTGAATTTCTTTTTCCCAATAATTTCTCCACGCACTCGCTGTGATTGGGCTCAGCTTTGCCCCCAATTCAATGCTTATCTTTCCTGACTGTGGGCAGGCTTATTTTTCGTCTCAGTGAAATATGTCTGGCTAACAAGCCTCTAACGAGACAGAAGGAGGGTCTGGGACATTGCCTGGATATGAGAGAGCAGCGAGTGCTTAACCATGGTGCTCGTTAATTTTCAAGGGGAAACCTAATTTCACAGGAGCTGCATGGGAGATTTGGCTTCAGAGCACAGAGGCTGTTGCCTATGCACTTAACTGTGGCATCAGAATTAGGTCCTGTTTAGTTTGCTGCATGGCACCAACGCAAGTAGGCAATTAGAGGGTCTCATTTGGTCCACCTAAAGGAGTATTTGAATGAGTCAATCGAACCAACACTAGGACACATGTAACTAAGTGGCTTTATCACTATTTATCTTTATGTTCTGCTCTGTTTTACCTCTTTGTTCTTTATTTCTCTTTTTCCTTCTACCCTGCTCTCCCTCAGGTTTCTGTGGTCAATGCTTTGGACATGCAAGTTGTTGTGTCCACTGTCCCATCCACTTTAGTGGAAGAGCATAAGGAGCAGCTCATTAGGTAAGAAAAAATTTAACATGATATACAGTATATAGTTCTGTGCAAAGTTTTTAGGCGGGCAAAAAAATGCTGTAAAGTATGAATGAAACACTATGCGGAAAACACGGACGGAATCACACACATGCACACGACAGCTCAGTGGTCGGTGCTCTAGCAAGAGTTCATCACTTCAACAAACTCTCAGAAGTGCAACCACATTGGCAGATGCAAGACGCAAGCTCGTTAAAGACTTTGTGGCTGTATGGGCAGAGTAAGATCATCCGTTTGAGAAAAGTACAAAAGCTATGTCTAGTCATGCTTTATAAACAAGGAGGAGTGTTGCCCATGTGAAAGTAGCCTTCGTCAGACTCACTTATTAGTCTGTTTTTGAGCAGATAGAGGCTGTCCTGCAGAAGACCCGTGGAAAGAAATTGTCAGTAGTAAAGTAATAACCTGTCTAATAGGGGACAATTTTACATGTATTGCAACAACGCATTCACTGTGAATTGTCCCTTATTAAATAGTTTTGTAGTATTTTAATATCCTACTGTTGGAAAACTGATTTTTGTGAATTGTCCCTATAAATAATTAAACATACATTTGAATATTTCTATATAGTTTTATAGTATGTGCCTTCTATTATTCTTTTTGTTAATTGATTTCAGGAAGAACTGACAGTGGAAAATTAATTGCATCTTTTTGGGCAGTGCTTTGCCCACAATGATATGACTTGAACTTGGTTCAAGGTGGGACCTTAATATGGACTGATGTGTATGATCTAGCTGTGCCAAACAACATTTGAAAAAAACACTAATTGCATAATAAAAGTTATGCAGTTAGATTTTTCAATAACCACAGACCAATCCATTAAGATCATGGATTGGCCAATGAAACAATAGAGTCTATCCTCTAGAGTCTGTTTTCCTTGTCCAAATTAATTTAATACTAGAGATTCATGACATCTTTTGGGTACAGTGTTTGTCTAAGTAGTCATTTTGAAAGGCAAATGAGTGTTAGTAGTTGTTTTTCAAGAGCATGGTGTGCCTCTCCCACACAAGTGACATTGTCATTTGGCTGATAAACACACACATTAGTCATGTTAAGCCCTTTGCAGTTATGTCATTTGAGAGGTCTGTGATTTTCCCCAGTGCTGGTGATGATCCTGGGCCCTTTCACCTGAGTACTCAAACTGTTTATCCACCTTGGCAAAGGCAGATAGCAAGGCTTTCCTTTATTGGCTGTAATTTGAGGTGTGGATTTCTCCCTTCCTGAAGAGGATTATCAAAGCCTTGCTTTGCCAAGAGCCCAGTGTAGAGAAGCAAACTGCTGCCCAATGGGACAATCATTGCCAGAGAGGAGTACTTAAGATTGGTGACTCTCATTTTGCTTTGGGCACAGAGGTGCCAGAAATATTTTGAACTGCTGTGAACCTGGATTTTGGTGTATATAATTCTTGACTGCTTTTTTAGCATTTTACACCTTTATTGCTTTCTTTTATACAAGTTTGAAATGTGGTTATTGCAGCATCCTGGAGCGCCACATACAGGACCAGATTCCAGGTGCCAAGGTGGTTGTAGAGTCAATCGGGCCACGTCGTCATGGCGATGGCTTTGAACTAGAGGACTACAGTAAGTCGGACCTGATGGTGTATGCCATTGACCCGCTCACGAACAGGGCCATTTCGCCCAAGGAGCTATTCAAGTGAGTGGGGGAATTTTATTACAAGAAGTACAGTCCACCATTTGTTTTAAATTGATGTCCTAATGTCCCTGCTGTGCTGCATGCTTTCCCCGCAGTCTCTCTTTACCCTCTGTCCATACAGTGAGTCAGCAAATGTGTCATTTCTCAGGCCCCCCCCTAGGCTTCTTCCTCTACAACGTCTCAGTTTTTTCACTGCCTTCACTTTCTTTACTTTGATTATCCTGCAGGGGCACCGAATCTGTCATATGTCATAGAAAAGGAGAACATATAAGGGAGAAAAAGGGCTGGGTGAAGTTAGGGAAGGACACAGTGAAGCAGGGAGCATTTCAGTCAGTTCATCAACCTGTTATGCCAGTGCCTGAAAGGCTGTTCCAAGAGCTTGGATATATACCAGTAATACATTTCATTCCTTTTGTTTGGGGACATAGAGATAGACAAGACGTCTGTGTGCTGAACCCCTGTTTGACCAATGAGAGGCCATGCTCACATGCTATTAAAGCAACACAGAAAAAAAGGGCTTGCGAGGCACTTTTTCATCCTGTCAGAATTAAAAAGACCTTGGCCTTAGCTGAGGACAATCTTGTATTTACTTTTCTCATAATACTTAGCCCTTCTGTCCAACCAATCAGACACCAGTCTTAAAAAGGCAGCGCAAAATCAGAGCATGTGAGTGGCCAACCAATAGGAAACACCCCCATATAAGTTGTCCCCCCACTCTACCTATTTGCCCTCCTGCTTGTCTTACACTGAGCTATCTGACACCATCTTCTGTCTTTATTTCTCCTTATCCATGGTTATTGCCAATTCCTTTTTGTGCGTGGCTCCTAAGAAACCTCAGCCCTTCTCTTTGGAACGATATTGTGACAATTTCGGCTCATTTGTAAATGCTCCTCTCAAATGACATTTAGCAGTAGAGCTGTGCGTTATGACGCAATTCATATCCCGATAAAGGTCATTTCATATCCCAATAACGATACATATCCTGAAATAGAAAAAAAAATTGTAAATTCAATGAAATGGCATTTCCAACTGTAACTCGGGACATTTCTCTGCATTATAAAGGTGGGATAAGCGATTCTTCAGAAATCCAACACCACGATAAATAGCATGATACAGTGAACAACCTCACAGCAAGTAATGTAACTAATGTTAGGTTGGTTGTGGATTAGCAAACTAAGGCTACTTGCTGCTGCAAAGCTAACATGAGAGGATGAGATGGTCCCAGAGTCAGCACAGCAGCTCCAGACAGCGACTCTCAACATTAGCATGCCTTGACAAACTAGAAAGTAAGCTGTATGTCCGTGGGCAAGTCACTTAACATTACCTGACTGACACATCGCGGCTGCCACTGCTGGACAGTGTTGTGTGGCTCGACCATTGTTTTCAATGCAAATTTTGTCCCTGCAACACCGGCTTGTGTGGAAGAAGAATGCGGTGAAGTTAGTTTAAAGTTGGGCATTACTTTTACATTGGACATTGGATAGATGGTGAATCCAATGTAAAACTAACTTCACCCTCACCAAAATATTACGGTAAAGTGTGGAATATGCGACTCAATGAAATAAACGATAGAGCACAATTGTGAACAGTAGAGGTTTTTCTATTGTCAATTGATAGATATCTTCATATCGCACAGCCCTATTTAGCAGTGCTTTGTGTATGTGCAGAATTAATCTACAAACAGTGTATCAGAGTCTGACCCTCAGCTGAGTGCCTCAACTGTGTGTTTAAGTGGGGGATTGTGGTGAACCATGGAATGGCACAAAACTGCTTTTCTTAACCAAAACTAGTGACTGTCACAATTATTGCAAGTGGCAGCTTTTGAGAGGGCCAAGCTCATTTTAAAAGAGGCATGCTACATCCCTGCTTTAGTATGAATTTGCTTCCTTAGATACAGATGCTGTCAGGAAAATAATTTAGACTAGAGGAGAGAGTCTTTTTATGTATGCCGTGCATGTCTGACAATGTTGAGGGGTAATTGCATGTAATACGTCTGCGACTTTGCTGTCAGATCACAGAGGGAGTAAGAGAAAGACAACACAGTGAGTGGATTCTTGCATGCGAGTGTCCTTATGCCACCTTGAATACAGCATTGTCTACAATTTCAGCTCTCTCTCTCGAGGATATATAGCCAGAGAGTCCACTTGATAACCTTCATCTCCACTCATTTATTCACTTATAGAAAAAAAAATGACAGTAATAGGATGTGGCAGTGTGCTCGCTCCTGTGATGCAGAATGTTTGAAAGCCACTTTGGTTATTGTTACAAAAGAACATTGGACCAGCACTGTAGAAGTGGGAATCAACGCTTGGTCACACAAGTATTTCATTTATTTTTTAGTGCTCCTTTTTTACAAATCATTAAACATAAAAATACATTTCTATGAACAATAGAGCTGAAACTCACCAGATTTGGTTGGTAATTTTCTGTAGGTTCTTCACTATAAGTGATCACTTTCATGTTGTGACATTGTTTTCACATTGCCATTTGATATATTGAATATATTGACTGAAATATAAATTTAAACCGCTTAATAATAAATATGATATTCAGCAGTTTACAACATTAAGATAACTCTGTGCTAAGCCACTGTGCTGCTAGAAAGAAGTTATTTTCATTATTTGTTACCCATCAGATTTCTCGATGGGAATGTGCTGGAAATCAACAAGGAGTTCCAGCCGTACCTGGGTGAGGGGGGCCGCATCCTTGAGATCCGCTCTCCAGACATTGTGGCTAGTGTGAAGAAGGCGGCCCAGGCTGTGGGTTACACAGAGGGAGCTCTCCTGGCCCTGGCCATTATCATCATCCTCTGCTGCATCCCTGCCATCCTCATCGTCATGGTCACCTACAAACAGTGAGTACTCCTGCCTCACTAATAATCACTGGCTTCTCCAATCAATTAATCATCTTTAACTAGGTGTCAGGAAATTAAGAGGGAAATGCATTTTAATTATACAGACCATGTTCTTGGGAGATATTTTGTTACACTTGGTTTTAGCTGTTGTAGTGTTTGCTCCTCACTCAGATATTTATTGTTGGAATATAAACCATTGTTTACCTCTTGTACCCTGTGGCCTGTTAGAATAGAGCCAGCAAAACCACAAACAGCATTGTTGAAAAGTGTATTTGTCAAGTATTTAAGATAAAGCGAGAGCACTTCTTGCTTGGTTGCTGCCTATTTGTGTGTGTATGTGTCTCTCTCTCCCTCTCTCTATATCTTTCTCTCTCATCAGACATGCTGACTGCGCACTCTGCTGGGCTAATCTCCCTGCTCATGCTCTGTGAAAGCAGATTAATTAACACTCATTTGTGACAAATATCTACAGCCAATTGTGATCGTCAAAGTGCGTCTTCACGCTACTTAATCATCTCCCCCTGACACACACACAGTAAACAGTGCTCTCGCGGTCTGGTTTGCTCTGTCTCTCATTCATGTACACAAAAGATGAGGCTTTTTGTTTAAAGCATTATTCAGATTGTTGAGGTAATTGAACTCTTGGTTGGCAGGAGTCAGGTTCCTATCCCCTCTAATTGTTGGCATGCTGCAAGTGTTCCATAAACAGTAATGTTTGGGAAATGTTTATTCACAGCAGATGGGCGAAGTGGTTGTCCTTACGCAAATGCACAGACCAAACACACAGCAGAAAGCTGTTGATGGTGACATTAGACCTAACGCACAAACTGTCACAGCAGATGGCGCTTTGTTGGTGGCAACATTACTTTGGTAAAATTAAATGATTTAGGAAATCATTTTCTCATTTCTGTGTCAAAATAATTCGATGCTGCCTAAATTTGGGAATTAATATAATATTTAAAACATGAATCAGTTTATTCGTGTGGAATAATTGAATTTGGTAGTGAATAAGTAATGGTGACGTGAAGCATAGCAGATTCACTTAAGTAATAGCTACTTTTGCATGTAGCCCAGTGGTCACTGCTGAAGTCTTAAGGGCTTCCTATTTTGCATAGAAATTGGAGAGTACAGTACATACACAAAGTTTTCTTCTGTTTTGTGATTAAATAGATAAATGTGGTATGTTATACAAAGATCTTCTGTAGTCTGAGTAAGGATTGCATGAATAAGGCTCAGTATTCAATCGTATGTGTGTCTGTGTTTTAAGAATACCTCCTAGCATTAAAAATGTATTGGGTCTTGCCAAATTATGTAATTCATCTTTTTTTTTGTCCCCCTCTCTCTCTCCCTGTCTCATCTCCTGTCCTCTGATTCAAATCCTATCACCAGGTTCAAAGAGTAAGTAATTCTTCTTCATCATGTTTTACAAGGGATTTCTCTTTCATTGCTTGAAGTTTTTGTGAAAAGTACAGTTTCTCTCATGTTCATTATTCATTATTTACTTAAAGATGAGTTGAATGTGTGAAGATGGTGAACAAAATACATGCTAGCTTATGCCGCCCTTTTGAAATGTCTACAACATAATGGCATAAAGCAACACTGATTCATCTTTTAGGTTATAGAATGAATGTTTAGTTAATAATTTTTTTCTCTCCATGTTGAAAATCTGGTGAAAATCAACCCAAAGTCAACAAGACTCACACTTCTGTCCTAATATCATTTTACTCAACCCTAAAGTTACACTCTGTTGAAAACCTTCTGATCTGTTCCTCTTATGCATAAACTGCATGTATATTAATTTTAGACCTACTAGTTAAGAAAAATATAATTGTGTAGAATTTAACTCAAAATACGTAATTGAAAACAAATAAAAGCTTTTAGCAAGTTTCACTTGTTAGATATCATACTACCCAATGTAATTTTCTTTGATTACTGCGCATTTATTTAGTTGTCTTAATACAACTATATTGTCACAACTTCATTGCTCCCTTGTGATCTAAAACATTCTTGTTTTGTGCTTGTATGATGTTGTTCTTGTGTTTAAAGCTCCATTAAGCAATATTTTTACTACCAACACTGAAACAAATGCACCCCTTAAAAGACAAAGGGTTGCTAGTACTGCCTATCCCACTAAGAATCAACACTTGCAGCTCTAAGCAGCTTTCAGAATAAAGAAGTAGCTTGTGAAGAGTGTTGAACAACAGCTAGGTATTTTTCTTAAGAGATGTTGATGGACAAACCAGGACTAAAATGGCAGTGAATTCTGGACTTGCATACAGTAGAAATATGGCAACTAAGATGACTCCAATGTCGCTGGCAATTGTTTGCTAGCATGTTAGCCATAAGAAATTAGATTAAATTAAATAGTTAATAGTTAATTGACTTAAGTTAAAATAATGTATCTTGGCTCATTCCTGTAAGCTTGCTTTGGAATCTGTTTTCTGACCATAGAAGCATTTCCGTCGACATAAAATAAGCCCAAAATAGCACATTATTATTTTCCTATCCCCAACATTTCTTGGATACAACAGTATCTTAGTTTTACCTCCAGTTACTGCATGTGCCTTTTTTTTGTTGCAAAAATGCCTTGTGAAAGCACATGGTTAATTCATGTTCGAGACTTCATGCATAAGTGATGTGTCTGGCTTCTACTCACATTTTAACCACACTGTTCGGTAAAGGGGGAGTTCATTCTGAACTGCGAAAGAAACAAAGACTGGGATTTTGGGTTGATTTTTCTTTGTATGTTAGTGCATGAGGTTTTTTTTTTTTCACATGGGTACTAGAAACATGACTGTAAATGTTAACACTTTTCACAGGCGACAGGCAGAGTGTGCCAAAACTGCCAGGATTCAGATGGCTTTACCACCAGGAGGAAAAGCAGCTCCAGCAGGTGCTCCCACTGCTAACCTCTATGAAGAACTGGGCGACAGCAGCATGTGAGTCAACCCTGACCCTTTATATATGTCTCCCATCCCACCTGTTTCAGAATTGGTGCAGCTATTAGAAACCTAGCTAGGTAACAACTAGGGCTGAACGATTAATTGCATTTGCGATAGTATCGCGATGTGATTTTTAAAGAAAATCTAATTGCAAAGGCTGCAATTACACTCTGGTCACACGACACCCAAGAGTAAAGCAGTCTGCAGACAAAGCATTAACTTCGCATGTTACGTTGTACCTTAACTTGTTGTTGTACAATGGCCTTAATCTTGACAGAAGCTGACACTACAGAAACTTTAGTGTCACACAGGGAATGAAATTAGAACCCGCCACCCGCAGGTAACTTGGTGGTGGGTGAAATCATTGGGCCATCCACCGCTTTGATGGACAGGAAAAAGACACGTGTAGGAAGGTAAGCGTATTGTGGTGATCGCCGACTGCATCACACACACAGCCACCAGTCAACTCAGGAAATATCTGTGAAACGGTGTTTCAAACCAAACAAACAAGTCCGAATACTGGGATATAGAAAGATGGACTCCAAGGAGATTTGAACTGAGATTGGACTCATTAATTGGTGGTTGAACTATGGGTTTTGAGCGCTTACTGTATAATACACTGTGGTGAACTTTTTCAGGTAGGTCAACGATGATATTATATCATATTATTTAATGCCATGACTTGGCTAACAACATATTTTGCGTCCTATGAGCTGTACGCTGTAAACAGGCAATCTGGACTTCTGGCGTGGTTATGGCAGAGGTGCACTGGGAAAAGTAAAGATTTGATCCAAACTCAGAAAAATGTTTTTAGGTAAAATGCTAGTATTTTCCTGCTTTTTACACCAACCAATGTCTAGGATTCAAAATAATATCACTCCTCTCTTCTAAAATGACCACTGGCAGATTTCACTGTTGACCTCTGATATCTACCTGCAGCTTTAGGATATATAAGAAGCTGAATCACTGGATCTCCTAGATCTTTGGCTTCCTAACCATGATCCATTTTAGAAGTCTGCAAACCGCACTGTATGTCACAGCACAGCTGGTGATTACACTTAAGCATATGTATGTGTTTCTAATTTGACTGCATATGCATTTTTGCAAGACCCTCTCCCAAAGTAAGAGTGTGTTTAAATTCATAAAATACCAGATAGTTTACTTTAAATAAATACAGAATCTGGCCTGTGCTTAATCAGCATTTTTTGTCATAAACTACTTACTACTGAATTTTTCTTTGATTAATTCCTGCCTCTTTATGTCCAGAGTGTTTTGCCATCAGCACAATTGGATTTCACCTTTCATGTTAAATACTACCATGCACGTGTAGTGAAATGTTAATGCTTGCTGATTAAATTAAGTTGAATTGAATCTGCTGCCCCGCTGGGTTTAATAATTTTGATTTACAGTATGTTAAAACAACACTGCTACAAGCATCGCAATTGCTGTTAAAAAAAGAAAATGGAAATTTAATGGCAAGCAGTAAAGAGCTTTTGCAATGTTTACAACAGATGTTGACCAACACTCAACAACAAGCAGAAGCTTTTGATTCTGTAGCAGGAGAAATGCTCTCATGGGGACTGTATTGTAGCCGAGCATCATTTATTTGGGGGTTATTTTCCAGTCTGCACTAGGAGCAAGAGGGGTTGGTCCTATAAACAATCCCATTAAAACACTTTAAAACTCCATGTGTAAAACACAAAGTTTTCAATGCAGAAAGGGTGTGTGTGTGTGTGTGCCCGCGCGCGCACGTGCGCGCGTGCTTTGTGTTTGTGCCAGAAGTCCTGCATACTCTCAGATGCACACAGCAAATAAATCAGCACAGTATTTACCCTCAAAATGCAAAACGTTGACGTATTCTTGGACCTACACTTTATCCACACCTGACATTTCTGCTTCAGTCATCTTACCATCTGTCTGTGTTTCTATCTTCTCCATTATTTCCATTCCCCTGTCTCCCTGGATTCAGACTGCAGTAAGTAATCCCAAAACATATGACAGATGAGGTCTATGCATATGATCAGTATTATTTATAACTATTGCACAGGAGAAGCACCCTTGTTTCCCTTCTTGCTTATAGCATTTGCTGAGCATAAGCATAATATATAGGTATGATTCTGGTATGTACGTAACCTTTATTAAAATTGTATGGCTTTTTCTTTTATCCTTAAAACCCTTGTGCGTTAATGCATTTGTAATTGGCAAAGCCTGTTTTGTTAACTCGGTGGTAACAGTTTGAAGATTTTCCAGTTTTCTAAGCTTAGTGAAGCCCTTTTTACTTCCATGTAGTCAGGAAATGTGAAGCTCCCTTTATTTAGAAGTACTGCAATTCAGTAGATCACTATAGCTGTCTCTTTCCCTTCCCATTAGACAATCATCTCCTTTTATGTTTTGTCGCCCTTACATTCACATCTCTTGGTGTTGTGACTGACTGCACTAATGCATCCAATATGGGTTGATGCTGGTTATTTGTATTATACTGAATCTTCAGACCGAAGCCCAGCACATCTGTGGGCCTCATCATTTTACTATTTCAATATTTAATCGCATCACATTGTGATTCTGTAGCTTGAGCTGAAAACTATTTTTAATGACTTCTTCATTTGATTTGCTTCAAAATACCCACATATGTTCTGATGTATGCTATGCAGATGTTCAAAACACAGTTGAAAACTAAACCATGTATTAAGCTATTGAAATAAAAAACTATACAAATTAGAGCCACAGTCACACTACTTAGAGTCAAATTAAGTTTAGTTTATTTAGCACTGTTGCTTTTGCCTCACCCTTTTTTCTTTGCTTCTCTCTTCATCTGTTTCAAGTCTTTTTTTCTTCTTCACCTCCACCTTTTACTGGAGCAGGGCTAAAAAGTCTGTCATTGAGGAGGCCGACCACCAGAGGCTTCTTAGCACCTTTGCCTGTCGTGCCATTGCAGCCCGAGGCAACGGAGCATTGCATATCAACTTGCCCAAGTCAGGGAGCAACGTGACCTTCCTTTCTGACTGCAACCCACTCACTACTCACAACCCTGTCTACGATGACAACAGTCCCCTCAGCAGTCCTGATGTTGCTCGGGGGGAGAGTCTGTCTGAAAAGCGTTTCTCCTTCTCACCTTTCCACTCAGCAGAGTCAGGGTGCGTCTGGTCAATGCCCGCTCGCATTCACGGAGATCTGTACGGTTACGAGGTGCCAAGGAGACAAGCTCTTATGGACCCGAATGATTGGGAACTGCAGATACTTCAACAAGCCATGACAGGCAAGCGAAGGCCGGAGAGTTCGGACACGCGTCGCCTGAGTTGCAGCACAGACACCAAGTTGTCAATCCATGAACAGGCCAGGCAGTTTGAGCAACAGACCCTCCAGGAACAAACCCTAAAACAAAACAAAGACTCCCAAGGCTCCCTCTCTTCCATCCTTGTCAGGGATAGAGACAGCAATGAGACACTGGAGCTCACTTCAGAAAACTTGCTCTCCATCATAGATTATCCCTACAGCTCCACGTCTGTTGGCAGGGATGTGTCCCCCAGCATTATCATTACTCAGGGAGATGAGTCATGGCCTCTGGATAGCCAGAGAACAACTTCACCGGTCTTCAGGAAGTTCAGCTCCAGCATCTCCAGCTACATGGCAGTTCAGCCTTGTCAGATCACTGTGGAGATCATACCAGACCCCCCAGAAAATCCACCACCTCCTCCTCCACAGCGACCACATCCACCTTCCCCACCAACATCTCCTCCCCCTAGTCCACCTTATTCTCCCCCTTCACCCTCCTACCTTCATAAACCTCAACATACCCCTCAGTCCCCTCCTCCTCTTGTCAATAAACAGCTTGCTCCCCCACCTCCACCTCCACCGCCTCTCCCTCCCCCTCCTTCACCTGCAAGCAATCCGCCGCGCCCAGTCATCCAGTTTGTTCCAACCTCTTTGCCGCCTGTGTCCACGCTTCGCCCTGTTTCAGAACGGAAACGCCCCCCTCCTCCTGACCCGTCACAAACTGACGTCGGGAAGAAGACAGAGCTAAAAGGGATCCTGAAAAACATCCAGAATTTAGCCGACATAGAGAGGTCTGTTGCCAACCTGTACAGCCAAGTAGACAAAAACTGCAAGGTGCCCAAGTTTAACAAGAAACCACAAGTGACTGAGGAATCAGAGGGTGCTAACAGACTGCAAAGCTCTGATCCCTGGGATGAGCAGAGCACGCCAAAAACACCCAACTCCTGCTCTGCGGTCCAAATCAATTCAACAGCAAGAATAAACTGTGCTGAAAATGAAACGAGTCAACTGAACATGGCAGCAGAGGTTCAGCAGACAAGCCAATTGAACTCGAACAGCCCAAACACTGCAGAGTTCAGTGAACACTTTTCCTCTCAGTCCACAGTGTTCTGACTTTGTCTCCATATTCTCATTATCTCCGTTTATACATCTTCATGCCTGTTTATTCTGTTGTTTCTGAATACTTTTTTTATTTTTTGCACAAATGGTAGTATTTTATATAAGCTTTAGCTGTAGGTTTACTTGATACTTTGTGTGGAAATCAAATTTTAGTGTCACCTGCCAAGAAATGCACTCAGCTGTGCTACATTGACTGTACAATATGCTTACAGGCTTGCATTAGAACATAAAAGATGCTTATACACAGTATCAGTTTCTCCCAGTTCATTTGTGTGTTTTAATTATCTGAACTGCTATGATATCTATTATAGTGTTAAATATACCCCAGAATTAGTCAGCTCATCATGTTATAAGTATGTTATTTTAGTTCATGATTTTAACATTAACATTTCATAACCAAAGCTTAATTTAATTATTCTCAACACCAAAATGTATAAATCCCTCAACCCTGGGGTCTGTTTCCTAAACCATTTGCTGATTTTGAATTTGTTCTTTTACTTATTCACAAAGATAAGAGCATGAAAATGTGGGATGCTGTTGCTTCATGTAGAATCCAAATTAGGCAAAAGAAAAAATGATAAATGTTTTCTTTTCGAATGAGGGAAAATTTCCATAACTGTTAAGAATTTCCCAAAGGTATGCAAATTCTGTGAAATACGCTTCAGAGTATTCAGTTTTGTATTCATGTTTGTTGATGAAACATATTCAGAAAGTTGTTGCAGTGGCTTAAGCTCACATAAAATGGTACATTATGTTTAAGTGTATTTAACAGGAACTTCACATAGTGATGAATGTTGGTGAGATATAAACTTGACTACACATGTATGATTCAGCCCCCTGAGCAAGGGAACATTGGACAACATAAACAAAAACTAATCTAGGACTATATATATACTGCAACCAACATTACATGAAATTAGACATATTGGATATTATACAGAGGCAGGCTACAGTAAATCTTTTTACTTAAATGCAGATACAATAGGGCCAGGCACGTCTACGTGTTTGTTCAAGCATCAGCTATAAAAATACATCGACTCTGTTCCCAGGCAGACTCATGTTGAATGAAGAAAGCCAACCTCTGGGGGATCGGTCTGTTCACATGTCTGCAGAGATCTTCCCAGCATGATAAAGTAGTCACTGTGATGTTCGGCTGCACGCTGGAAAAGGCTAATTAGAGAACCAATCAATCGCTAACCAGGGCCGCTGGCTGTGGGACTGTCAACTACAGTTACCGTCTCCTTTCCTTTTCCATCCTTCTGACCTTCTTGCTGTCCAATTGGTCTGTGGTTCTCTCTCCCACTTCCTCTCCCCCTGTAGTTAGTTAGTTGTTATACTTTACAATCCCTGGCCTCTTCTTTTTAATCTTTCCTCATGGATCTCAGGAGATTCTATTACCTTTTTTATACTCATTGCAATGCGGCCTCTGTCGCTTCTCTCTTCCTTCTTTTTTTTCCTGTGCTCAGGTTTTTCACTTCCACTCCTCTGTCTTTCTCCCACATACCCTTCATGTGTTTGTTCCACCTTCTATGCCCTAAGGCAAATGGTCTTAGCATACCTGCCTTCCAGTGCAATGTAATGTTTGATTCATCACACGTTCCCCTGATGGGCAGATCGAAGGCCTGATAATTCTGTATTCCATGTTCACTACATGGGGTAATCGCTTTTTTGACAGGGCTCGCAGCTCTACTTTCAACCCAGAGCCTTAATGGATGGTATTCTTTATATTCCATTTTTCACAACTATTTTTATCAAACTCTTTAGTGTTCCGACTGATAATTCAGTGCAGTAACATGAAAAAACTTTAAACCAAATGTAATAATTAAAGTAGTTTTCAACTTTTTTTTCTACAGCACTTTTCTAAAGAGAAGTTACAAAATGAGAGATAAAAATAACTAAAATCAACAGTGGACTGTATGTATATACTCAAATAACCGGATCTCAGCAAAGTATGACAAGACAATACAAACCAAAAACCATATGGTATACAAACAATTAAGCTATAATTAATATGTACACACAAATGCTGATTAGATAGGTTGTTTGTTGCATGAGAACATCCACCTGCTCTTACACCACATGCTATATTATGTTTTTGTCACAGGTAAAATGTTTTGAATACCACTCTGGTGTGTTCAGTAAATGTGACGCTACAGTCAGCAGCCGTTTATCTTAGCTTAGCACAAAGAAACAGAAAAATAGCTACATGTCCGATGCAAAAAATATTTCCCCCTTTTGACCGAGCCACGCTGGCAATTTCACAGTTTTCAGTCTTTATGCTAAGCAGAACTATTCAGCTGCCAACTTTAGCTTCATATTTACCAAACACACAAGAGTCGTATCAATCTTCTCATTTACAGTAACTCTCAGAAAGCATAAGAGTATTTTCCAAACTGTCAAACTAATTATTATCTCCTACATAGGTATTTATACACAAATATATGCGATAAAGAAAGAATAAAGCTAGTTAGTTATTTGTGATGCCAAGTTCACCTTACTGTTATACTGTAGATATAATACGCTGGGTTCTTCAGTATTCAACTCATGCTCTAATTCTGAGCTCACCTCTTTTTTCTACAACATTAGCTTATCACCTATCTTCCCCCAAGTCCCCTCTTCTGCAAACTTTCTATGGCTGCCGTCCACCAGGCCATTTTTCTTGATGTTCCATGGAACAGCAGTAGCCAGCAGCCAAGCCAACAGGTCATCCATCAGATCCCACTCCCATCATCCCCTCTGCCTGGGAGGTGTGGCCATATGGCTCAGCCCTGTCCCCCTGGTCCCTGCCCATAATAACAGATTACAGCTCTCCAGAGGATGCTCACATCATTGCTTGGCAATATATCTGAGTGTGAAAGTTGTCATTATTTACGGGCCCAGACAGGTTACAGTTGTACGAGTGTGAACCTGGAGGTTTCAGCCGGGCTCCTCCATTACTCGCCGTTTCACATTGACTTGTACTGAATGCACTGCAGATGCACTGTTGTCCTCAGGAGCAGCTCTTAGTAGTTTTTGTATGTGTGTGATGAAAAGATTTACTTATTTCAATTTAGTTGAAGAAGAAAATGGCACATTATGGCGTGATAACCAAAGACAATTTTATCAACTTTCTATGAGTCAGTAATTCTGCCCTGAATCACAATGTCCTTTTCATATCTGCTAGGAGATGCTCTAGATATGTCTGTATAAACACTGACTTTTTTTCAAATTCCAATCTTCCCAGCCTCATTGATATTTGCATTTATTGTATCTATTTTTCTCCCTCTTTGGATGAGATAATGGGGGTAAAAACAGCCCACACCAGCATGATAACATTGTGGCCTTGTGCACATTTTTTAAAACTGAACAATATCTGAAACTTTGTAATTGAACACATGAAAATGCACAGTAAGTAAAGCTGCAATTTCCTCACTGGTCAGCAGAATGTAGATGAGCTAGTCCTGTAGACTTAACATTTCATTTGTCTGACAGCACTTGAAATGTTCCTGACAATCCATATTCATTATTTGTCTTATTTCCTCCTTTCTGCGGCGCACAGCAGGCGAGGCTACGGCAGACAGGTAAGCATTCCTGTTGTGTTTTTATCTCACTGTTGCGCTGTGACATTTTGTCGCTCTCAAGGTAGCTTGAGGCAGCTTATATCCTATTATTCTTATCTGCAACTCTCTTGATGGAAAACACTGAATGAGATTAAGATGAGATCCCAGTGATAGGACTTCACGACACTGACATTACAGTTTAGGTTTGATTCGGAAGTCTGTTGTATTCTCCAATGTTCCTGTCAAATAGCAGATAAGCATTTGGATGAGTTTTTCACCTCCTGTTGGAAAAAAGGCATAATCAGGGACCAAACCAAGTGATTCTGTTTGACAACATTTGACACAACTCTTTTTTTTTGTCACCTTCAAATAATCTGTGAACTGTCAACATCTGACATACGCAGGATGTTGTATTTTTTTGTTGCAGTTTCCTACGTCTCCATTGCTTGTTCTACATCTTCCCTCTTTTTCCTTGCTTCGTTTCCATCAATACTTTATCAGTCTTGTCACCTTGCTTCTCCATGGCGTATAACATCGATTTAGCAGTAAGCACAATAGAGGCCTGCATTTTCTGGCTTTAAATCAGAAATGTGTACAGTGAACTCTTCCCTATGTTTGTGTCTGTCCTGACCATCCCTTCCTTCCATTACCTTATCCTTCTTCTGTACTAATCTTTGGCAGCAACAGCAACTGCTGAGGCCATCTCTTCTGAGACCTGAGGTAGAAACACTCCTGCTTTTCTTAATTCACAGGGATTGTAGTCATTCTGCTGTATACTCACCCTGTATGCTGCTGCTGGTCTTCTTCTTCTGTCTTTCTCCGAGGAGTGCTGAGTAATTTCTCTCTCTGCCTCTCTAAAATGCAGGAACTCTCCATGGAGTCAGGTATCGACCCCGGCCAGGACTACTACACACAGGACTACTATAATTATGACCAAGGGTGAGCGTGCAGCCCACTAACCGTCTCATCAGTCATCATCTTACTCTAACCCATGGAACTGATCTCCATTGGTTCATTTAAAGTTTTAAAATTATGTCGTTAAGACTTATTTATTGTGACCTTGCCTTCCAACTCCCAGTGCTTAGTTCCTTTGGAGGAGCATTTTAAAAAAGTTCAGAATAAAATGATGAGCATAACTTCCCCTACCCCTTCAGCAGTACATTTACCCTCTCTACTCCCATTAAATTATATCAATTATGTTGCTTTGAGTAGGGCACTTGACAGTCTGAAAGTGTTTTCCCATGGTTTAATAGATAGAGGGTTTTTTGGCTTGCCTGTTACATTGCCCATATGGTCTAAAGAGGAAAAACATGGACCTCAACAGCTGCTGAGAAATTGTTATTCATTAAATGCTCCCACTCTATAGCAGGTGACTTGCACCACTCTGGGGAGTTACTCTGCAAGTTTATCAAAAGCAGAGAGAAGCTTTTTTTTAATCACTGAAAGGAAATCTGAGAAATGCTAGAAACTGTCCAAATTAAAATTAGGTGTTGTAATTGCCTCTGTGGTTACTCGCCGACCTACTTGTCATCTTTACTAGCTCTAATTTCCTCATCTATTGCTCCCTGTGCCTGAATCATACCGGCCTTCATTTTCAACAAGATGTAATTATATTTTGATGGTATGTCACAAAGTTTCTTGTAAAAGCTGCTATGGCCTATGAGTGTACCATAACTGTGACCGGATGCCTTTGATCTGGTTCTATTTGCATTTAAGGGCACCACTTTATCTCTACGGTCAAGATTTTAATCCAGCAATCACCAGACCTTGTGGTCCTCTCAGCCCCACTCTTGTGTTCAGAAGGGGGCGGTAAGACATATTGCTATCAGCCTCTTCAGGTTCATCACTGAGTCAGTATTGTAGATTAAGAAGAAAAATGTTCAATATTGACAATCTAAGACAATATTATTATTTAATTAAATAATAAAAATCAGCACAGTAGAGAAGAGAGTATGCAACCTGATTTTAATGAGCTCTCAGACGGGAGTCGCTCCCATCGTTCACTTAAAGTTATTTCATTCGCAACTGACACATCACCATTGCAAAGTTATTTTTACAAAGAGCAGCAAATCACCACAGCAATTACTGCCTATCTGATCAAAAATATTGCCAAATCTACACTTAAGGTCAAAAGAAGTAAGGAATGGAGCCGGCCTGATATAATAATGGAAGATATAGGGATTAAAGGGGTTGAAAATAAAATTAGAGGAATTACAAAAAGAAAAAAGTAAGGGCTTTCATTAATGCAATATTAGACAAGTCATGTTGCACTGTCCTCATGTTTCATGTCTGATTTATAAGTCATACATTTGTTTTTATTGTATATTTTATTAAACTAATAATCATTAAATCTTTGTTATTGATGCCGTCTAGTTTAATTTTGGAATTATTAAAACCTTAAGCAAATAATCAGAATAGTCCACAGTAATTCTAAACACTGTATTTTCTTTTTATATTTTGTGTGAATCCTTTTCTCAGGTATGACCTTCCTCAGTATGGCAGTCGGAGGAGGCTGATAACTCCCATGTATGATGAATATGGAGAGGTGATAATGGAGGATGACGGGTATTACCCCAGTCCTCATGGCCCTGAGGTATTATCTTTCCTTAAATGTGATTTTCATAATCATTATTGCCATAATAAGTTAGGTTGTGTGTCCATTGTAGTATTGACACAGTAATATCAACTCTATGTGACATTCCAACATTGTGACTTTATCATCACAAAAGGTTGCTAAATTAAATTTGACTGTCTCAGGGTCGAGGCAGGGGCCGTGGCGGCATGAGGGGTAGAGGTCCACCCAGGAGGGTTGCATTTCAGGATGTGCCACCAGAGGATGAAATCGAACAAGCTGAGCCAGCAGAGGAGCCTTCTAAGGCTGCCAAGAAACTGAAGTCTGTCATGAAACTCAGCAAACTCCTGGCGGCCAGCAAGGGAAAAGGACAGCCATCTGATGCTGCTCCTTCTGGCCCATCTCCATGGAAGAAAGCCAAGATGTTCAAGATGTTTGGTGCCGGGAAGAAGGGCAAGGATTATGCCAAACTGATGTCAGCTCGCCGCATTGACAGCCAGGAGAGTCTGACTGACGGACCTGTACTTACGGGACCAATCGATAGCAAGTCTGATACTCGCAGCAAGCTTGGCAAAGTTATGAAGAAAATCAACTTAGGCAAAAAGTTGCACCTCCGGAGGAAGTCACAGAGTAGTTTGAGTCGTGGCTCGGCCACGGGCAGCGAGAGAGATGAGGAGGCTTCGCAAGTAACCAGTGAGGATGAAAAGAAGTCTAAAGTGTCTATTAGTGTGACAGAAAGTGAGCCAGAAGCAGGTGGAAGTGGAAGTAAGGAGAAAGGTTCTGATGATGAATCATCTGAGAAAAGCAGTGTTGACAGAGATTATCTGAAAGTAGATTTAGACCTGGATGATGCCAACGAAAGCACTGTGGACTCAGAGGAAGAGCCTGATGAAGAGCTGGGGGATTCTGATGAGGAAAGCAAGTCTAAATCTGAAGGCGAAGAAACTGAGAAGGAATCTGTCAGTGAGAAAGAATCGGGGACTGAAAGAGAATCAGAGTCAGAGAAGTCATCGGCTACAGGGAAAGAGTCAGAAACTGAGAAAGAGTCAGAGGAGGAGTCAGAATCCAAGAAAGAAACAGAATCTGGAACAGGGACGGCAACAGAGAAAGAAACAAGCACAGAAAAGGATTCGGAAACAGAAAGAGACTCTGATGAAGAGTCTGAGGAGGAAGAGGCATCAGGGAGCACCAGAGAAAGTGGGTCTTCTGCCCACTCTTCCATGAGATCATCAGCTACTGAGGCTAGCAGGGGAAGTAGCGCTTCAGGTGGCAGTGGTAATGGCAGTAGTGCTGCTTCCTTATCTGGCTCTAGTGTAAGGTCGTCACAAAGAACTAGATCCTCAGAAAGCGCAGTAACCTCAGAGAAACCCAGTGAAGACCTCAGTGACGCAGAGTCAGGGACAGGGACAGCCAGCGAGGCAGAGTCAGGGTCAGGAAGTGAAGGCTCTTCGTCTCGTGGGTCCAGCCAGAGGAAAATGTCTGGGTCAGAGTCTGGTGGAGGGTCTTCAGCCCGCAGTCAAATGACAGATCAGAGTTCCTTGGGCAGTAAGGAGAGTTCAGCTAGTTCCCAGTCCACCAGTGGCAGCCGGCGTTCCCAAAAGTCCATCCTGAGCCGGGGATCTGAGGACACAATCACAGAGGAGAGTGAAGAGGAGGATGAGGAAGGTTCTGAGACTTCTGGCGAGAGCAAAGAGTCATCCAGCGAGCTCAGTGATGATGCATCTTCTAGGAGGTCCAGTGTGGCGTCTGAAAATGCAGGGCCGTCTGCCCCCTACACTGGTCCCTCATACAGCTCAGAGATCAGAAGCATCGGTGACACCTCTGTAGAGACATACGGAGGACTGTCCCCTATCACTGAGGTGGACGAAGATGCCATCTCCTCTGACAAATCTTCAGCCATTGGCTCTGGATCAGAGGCCGGCAGTGCGTCAAAGGAGTCAGGAGAAACAGAAACAGGGTCTGAAGGAAGCTCAACTGCCTTCTAGAGAGAAATATTGCCCACTGTGAAGTAAGAGTGAATAAAATCAATTACCCTTGCATGGGAGTGAAGAAATATTCCTTTCCACTACAGAGTGTTTCAAAAATCCAATTGTTCCTCATTTCTCCTCGTCAAGGAACAATTTGGTGGTTTCCTCCTGCAGAGTTTATGAGTTTTGCTCTCTTTCTTACATCTTTAACTTGTTCTTTTTGTACAACATTATGCTCTTGTTTCTGCTATGAGATTCTGCATGTTTTCCTGTGATTCCTGTGAAATAACTACTTTCCAGGATTACCTATTACTCTTTTCCATAGAAAACCGAGATTTCTCGCCATAATTTCAGTTTCAACAGAACTGCTACTACAGATTTTCTAAATTTCTTTTGTATGAATAGTCTTTAGTAGAACAACTATTCCTTTTAAAAGTGCGTTGTTATGTTACTATAATAACAGCATTTATGGTCCAGTGTCAGTATTTGTTTGGTAGCATTAATGACCTTTGAAGAAGGATGATAGTCCTCAGTTCTCAAATAGACATAGCATAAAAAGCACAAATCCTACTTTTTCCTGCGACAAGGGAGTAAATAATGGCGAGCATTTCTTGTGAATTTTGGATCTCAATACGTGGTGTACAACCCACCTTTCTGAAGTGTTTGTGCGTGCTTTTTTTTTTTTCAGAAAAACAGGTGTATACTGTACCTTCTGAAAAAAACATATATTGACAATGACCCCTTCTCTCCTCCTTAGCCTGGGAAAAAGAAGCGGATTAAGTTGGTGGTAGATCGGGAGAATGAGACCAGCTCTACAGGAGAGGAGAGCGCCACAGAGACTCAGCGCAGCCGACTCTCCAACAGCCACAGCAACATCAACGGGAACATCTACCTCGCACAGAATGGCACTATCATCCGAACTAGGCGGCCACCCCAACCAAACAACTTGAAGGTGGGCTCTCCATGCAGGCTCAGTAAGCATTTTAAAAAACTAGACAAGTTGGGTGTGACTCATGAAGAACCCACTACAATTATTAGCATTGAGGGCACAGGAAACGAGACAGAAAATGGAACAGGTACATGTGTTCCTTCTAACGTGGATGTCAACCTCAATACTCGGTCCTCCTGTGGCTCCCTTGGATCCGCCATCACAGATCTTAGAAGTTTGGGGTCCAAAACCAATCTTGCCAAGGCCTTGATTGACAGAAACATCAGTGGCCTATGTGTCAATGAGAACCAAGAGACTTCTCTTGACAACCACAAAGACAGTAGGGAGACACTGGAGTCCCACAGTGACCACACATTATCAGACGAGGAGGAGTTATGGATGGGACCCTGGAACAGCCTGCACATACCAATGACAAAACTCTGACTGGCCGTGCAGAAAATGTATTTACTTTTTGTTATGTTTGTATCTTTTTCATGTTGCTTTTGTTTAGGAAGGTATCATTAAAAAATGATTGTGTGCCTCAACTGGATAAGCTCCAATCACTGTCAACAACACATGACTGCACCTATAGTCAAATTTAATTTAACCATTATATGTTAAAACTTACTTTTATCTGCGTACAAACGTTTATTTATCACAGACAGGGCTATTGCAGATGGGAACATAGAGCTACAAGGCAATGAGTGCCTCAAAGAAATATGAAATTTTATGTGAACCCTGCTTAACTGTAATTTTAAATCTTTATTCAACACAGAAGATGGGCTTGTTTTATTGAATTATTTCTTTTTCCATTTTTTTTTTATGCTGCAACGGATCACAAAGAGATCGTCATCCATTATACTATGATGTTAAAGATATTTACAGAGAAATCATGGTGAATATATGAAGAAATTGTGATGATAGTCTATGATAAAGTCAAGGAAACTTATTTTGATAATAGCATTTTACTTGCAAATAATTAAGATTGTCATTGATTATTTTATGTTGTGATCACTTGACAATGTTTTTGAAAATTTCTGAAAAGTATATGAAATTATTTTTGTCTATTTTGTATCTAACAGAGATGGAGAATCTAACATATGACATTAAAGACATAATACCCACATGGCTGTCATTGCTGTATTTCAACAGGGAAATATGACAGTAGTAGTGTTTTTATGGACATTTGTATATACAGAATGTGGTATATTCAAACCTGTTACATGCTTCACTATGTTCATGATAATTTAATTACTGACACATCAGGACCCCATACTGGGGGGATAAGACTACCAAAAAATGTACCAGATTCAACAATAAAGTTCAAACCTATTTTTATGTGTATTGTGAAGCATAATTGCAGGCCTTGACTATTTCTGCAACTTCACTATATCCTCATTGTCAAGGTGCATTAGTATTAGGTGCATTAGGTGGATAGTGTTGGTGGCAGCTCACGGTTTAATGTTATTAAAGTACATAATTGTGTGCCTTTTATGACAATGTGGTGTTTGGGGTTATAAAGATAGAGTCCTTGAATTGCATAATGAATGAAAGTTGAATATTAGGCAGCACAGAGCAGTAGAACCCAGCAGTCAGCTCATAAAAAGACAATGTCTGTAGAGAGAGGTCTGTCAAAATGAGGCCTTCTCTGGGCTTTCACTCTGAAGAAGAGCATTGACAGGTCACCAAACATGGGGATATGGATAGCTACTGTATCTCTGAAAAGCAGTGGAAAGTATGAGAAACTGACTGTCTTCTTGAGCCCACTTTCTCAACTGTCAACACCAACTGCGAAAAAGGGGAAATAAAACGTGTTTTTAAAGTTGGCAGTGATTGTAACCAAAAAGGTAGACGGCAATGGAAATCTCAAGCACATTCTTTTCATTTGTTTCTTGTTTTATCAGAGATTGACACATCTAACACATGCAGAATGACATTTACAAAAAGTGTCCTGCAGTCAATCAAACCGTGAGAGTGCCAATCAAGTTCACAGGAGGCTGAAGTTCAGAAAGGAGCAGGAGCTGAATGCCAGAGTGAAGTAGCTTGAAAAGCTGCTCAGAAAATAGGTCAGGAGGGAGCCTTGTTCCCACCACAACAAGTCTGCTGTCCTAAAGGATAAAAAAGAAAAACTATGCTATGCTGATAGGAGAAAAAAGAAAAAAAATGGAAGCAAGATCTGCTAAAAAGTATAAAGATCAGTCTGTTTTAATTGTCAGTTGTGTCTTTTTCACCAGTTAAATAGTGACATCTTATGTGGATTCGTTTTTGGATTTGCACAGACAAGATGAGGCTTGCTAGTATTCACTGTCTATCAAGAGCGACCCACTCCTCTCTGCATGCACACTCACAGGAACTACCACTGGTGACAAGAGAACAGCACTGTAAAAACCATGCTAGTGTATGATGGGTGGGTGTACAGCAATATTGTGCTGTTTATGACAATTTTCTTATAAAACTCTGCATTCTGAACCAGAAAGAAAAATAATTACCAGTAGATATGATGTGCATCTATGCCCTCATCTTATCAAACACAAGGACATACTTCACCAATCTCTTTTTGGAATACTGATGAATTGGATTAGAGCTGGCCCAACGAATGATGGAAGCGTTACAACTGAGCATTTCAATCTGTCACAGGATTATGTCCCAACCCTTTCTTTACTCTTCACCCCGACACTTAGTAGATTAAGTTACAGCATTAACAATGGGTAATAGTAATTCATTTGAATCCACAATCCAATGTCTCCTCAAATAGGATTTATTCATCATTTGCATATAATATATTCCAAAGATGATGAACTGTTGCACACCTAAAGAAAAGGTTCTATGCAGGTCTTTTGTTTCATTACTGTTCAGTGTTATAACAGGCTTGTATAGACAAGATGACAAAAAAACAAAGTGAACGGGCACATTAAATTGAAATGAGATCAAATTAAATTATACCTCTGAACCTAATAAAAGACAGATTATATATTAATGATAAAAATAACAGGATTAAATGTGAGAGACATTAAGGTTATAGAAATAAAGATGCAATCTTTTAAAGCCAGCACCACTACTGAGCTAGAATATTTAAAAACCTGGTCTAGTAACACCTGATGTTAAAACATTTTCAAGATGCCAAATCCTCTGCCTCGGAAATACAAATGACAGAAATATATTTAAGTGGGATGTAGTCCACTACACTTCAGCAGACAATTGTTAGAAGACATGCTAGAAAATATTAATTGGTATTTGGTTATTGATAGAAGGATGCAAAAATAATGCCCATCTCCCACTTTATCGTAATGGGACCAAATTATATTGTTTCATGTAAAAGTTATACAAGATGTTACAATAAATTATCTAGGAAAAGACCATAGACATAAATTAGCTTACTCGTGTTGCATTACATTTCAGTTTTAATAGTGGCAAGTTAAAGATTGAATAATTTGCAACATTAACTGCCCTTTAGTGTCATGCTGTAACCTTTTAACTTCCAGATATTTTACGCACTTTTATTTTCAAACCATATGATCTGTAAAAAATTTTTATCAATCTCAGAACCATAGAGATTAGCCTTTTGTTAGCTTTTTTAAATTCAGCTGCATTAAAATTGTTGTCAGAAAATATTCAAAGGATTCCAAGATTGCTAATCAGACTGTAAATGATGACCTTGACCTTACCATATCTGGATATCCGCTGGCTACAATGGAAACCCTGAAACACTGGCCGTTGCCCCCAGAGGCTAAATCATCATCAGACAATAGCCGATGGGTTCCGAATTTGTTTGGTCCAGACTGAAATATCAGTCAGAAAATATTGATTTCCATACAGAAATTCAATATCCCTAGAATATGAATCCTAATAATTTTAGTCATCCCCTGACTAATCCTCCAGCGACACCATGAGGTTGACATTCATGGATCTGAATGAAATGTCTTAACATCGCCATGATCAGGTCAGTTTCAATATGTCAAGTACTTTGGTTTACGAGCAAATATCTAAAACTAATGACATTCCCGTCAGCCTCAGCTGTACTTTGGATTTAGTGCTAATTAGCAAAAGCTAAAATGCTAAACGAAAATGGTGAACATTGTAGCTTACCTGCTAAATGTCGGCATGTTACTAAAGTGAGCAAGTAATCTTACTACTCAGTTTTAGTTTACCAAGGGAGAATTAAAACGAATACGATTTCCGTCCACGCCAAATGAAAACGCACATCTCGTTGCCGTTCACATACACTGAGTATGGGCGGGCCGGTGTAAACATGAAGCAGATGGTCTATTCCTTAGTTCCAGAATATTTGGCAAAAGAAAAAAGTAATGCAGACAAAGCATTAAAAAAAAGCACCTTTTTATTTGCATGAACCAATAAGAGCCAATCAGAGAGCCAAAAGTAAGCTTTTGTTTCTAAAGTCCTCCATTTTTGCCTGTCTTCACTAAAACACCCTCCAGAGTTTCAAAACGAAAAACGGGGTCGGCAGCATTTCCAAACTTCTCCGTTTTATGTCTTCGTTTTCACCGTTTTAGTCTGGATGCAAGGTGCAAATGTAGCAAAAGCTCTTCGTTTTAAAACGAAAAGCATTTAGCTCAAAGCACTGCTGTACCACAGAGCAGCCTCACAGAGGCTAGTGTAGCTGTAGACTCTGGCTTGTTTGAAAATGTGACCCTCCTCAAAAAAGATTTCACTGGGTATGTAGTAACCTGCAGATATCCAGGTGCATTTCATGTTATTTCAAACATGAATTTTTGAGGTCACGAATGTTTGTACAAATGGGTGACAGCTGCAGAAGTTGCAATGCACATATAAAATTGTTCTATACACCCATGTTGTTGTGTCTGTAGATTGTTATGGTCACAGTGGGATTCATAGTAAACAAGATGTTGAATTTGTGTTTTATGAACTGATCGCTTAAGTGCCAAGCAGTATTTCTGTACTCCTGTGTCATCTTAATCTTCACCTCAGGGTTCATTTAAATGTATTTATATGTCTTCCAAAACAGGTTCTGTGCCAGTTTGTGTTATGTGAAGTAATTTTCTGCAGCAGTAATTCTGTAATAGACCTGTGGATGTAAATCATGATACAGAAATACTGCTGTACTTCCGAGATTCATAAATCTCTAAAGATCTTATGGAAGGTGATTATTTATAGTGCAATTTTGTGCAAGTATGTGCCAAACAATGGCACAGGAGCATGCTCTGTCGCTAGTTTGTGACAGTTTACTTATTGTAATTGGCCTTTTGAGGCCTTGTTCCTGGCCCTTAGTTTAATCAGTGCAACAAGCTCATGCATGCATTCAGATAAGCCTGACGCCTCTGTAACAGGTGAACAAATTCATTGGCTTGCTGAGGATGTAGTATCGCTGCAGCAGACAGAGCCACATAAACAGTAGCTCCTGATATGATAACATTCATTTTTTAATTTTTAATTTTAAAGTGGGAGCAACTTCACAGAAATCCATCAATATTGAATCACCTTGTAATCATATATTCATAGTTAATGCAAAATAGAAACATACACTGACATAAGTGTCAGTAGTCTAATGTGATTAATCCTGTGGACTATAGATCCCATGCTGGCATTGTATGAACACATTTCTCATACCATCTTATTGCATTTGATGTCAGAAGAAGCATGTCCAGTACAAGGGTAAATAAATGGTTAACTTACATACTTGTGATGCTATTGCAAAGAGCATGATCCCTGTCGTTCCTAATGTTTAATAACATAATCCACATTTCAGGATTGTGGGTATATCAATCATTTTGAAACATTTAGAAACACTGATGATTCAAAAGCCAAGGAAACTCATCAAAAAACTATATATAAAGAAACACTGCATTGACAAAAATGAATGCACATAAAGCCTCTGAGGTCTTTGCATTAACATGCACAGCAGACACCATATTAAGAGTACTATTTGATTTGTGCACCCATGTTTGTTGATCTTTACCCCCGAGTGTGTGTGAAAAAGCAAACACGGTGCCCAAACATTTATCACATGTAAATCTGCATGTCATGAATTTGTAAAGAGATGTCACATAGCTGAAGCCATAACACAGGCATGCAGATTTGATTTTATGTGTGCACAGGAGGAGTGGCTAATACATTAATACCATTTCCTCTTGCTCAGGAATGTGCTCCCTTGGTACAGGTAAGCACTGTTCTCATTTCAAGTCCACCGGCGAGCCTCCTGAGTTTCACCTATTAGCATAGCCTATATAGGATATCCTGGCCTACAGCAGGCAATATGGTAATCTACCCATGACTCATTCTAAAGGAGATCATCACAAATCCCCAACGGAGGCAGGAGAAACTCCTCATAATACCTATCCGTCACCATTGCTTATTGCATGCTCAGACCTGGAGGGCAGGACTCTTCGTTTCCTCCTAAATCTAGCTTCAAATAGATAATAAAAAATCACTACTTCAGGCTTAAAATTAGAGGTCACATTTTTATTTAGTTTTGCAAAATCAGTTGAATATATGAATACAACTGAAGACAAGGAGTCAAGACAAAAAAAAAGTCATATCTCCATACATTTTATAATCCTGAGCCCAAACACAGAGGCTGCTGTGTTTTGTGAACACACAGCACAGCTACTGTTGAAATACAGCTGTTGCCATGCATTCGAGTGCATCATTATTTTTGTAATTCAGTGAACTCTGGCTTTCACTCATTAAACTAGATCAGGTCTGCCCTGTAGCTGGCACAGGAACGGATGGGAATAGTTAAATGCTGCAGGGGAGAAAGGGGCTGGTCGCAGGTTGGTTATTACAGTGGAGCCACATTAGAGGGTGCTGTGTAATACTGTTTATGCCAAATACACCATCTGGTGTAGGGGTCATTTCTTTGATAAACAGCAAAACTGTGAGTTTTCTTTGTTTTATTATTAAGAATCTGAAGCTTTGATGGTTTTCTTTGAAAGGTAAAGAAGGTGCATGCTGGTAGTGTTCCTGATTTTGGGGTTTGCTTGCATACACACAGACAGGATGCTGTGATTATAACTTGTGAATGCTTGGCTTTTCATTCACCAGTGTACAATAATAAGCTGATGATGGAATTTTAAACTGTCAAAGGTAATAACTAAAACTTTATGTTGAAGAGTTTTTTTCCATTATGGAAGGCTGACCAACTCTTGACCCCCACAAGAGGTCGCAAGGTGACTCTGAGGGGTCTCAAGGTGATTAACAGGACAGGGATCAGAAGATCACACACAATAATGTTGATTTTTGTGGACTTGTCTCGAATCTTTGCTTTCTTTCTAGTGAATCAGCGGATATTTTACCTCTTCAGGCCTCTGAGAAGTGCTCCAGATGTATGTGTATCTTTAATATAACCATAACATAGGGTTTATTTTGTTTTCATGCTTTGTTGGGCAGTTTATGAATTAGTGTAGAACTCTTATGGATTATAGATTGCGATGGTGAAAGTTGTGAAGGACAAGACTGGGATATCTGCGGAGATGGAGTGTAGATTGTGTCTTGCTATGTAAATAGTAAACAGTGTTCTTTGGATTCAATTGTTATGGACAAAATGGAAGTTCAATTGAACTGAAACAAGCTCACTCCCTCTACTATTTTATCACTGTGTCAGTATCTTTGTTGATGAAAACATGTTTTAAAGATATTCTTCAAGTCAAACAGATATCCATTTAAGCCTAACTTTTTCTTTAATCATCTCTGCATACATTTTGTGATACAGAGACTGACAGAGACCTGAGCTCAAAACCACTGAAGCAACGACTCCTGGTCGTCTACTCTCCATTTTCAAACAGCATTAAGCATTAAGATTGATATGTTACCGTATACTCAAGATGTAGAGCGTATGTGTTGCCCTACTTGCTCCATCAGTGTCAGATAAAGTTACATACTAAAATGTATTGTTCTTGTGTCCTTTTCTGTATTGCTTACACAGCTGAGTCGCTTATCGGGTTCTGATGTTGTTGCACCTCTCAGATAGTTCATTAATCCCGCTGACAAGTGGTGTTATTGTAGGAGCTTTGGCCTTTCCTGATCGATGCTAAACTCATCATAGCTTCTCCATCGGCCGTAACTTGATTAACCACACTTAAGTCCAATTCATAAACATTCTGCAAATTCTCTTCGGTGCACCCAGAGGCCACTCATTTCACTGGTGATCAATTTGGCTCTCACCTTTTCGGTTATGCCCTGCAGCTCAGCCACCTGTTAAGATTACACTTAACCCAACTTCTTCACATTTCAGCACATCACTGCTTACTAATTAGATTTCCTCTGGAGCATAGTGGAGTCAAAATTCTGATCGGAGAGATAGAGGGTGAAGTCAACTGAGAATAATTTTGGGAATCCCTGCATGACCCAAGTAGAAGCATCTGCAACTGTTAATCCCATAGAGAGACACCCTTAGAAATGATAAATGACCAGCAAGAACATCATGACCTAGACTTTATTTCTTCAAGGAACAAAGTATTTGCAGCTGAAATGCATTAAATCACTCCTCACAAGTTAATCCCATGCAGCCCGTTCATCATGTAATGTACTTTTTTGTACCCTGCCAGTGTTTCTAAGGATTCCATAGTTAATTATTTGCCTTTCCTCTTGAAGAGTGAAGTTATATTATTTAATGTCCTAGTTATGAAATGCTAATTATCTCTCACTCGCTGGGTATTCGTGCTGTCAGTCTTTCCACATCATAAAACAGGGAGGCAGCAGAGAGGCAATAGTGAATATTGTGATTATTTAGAAATGTGGAGCCATTTGCTTCCAGACACATATACCATCGTTAATAAATCAATGTCTAGCTGTCACTAATGAAGAAATTTACATTAATTTTCAAACTTTGTATCAGGGTGAAACCAGGATAAAAAAAATGAAGAAAGCCTCATTTGATGGTTACCTTGAACACACCCTGAGTGCTGTGAATCCATTTAAATCGTTTATGATGCATTTTGATCCTTGTGAATGTAGATGTTGTAAACACATGGCCACAAGATGGCGCCTGAAACTCACGGCTGTTGCTTTGCCTGTGAGATGAGAATGCAAATGAAGTCATGCTAATTGCTCATAAAGGGGTGGCACTGAGGAGTGGAAATGAAAGACAATATATTTGGCTTGTACTCTCTATGGACATTAGAGGCCTAAAGCATGGCTGGTTATTTATCTTGTGTGGGTTTATTACTCCACTAAGGGAGGCCATGCTGTAACTGACGACGCTGATAATTCCCTTTGACCAAAGTAGAAACGTTAAAATATTAATAACAGTAGTTGTTTGATTTACTTAAGTAACATTTGAGGAGGTTTTTTTCCTTGTTGCTGTGTTAATCTGTTTTTTTTTCAATGTCATTGTCATGTCATTTTGTGGCAGCCCATTAAATATTACTTAAATATTCATTAAATTAATTGTGTTTTTGTGATTTTATCAGGCCATTATGATACTATACATCAATGACTTGTTGTTGTTGCTTCTGCCTGCCTAATAAGTTTACATTTCTTTCAATCTGATTATATTCTTTCTTTCTGGCATGTAGAGGACAACAGATCACTGCTATTTTCAGAGAGCGGTGCTTAGGCAGAGGGTAGATTCAAGTCCATCATCATCTCCTCATTTCCTGCAGCTATTTAAGACTGTGCCTCTCCAAAATAGGCGCCTGATGGCCGCAGCCGGAGCTATCCGGGGACCTGCTTTCAAACTAATTTGAGGATATTAGGATGTCTCAGAATGTTTTGTTTTGACGTCCTTCATCGAGCGTCGTGTGTACAAAGCGTGTGCCATCTCACTTACTGCCATTTTAGTAGTCATTTCAGATGTTTTTAGGTTTCCATAACTATATATTGTACATCTTGAGTGCTTTATAATTTCTATGCTGCACATTGTTATTTAGGAAATGTACTCAAAACCCAAAGTAAGGTTTAACTGACAGAGAGGTTTTACACACAAACACACACACACATACACACTCTCACACACACACACACAACTCAACTAGCCCAGTCCTACGACATCCCGCCCAAAGGTTATATTCTATCCGAAATGTTGGGTGTGTAGTAAAATACATGCTCCACACTGTCTGGCTCTCCTAATGAAGGGGTTTATGACTGGTAGTCCTGTGTTTGCACCATGTATCATGTGCCATTCTATCACTGGATACAAGGTCAGATCATATCTCATCCTATATTTGCCAGCAGTGCAAGTCTGCAATGAGAGCTCAGTCTATTAGACATAGTGGAGACATTATTCCAGGACATAAAGCCACTATTTAAAAAAATAAAAAGATTTTTATTCCTCTTGCATCAAAATATAATTGAATGCTTTTTGCAGCGCTTTTCTGCTCTCATTGTTCTTGATTTTATAAACAGCCCATAATGGAGTTTTTTCACAAAAAGCCTCTGTTGTGTTATTCTGAGTCACACGCAGCTGTACATGGCCAGACTTGTCAGACTGTGAGCTTTCAGCACCCACAGTGTTAATGTATAATGTCAACGCAGTAGGGAGCCTTGTTAAAAAGCAATTAAGCCAAAATGATTTAAACATTGTGCGGTTTGGCCATTGGCGAGCCTCGAGGTACATACTGTGTTGTTGTCTTAAAAATGAGAATTTCACTGTCTGCTCACACTGAAAACCGCTATTTGTGTGAGTGTAGCTCTAACCACACTTTCCCACACCCGCCAAACCATACCAAACCACAGACTTCAGATGAGTATGCGCTCCACATACACACACACACACACACACACATACACACACACACACACACACACACACACACAAACACACACACACACACACACTATTCACATGAAGAGTAATTGAGGGGTTTGACTAGTTTTTGGTGCATTAAAACAGTAGCTGTTTTAAATGACAGGGGCTGAGACATACTTGCATTGATGTCTGTGAGGCTGGTAAAGATGGCTGATTACTCAAAGAGGACGTGGCATTCAGTAACTCTTATTATATTCCCCTTTATTCGGTGGAGTTTGACTGAATCACACCATTTAAGCTGTTCCTGACTGTAATACATTCTTAATCCATGGCTTTCTTGCTCACTATTTTCATTTCTTGAGTGATTTCAGGCACAAGCCTTTCTGCAAACAGCCTTATACTTCGTCTTATTTATGATAATCAAAACATTACTGCTGACAGTTGAGTCTTCAACAGGCAACCCAGAGCTATTAAGTTGTTCACCGTATTTCCAGAGCAACAGCTCATCCCATATTCCATGTGATAATTTGCCATTATGTGTGTCTCCCAGTAAGTCTACCAGAGTTACGTAAGCAGCTTCAATTTTAGTTCCAGTGGCCGTTGTCTTAGACAAAGATTAGTGCTAGGCCAGAGTCAGACACATTTTAGCTGTTGGCAGATTGTTAGCTTACATTCTATGTGCAAATGTGCTCATCACAGCCAGACTGCTTGGATGTGGTTTGGAACATCTGTGTGGTCCCCACTCCAGAAGAAGACAGACAGGGGAGAGACAGAGGGTGAGAAACAGGAGAGGGGAGGGGTGGTGGGACCCCAGTGTTGCTCAGAAAGAAGCCCTCAGTTTTTCCATCACTGCTGTTGCCACCACCACGGTGGTGGTGTTGCCTCTCAGCAAAGCCAGGGGACAGTGTGAGGCAGATGGTGTGTGTGTGTGTGTGTGTCTGAGAGAGAGAGAGAGAGAGAGAGAGAGAGAGAAAGAGAAAGAGAAAGAAAGATGGAGGAGAGAAAGCAAGACGGGGACAAAGCGACTGTGTGGGGAGCCGTCAGTCTGGTCGATGACTGATGAAGCTGAAGGTTAGGTCTGGCAATTCACAGAGCTGCTGGCGGTGGCGGGGAGAGGGGCGTTGAGAGGAGCCTTGGTCCAAACCTGTGGTCGGCTCCCCCACCAGCAGCAGCAGCACCACCACAGCCCAGCTCCCTGCCTGTATGCGTGTGGTGTTTATTTACGAGCCTGTTTAACCACGGCGCGGTCCCTGCGGTGGACTGACACAAGATGACAGCAGCCTAAATGTCTTGCCCTTTAAATCCAGCCTAATGGTCGCTTAGTGCTGTGGAGACAGGCACTGGGATAGGCGCCTGGGGTCTTTTCATAGGGGCCCTCTGAGTAACACATCAGCTAACACATCTATGGGCCACCATCCAGAGCCTTATTACTACCTGCTTCTGCGGCTGTGGCGCCACTGATTTAGCCATGGCTGTGTGTGGAGGGACAATGCGAGCATGGGAATAGACACTATCCACCTATTACAGCCGCTCTAACAATGATTTTGGATGTGAATGTCTTTTTAATAAATGTGTCTGTGGCGTCTGGGACAGTTTGAATAGCCACAGGATGGCTGGTTATATGTAGAGCAAAAAACAGCAATTTTAACATGAAGTTTGGGATGGCTGCGCTCCACAAGAGCTGAATTCTTAATTTTAAACCTACAATTAAAGTTCTAGAGCAGAAAAATTCCAATCTTTTTGTTGTTGTTGTTTTTAATACTTCATTGCTGTCCAGAGTAGAACACAAAGAGTTAATCCCTTGTGTTTTTGCCTGAAGTAACTGTGGTAAGTTAATAGTAGATGTGAGTGTTATTGGGCAAATTATATGCAATATGAGAGCAAACATACACTTCACATAAAAACGACCTGCGTAAACACACCATTCATAACTGCATACCATTCTGTGTGGGCTTGCCAGGCAATTGCAATTAGACGCTTTCTGAGAGGAAGAAAAGATTATCATCCAAAACCTTGTGCCTTGCTCAATTCGTGTGAAAAAAGAGGTGTTTATTGTGTGTTCTGCCTGTCAATAATCCACAACAGATCTTAGTTAAAGTCTTTCTGATCACACCTATGGGATCTATGAGAGGAAACAAGCAAAGGGGAAAAAGCTGGCCACAAATCCCATGGGAATCCATCCCTGCAGAAGAGTCTTCTCCTGAATCACCTGTTGGCCTCACTTGCTGTTGTGCCTCAACCTCAACTTGTTGCTCAATGCAGCACACACACACACACATACAGGCTTTGAGCTTCAATCTGCATGCTTCGGTCCTGTGCAAACACAGATCAGACCATACTCATTGGGCCGTGTCTCTGGCACTCATCAGGCTGTTTGTACTGCAATTTCCTCCCTGCTCTTATCCATGTTTTGTCCACTGTCATTCTAGTGGGATTATGGGATGCTTTCATCATGCAGGAACATCAAGTGAGGCATTGGGGGAAATGCAAAGGAGGCATGTTGTTTTGCTCCTCTCATCACAGGTAGTGTTATCATCACATGCCACAATGAATGCTGCAGTCTGGAGTTATCCTTAGAGCTAATTATTATTTTGTAGCTGTTCTCCTGTCCATCTAAAAAAATATAGTATTTAAAGCAAACTCATATTCATTCCACCTCTTCCAACCACTGGCAAAAGCTGCATATTGTTATGAATATAGAAATTTGAAAACGCTGCCGACCCTGTTTTTTGTTTTAAAACTCTGGAGGGCGTTTTAGTAAAGACGGGCAAAAACGAAGGAAGTAGCCACTCATGTTTGGCTCTCTGATTGGGTCTTATTAGTCATGCAAAGCAGAAACACAATGCTAGAGACAGAGATTTTAATTTGGTAATTTTATTAAAATATTTTGTACCGTGCAAATAACACTTACAGCCTACACTTGTACTTCTGTGTATGTCACCATAATTACTTTGCAACGACTCCTAGTCTGATTTCCACCGCCACAGCCACTTTTAACTCCCGTGTTACATTCAGAAACAGTCCCAGCTCATTATTGGTCCATGACAAAAAATACCTGGTGCGGTTCTTCGTCTTGTAGTACTTCATTCTTTCGCCAAATGTTTTGTAACTATGGAAGAGAGAGACCATCTGCTATATGTTTACACCGGCACGCTCGTGCCCAGTGTATGTGAATGGCCACTACCTGTGCGTTTCCAGTCGTTTTAATATAGACGGAGATCAACTCTGATTCGCAGCTAAAACGCTGGTGTGGACGGAGTAGTGGGGATGGGGCCTAAGGTCAACATGTTGTATTGTAGTAAGAGTGAGATATTATCAGTAGAAAGTTTGATGACACCTTATTTACTTGTATATGTTTTTTTAGCAGCATTGTCTCAAACATATTTGGCCTCTTTCATTCAAAAATTGCACACACAGATTTGATTGGAACTTATGCCTTCACACAAATACATAATGTAGTGTGTAGATTAGTATCTTATTATGGTCTGTGGTTGGTCATAGGCCTTAAAATAGCAGATAAAAGATAAATCAGTGTTCTTGTTTTGTTACATTTTTTCATTAATCAGGTTTTCCTATTTTTCATTTGTTTCATTTTTATAAGACAATTAAAGATTGTACAAACTTATGTAACAGCCTGGCTAACAATACATTATGTCACCACCTGCCTATCTACGTCCTCTGGACTGAATGTTACAGGGATGTAACAAAAGAAGACAAACCACTTCCATCAGATTAATGATCCAACCTGTAGTAGATAATTGTTCCAATTTGAAACCTATTGGCTTTTATAGCAAGTCACCTCAGCTCATTTTAGAATTAATTGCTACCTGTAAGGCTTGATTGTTCTAAAAACAGAGTTATAGAGCAGAGCTTTTGGGTCCTGAAGCACATCTTAAATCAACGTTCCAAAGTTTTAATTAAAAACAAGACACAATCTCTTTTTGCAACCAAAGCTACAAGTCTTTGAAAATTAACAGCTTGAGGAGCTTAAAGCTGGCTTTTGTATGTCACTGTTAAAACTCATGTCTTCTTCAAGCTAGTTTCTGTCGACATACTTTTGTGCAACAATCTGTGAACCTTAATTTTATGGTGTGCAGTGTACATTCATTTTTTGCTAATTATTATTATTATTATTATTATTATTATTATTATTATTATTATTATTATTATTATTATTATTATTATTTGCAAATGTGTATATTTCACTTGCGTGTAGTGTTCTTTCTAAACTAGACCAGTGATGTCAATATCCTCAACTTCCAAGTTCTTAGAATAGGTCATCAGAGTAGATTAAGGCCCCGTCTAGACACAATCTGTGGTTGGTTTTGTGTTTTCTCTTCATATTAGTTAAGGCTTTGGTGAGGTTAAGATTATCCAAAGTCATTGCTTCGAGGCTTCGGCTACTCGTTGCTCTAATCTGTGGGGGGACAGTTTAGTTGATTTAGTCTTTGATGAGGTGCCCTCTGTCTCCAATACTGATGAGCTGTTAGTCGTCAGCACTGCCCAGCCTTGCTGCTGTGGTCTAGGCCTGCCGCCTCCCTTCTGTCCAAGAGCCTCATTCATCCCAAGACAAACAGACACAGTCATTACAATTAAGCAGTGCTATTAAAGGGACAGGCTACTGGCAGATTAAGAAAGGAGAAATGAAGTGGTTCTTTGTGTTACTGCAAGCAGTCAACTCATTAAAGGTTGAGTTAGTTTGTCCAAGTTGTGTTTGTTGTCCATGAGTCTAAATATACTTATTAGCGTGCATGTGGGGATTTGTGCAGAAAGTCATGCTCCTGGAAAAACTGCTTTGTGACTGAAGCAGTTTTTATAAGTTAAAATTGTGCTGCTTTTGCAGCTTTGTATCTCGAGAGCTAAAGAAAACAGGCCAGTGGAGACACTGAGGGCTCAGACACAGTTCTTAAGGGGCCTTGGGACTTGAAGGATTAAGATTATGGGGGAGGTTCTTTTAAATGACTGATAGCACAAAGTGAGAGAGAGGGAGCAAGGCAGGGCAGGGCAGGAGTCTGTGTGGCGGACCAGCAGCAGCTTTACTCTTCAATCAGTGAGATGAAAATTGCCACTCCTGTCAAAGTAGAGGTGTTTACTGAAAGGAGGACAAGGGAGAAAAAGAAATAAAGAGAGACCTCTTAAGAGGGAGAGTTATGCAACCTGTATGGTCCAGGGTTCCCATTGAGCAGCAGGGCTAGAGTTGGTACCTCTCAAAGTCTGTGGGCAGAAATAGAAGAGGTGTTGAGAGGAAAGACTGGATATTATCCTGCAATGATGTGTATTGACACAAAACCAAGTTGCACATCTCTGAATGTGGCTAAAATGTGGCAAACGGAGTGACAGCTTTCCTGGGATGAAAGTGGAGCATCAGAGTGACAACTTTGAGAGACACTCTGGTTCTCTTGGAGAAAGTAATTCCACAAGATATCAGGGAAAGAGAGGCAGAGAAGCAGCATCAGAAAGACCAGAAAAATGTTTAAGGCTGTCAACATGTAAAATGTCACTCATGACCTCAGCTCTTAATCATTTACAGGGTTTGAGCTGTAAGTGATTCCCATTAGGAGTGACCTAAATGTAAGCCTGGTGCGGTTTGGTAGCATGGTGGTCTCAATGGTGATTTATGATACAGTAGGGCCTTGTGGCAATGCTGCCCGCAGTGTATTTTGTGTCTGCCGAGATTGTATTGATCGGTGATGTGATGGAGAGCTGCAGTCAGGCCTCTTTGTCAAGCTGGGATGTCATTGTTAGGGCACTGCAGCAGTGATGATGATTCCTAAAGTTTTATGACCTCCGTGGCCTTGGTGATTTGTTGTTTGCAAAATGTATTTTTAAACGTGAGTTTCTTTCAAATTTAAGCCTTCTTTAAAACTCTGCCATCATGTTAAAGAACATTGTGGCCTCCATAATTCAGCACAATTTGCAATTTGATGTCACCAAGAAAGGCTGCTTGATTAAATGCTCATCCATTAAGTTTTTTGGGGGAAAGAGGATCATATTTATGTGGAGTGCATTCTGACATCTTCATAAATCAGCCTAATCATAGGGTTGTGGTACACCCCTGCCTTGTTTGTGTCTTTGTTAATGCTATGCACATGTGACCAATGACATGCTTGCATAGATGAGTGAGCGCCAGTGTGCTCTCTCAGCTGTAGAGGCGGTTAGACGTCTGCTTACCTTCAAGAACGTATTGTGGGGAGAACATGCCAGACGTTGTTCGGATGTTTGGCATTATGCAGTACTCGAAATCTTAAAGCGCACATTGCCCCTTCAATGGATTGGCTCACTACATTGATCTTGATGATCTATTAAATAGATTTTGCCCTGTCATTTCATACAGCAGAATATATGAGTTTATTCTTATAGAAGCACTCTAGGAATACCTTTATTACAGCAATATATTTTACCAGGAAGAACTTGACTTGCTTTAGGCTAAACGCAGCTGGGCACCACATGCCTCATATCCTTTGTGCGTTCCATGAACCATTCAGACACAAGATATTGCTCCCGTCTTTGTTTCGCTTCGCTGGCTTCTCATCTATTTGTGTCTCTTTCTCTTATCCCAAGATTTATATCACTCACTGTATCTACAGGCTGCTCCCATCACCAGACACTGCATTTAAGTTGAGATCCATGCTGCCTGAAGTGGAGGCAGGCCTCGTTCAGATAGCAGCTGATGAACGCTGGAATGCTTTTGGTCTTATGTTGTCGTCACCATCCAGCCACAGGAGGCTGAGCCCAGGACACACAAGCAAGACACGATGTCATCTTGAACTCAAAGGTTTGCACTACACTGTGAGTCACACTTTAAATCAACATTTCCTTCTTCTGCTTTTACAGCTTAAAGATGCACACAAGCAAAAGGGTGTTACTTTTCATATATTAATTGTTAGATCATTAGATCGTTAGAAGTTGAGTCCTGCTGGAGCATTTAATGAATGTGTTTTTGTGCTGAATTATGGAACTATTAGAGTTCACAATCATAATCAAACAAAAATAAATAGCTCTTTGAAATATTTATCTATGTGTAAAGTGCTGAAAATGTGCCACACAAACAGTATTTTTCCTTAAACATCTATTGAGAATATTTTTGGTTATCTTGTCAGGCTTATTAGGGACCAGCTTGTTGTACAAATTGGTTGTCAGTATCCACAGCCCCATTAATTTGAACGTTCCAGTGTGCTTGTTATATACCTCAGTGTTTCCATAAGTCTTGTTTTTTCTTTCAGTTGCAGTATCCATTTACTTATTTTATGATTATTTCTGTGCTGTATTTTACAAGGAATGTTACTATAATCACTAATTCTAGTTGACCACATGAAGAAAACAAAATATTAAATCCAGCGGGTGAATACATTTGAACATTGTGGTAACCCATCAGCCCAGTTACTGAAATATGGCGTTTCTTTCATACCCAGCGCACTGGTGACACTGGCGACAACAGTACGACTTGCTGTCTGTCAAAGTTTCCAGCAGTCGTTGTAGTCTACGGTGAGCACAGATCTGGTTGTGATTACTTTAACGGAGACAGTAAATCATGACGCAGCATGAGACTAATTTGTGGTGGAAAAAAAAAAGCCCCGGCCCTTTCTTTATAGAGTCGCAGTTAACTACAAAAGACACATTAACCCGTGCGAAAGAGCATTTCAGTGGGAGAAAATCAAAGAAGAGGACCAGCCGTGAAAATGGGAAGAGAAATAATGTGAAGATAGATGACAAATTAAGGGAAACACTGACATTAGGTGTCTTAGTAAGGTGTTGAGCACCCCATGAGCCTTAAGAACAGCTTCAAAGCAACTTGGCATAGATCCTACAAATCTCAGTCTGAACTCTATCATAGGGGTGATTTTTTGATTGATTAGGGGATGGAGAATGCTGTGTAAAGCTGGACTTATAGTTGTGCATTAAGGGGCTATGCTATGTCCAAAATTATAATTACACGTTGGGGCTACGGCGGCAGCGGAGATACCATGTGGATACCACATTAAATGTGATCGGTCTTGGGCTGATTGTGTTTTCTCCACAATTCTCCACAATTTTCTGATGCTGGAAGACATTGTTGTTAGTGAGGACAAAATGAGAATGTAACACACATCTAACAAAGACCCTTTGTGCATCTGCATTTGTTATGTTTCTCCGCTTATTCGTGCAAGCTTTTGTATCCCGGTGGGGACTTTAATCTGAAAGGAGACTCACCGATGGGGACCCATGTCACCCAAGGGGTTGAGGGTACTTGGTAAGACTTGGTTTTAGGGTTCAGGTTACAATTAGGTTAAAGTTAGATTTAGGGTAAGTGTTAAGGTTAACCATGTAGTTGTGATGGTTAACAACATCTTTACCCTTAAAAAATTGAACACCCATAATGAAGTGTGATCTGCTTGATGCTGGACTGTTCAGAAAATTTGATTCCCGATGAATTGTGACTGTATTACGGAATCAAATAAAGTACATGAAATGTGCACATGCTTTACTATATTCGTGGGGTCAAAAAAAACAAGATTCCACTAAACTTGTGGACTTACAGCTTTAGGGGGGACCAAAATGCTGTACCTCACAAGTTTAAAAGGCATTTTGAGGGTGAAGATGAACAAATTTAGGGTTGAGGTTAGAGTTAGGTTAAGGTTATTCAAGGAGTTGTGATGGTTAGGGTTAGGGTAAAGGGCTAAGGAATGCATTATGTCAATGATGGGTCCCCACATGGCTGGTTGTGTGTGTGTGTATGTGTGTGTCTGTGTGTTTGTGTGTATGTGTGTGTGTGTGTGTGTGTGTGTGTGTGTGTGTGTGTGTGTGTGTGTGTGTGTGTGTCAAAATACCCTGACCCACCGCTTGACTCAATCTCAGCATTACAACCAAAAGGAAAAATTGAAAAAATGCAGAATGAGTCATTTTTGTTTGTTTGCTCACCTGTGTGGATGTTGTGCATTTAAACAAGAGTCCTTCTGTCTCTCATACGCACATCTAACAGAATTTAATTTAGAATTTTCCACTCTGGTTGGAGAACTAGTGAGTCAGCATCAATAAAACTTTTAGGGCCATCATGCCCTCTGTGAGCCAAAATCCTGCACTACAAACAGCAGGCAGATAAAGTGGGATTGCCTTGCATATCGTCTTTCTAGGACAGTCTGAATGGCTTATTAGGACACTTAATCCCGGACTGTTTGTTTTGGAACAAAATGTTTTACTGTAAAACCACAAAATGTTTGACATGCCCCAAAAGAGCATCCTTCCAGAGAGGCTAGATGGGTATGGGATAACTAATAGGCATTGTGAAGACTCCTTAATTTTTCAAGTCTCCCATACAGCACAAACAATGTTTAGGGAAGTGTTCAGTCTGCCCCTTAATCTTTGGCTGTTGAGATGTTTTTGTCTCCACTGCTCTGCTTTTCAGTTTTAACTCCTTTGAATCTACCTCTCTGGGTCAAATGATTCCCTGGCTTCACAGCAGTTCTGTGGTGGCTCCACTAATGGCGCTGTAATTTTGCATCGCTTTGAAGTTCTCCCCGACCGTTGTGTTACCTGAAGTCTGCGCTTCTCTGAGGTTTTGGGATGGGACAGGCTAGCTACCCTCTGCAGCCTAATTAAATGTAATTGCTCCATTTTGTAGTGGTGCCCGTGTGGAGAGGGGAAGCCTTGTAATAAGGGAGATTGCGTGAAGGGTCCGAGGATCACAGACGCCAAAGAGGAGCCATGAGGAGACGATCGGAGACGCTTCCCCCTCTGTCGCCTCCTCTGTCCTGAGCAGACCTAGTCATTACCCCCTCCACTCTTCTCACTCTGGCTCTGTCTCCTTTTCTCTGTTGCCCTCTCTACCTCTCTTGCTCCTTCATCCTCTCTTTCATCATCACCCTGTCTTCCATTCACTGTATTTTGTACAACATTCCACTCAGTCATGCTTCATATGCAGTTACTATGTTTGTTTTTTCGCCCTGATCTCAGTTGTAAACAGGGATTCATGTTGCTGCTGGAAGATGAATCCTGAGTGTGTACCGGAAGTGTCTGGTATGATCTCTATGGCATTCCCTCAGGTAGCGTCACAGTCGTGAGTGCAAAAGCTGGAATTCTTGGAATCCTTCAGGCACCTCTGGGACTCTATAACTGAGTCAGACACTGAAATGGGCTGTTTAGCCCCCTGACACTGACTGGGGGAGCGACAGGAGAAGCATTCTTTCGGGAAAGAGGAGAGGGAAAAAAGGAAATTACAGAGCAGGGGAGAGACAACATGACACATTGAGAGAGGGAGCGCCAGCCTGACCGTGACCCTGTGGGATGACAGGATGACAGAAGACGTGTGATGATGTGTGTGCTGTGGGTACAAAGGTGACTTAGATGGAGGGATAAGCATCATTCTCCCGCTCTGTTGTCTCCTTTTTAGGGGGAGGTGTCAGAAAACCGTCCAGTGGGGATGATGACGTTCCTTAGCTCCACATGCTTTTCCTGCATCAGGGTGTCCGGCCATTCGCCTCTGTCGTCTTCCTCCTCAGTCCTCCTCCTCCAGCGCCCGTCTTCTCCACTCTGTGGTGCCAGTGCGTCTGCCGCACGGCCGTTAAGGCTAATGCAACACAGGCTCCGGATCACATTTCAGCCTCATGTGAGCACCCCCCTACTTCACCCTGTCCTCC
>NC_060164.1:16632463-16717735 GCF_021292245.1 Micropterus dolomieu
CCCCCCCCCCCCCCCCCCTCCGCCTCCCCCTCCCCCCAACACCTCCCCATTTCCTCTTTCCATTTCTAAGCTGACCAGCCTGGCCCAGGAAGTATACATTTGATCGGAAAGCGCAGATCAATAAAAGCGCAGGATTCCAAAGCCATCATTTGGTGTTCTATGATCCAGGAAAGTGTCCACTGAATGTTTTCTGTGCTTGTTAAAATAGCTTTGTGAAGCTGGAAATGGGTGGCAGTAGCCAAGCTTCTGCCCAGATGGAGCAGGGCCAGGGGGAGTGTGTGTGTGTGTGTGTGTGTGTGTGCTTTCCTGACAGTGACTAGGGGTCTCTCTCTCAATGATAACAATGATAAAAGTCGAGGAGGGAAACATCAAAAGTGCGGTGGAGAATGAGTGCGGTGAGATCACACACAGTGCCGGGCCTGCTGTCTCTCTCATGACCTCCCAGTCATGTGGCTTCCATGAGAACCAAACATCGAGCCACAGTTGTTTCCATACAAAACCAAGCTGCTTTGGTTATCCGAATCCTTTTATTTTTTCTCTCTCTTCTTTTTACTACCACAAAGCTAATCGTTTGGCTGTTCCTGCACGGCTGCCTTTTTCATCACATCATGTGTGAAAGTCTCTGTATCACACACGGCGGTGGACTTTATCATTGTCATCTGTTGCAAAACAACTCAACTATCAGTGTCGGCTCTTCTCTTCACTGTGAGACAAATTCTCTATGCTATGTGGTCAATCTCTCTGTCACACTTTTCTCATACCTATTCTGGTAAACACAGATGAAAGATGCCATATTAAAAAAAAATGCTTGTCAGTGTTGTGTAGGTGTGGTACTGCTCCATAAATCTGCCATCCTTATCACGCTCCTGTTCTAAACAGGGGGCATAACCAATTAACGAAGTCTACACAGTAATTCGCTGTCTGCATGTTGAATAACTCCTCACTCCCAGTTCCCATTAGTGGCTTATAACTGCAGAGGTTCATAATTATACCATGAATTGTATACGTGCTTGATTTGTAATTATACCATCTATATAATTATAGATTCATGCTTCCTCTGCAACCTGTTTTGACACATATTTCATGAACTCTTCATCAGATCTATTGGTGTGTAAATGTTATTGAGTCAGGGATTGCAGTAGATCTTTTGGCAAATGTTTTTTTTTGTTTCCAAACACTGGCTAAAAACTGTTTTGGTATTAAAAAGTGGAAACGCTGCAATCCCTTTTCTCTGAGGATGAGACTATCCATCCCTGTGATAAAGACAAATGGTTCTCACTTATAAGGAGGCTAATTTCATTTGTTTATTCTTTATTCTTAGCAAACATGTCACATTTTTTGTTTTCCTTGGTAATAGAACTAGAACTATGAAGTAGTCGCAACATGAAATTTTATGTTTTTTAGCCATGTGTCTACTCTTTGATTAGTGCCTTTACACTCAACAGGCGTAGTATAGTAGGTGCCCTGGAGTTAATGTAATTGTTTGAAGTGTAAAGTGTAAAATCAGCATCAGATGGCATTCATTTTTGAGCTTATCAAATCCAGATGGAGCCATATTTTATTCAGCGTGATTCAAATATCCATCTCTTTGAGTCTGCTTGCAATTAAGCTGTTCAATGAATGTTCAACAGCCTGAGAAAAATCCAGTCTTTTGGAATCAGTGGGACACAAAGCAGGGTGAGCTGTTAACACCAGGAAAAGACCACCCCTGATTTTGACTGTAAATGATATTATACGTCCGTCAGGGCTGAAAGTCCTACATCAAAGCAAAGGAGACAATACAACTGTGACTGGTTTTTGCCTTGTGTGAGAAAATCAGGAGTGTTTTGAGTGCTGTACGGTTAATCTCTTCTTTGGATACACAACAGTGATGGCATTCCTTGTGGAGGTACATAGTATGAAACACAGCCAATCAGGTGAACAAATGGAGATAGAGCCAGTGGACCAATAAAGTGCAGTAAGTGAAAGCACTATGGGAAACACCAGATGTTTGGTGAAATTGAGAAAAACAAGAAGAATCCCTGTCAGAAATTGCCCTTGGGCAACATGGGGTTGTAATTTCAACCCCATTAAGATGCATTAGCGTTAATTTGTTTAAAGACAAGGAGCTGTTGTGTTGTGAGAAGAAGGCCCATTGTGTTGAGAGTGGGGCGTGGACAGCGCCAATTAGATGTATCTGCAAATGTTAGCAAATGAAAACGTCAATCGTTAATGAATGGAAAATATTTGTGTGCAGCTGATTAAAAAAAAGGAACACTCAAGAGTAAACCCACAGATACAATTACTTAAAAAATGCTGTGTGTTTTGTGGCTAAAGAGAAGAAAGGCAAAGAAATGTGTAAACATTTGATATTAAAGTGTAGAATGGGGATACAAATACAAATCATCTTCTAACCTCATAATGAGATGGTATAACCGTGTTTCTTTGAGATGACATGGCTAATCCTGAAGACAGCAAATCTGTTGTGTATCTTTCTCATGAAGTTTAACAGGTAAAGCTCCTGATCAGGTGACAGGTAGCTCAAGAGGTTGAAACCTGCATTAAAGTCTCTCTATTATTTCCTTTCACTTACAAATATTTACTGTCCCAAAAGTTGAAATAATATACCATTAACCAGAAAAGGGCAGATGTGTGGAAAAAAGGCAGAGGAAACTTGCAATGCAGTTTAATTTTCCTATTTTTAATCATTTGATTGGAGGGAAAAAGGTTAAAAAAGATGAATAAGGGACCATTTGGATGTAGCAAGTTTCCCACAGGGACAGAGGTAGACCACTGAGCCCTGGAAAAGCTTCACAGGGGTCAAAAGGGCAACATCTAAATGAAAGAAAAAATAAAATACATATCGGCCTCTCTCATTAGAGTGTAGTGCACCGTGGGGACTTCCTGGGTTAATAACTGGGATGGGTTAGCATTACTTTGTGTCTCAGCAGCAGGAGAGGAACACAACCCTTTAATACAGCAGCTTCAATTACACCACATCAGGAAAACGATGTCCCCTTAGATCCCATTAACAAAAATAATACTCAGAAACTGTGGTCTGTGTGTGTGTGTGTGTGTGTGTGTGTGTGTGTCTGGTGCCTTCTGTGCTTGTCCATGTAGGAAGCACTTTAAGTGTCCTTTGGTGAGTTAAATTTAGTTTCTCAACTCTAACATTTGGCTCCTTTACTACTAGAACTGCTTTAGAAATGTGTCAGGATTGTCCTTTAGTCAGCGCTGGAAAGACTAATGTGTTTAAAAGCTCAAACAGTGCACCAACATCTGTTAAATTGCTGCCATTGATAATCATCTCAACTACTGGCAAATTGCTGCATCTTATCATGGGCAATTAACAAAATACGGAACTTCTTAAACACCCTCCGGCTGTCTTTTCTCTTCCTGAAATTCACTCTTTCTTTCTCTCTCTCTCTCTCTCTCTCTCTCTCTCTCTCTCTGTCTCTCTCTCTCTCAGCTGCTCAGACATATGTGGCCTCTTGTCAGGGGATGTCTCTTGTAGTGAATGCCCATTGAAGGAAGCTATTTTGCCAAATGCCAAAGCCATTGAGTTGCTTCATATCCTGTCAGATAAGCGGCCACAAAGAGCTCTCTTTTTTTCCAGCTCCCAAACCGTTCCTAACATCTTAACATCCTTCTCTCTTCCTCCCCGCTCCCCTCCTACTCATCTTGTTAGTTGATAAAGAGCGTTGTAATGTCAGGAAGGACACACATTCCTCCCAATGCACTCACAGATCTCTAAGGAGCAGGGGTTAGTTTCCTTGCAATGTATGTGTGACAGATCAGAGGGAAGAAGGGAAGAAAAAGAGAGACAGAGATGAGAGGAACAGCGATACACAACATTTAAGGGAAAAAGAGGGACTGAACTGAGAAATACATGTGGTGAAGTGAGGGGAGAGATACTTGAAGAAAACATGAGAAATTTCGTAACTGAACTGGATTTTTTTAACAAGAATAATGATTCTACACTTTATACCACCTGTCAGATAAGCTCAAAGTGCTTTAAATTAAAATGACAACAACTTTAGCTTTATTTATAAATGAGCCACTAATTAGTTGTTTTTTTCCCTCCTCTGTGGAAAAACTGCAGCTGAGAGCCAAACTTGGCACCAAGCTGAATGTAATGTCTCACTGCTCCTGTACAGCATCCAAAGAGCACCCAGTTAAAAATTCTAACTTTATGTGATTGCAATGCGGGAGTCAACAGTAGCAAGTTTGATTGTAAATTACACGCACATAACACCAAAAAAAACCTCTGTGCCTCAGGTGAGCCAATGTTTCAAAAACTCCCTTGTGGCAACACTTGGACGTCTCACAAGTAGAACGCTCAATAAAAAGCAGGCTTGGTACTCAGCCCCAAACCATTAGCAGTGAGCTGAGGCACTTGACGTGGTGCACAGGCGTTAATTGCCTCGTTGCCTGTAACTTTTTTTGGAATCATTTTTTAATGCTGTTGTTTTTGCAAACACGGTTGTTTGGAAAAGGTTGTAAACACCTGTGTGCTGGGAAATATTGCATGTGATCGGGACACTTGGATGCTGAAGAGTCTGTCTCGGGCTGATAAGTGTAATGCTGCCGGTGTGTTTGTTCACAGACCAGTGATCTGTGTTATCTCACCAAAGCTTGTAGTTCTTGTTGTCCACTTGAAGATCTTTGATCACTTTATTCACTTTAATCTTTGAGCCATGCTTTGATTTCTTACTCATCCTCTATTCTAAACCTGAAACTGATCTGGAAACTGTGTCCAGATGCTCCAGTTGTTGCCACTGACTCCATTCGACTAAGCCAGAAAACAGGAGGAACCTGCCCAATAACCACACCAAATGGCAACATTAGTATATATTTCTATGTTTGCATCACCATTCTTGAGATCCTAGAAATAGTATGTCTTAATTATTTAAGCTTTTTTACTCCAGGTGGATTCAAAATCACTGACCAACCATCCATCGTCAACTGCTTATCCTGCGTACAGGGTCGCAGGGGGCTGGAGCCAATCCCAGCTGACATTGGGCGAAAGGCGGGGTACACCCTGGACAGGTCGCCAGTCCATCGCAGCAAAATCACTGACCTTTATTTGAAATGTAAACCTTAGCTCTTGCTCATTAGATTTACAATCCATAACATTTTACAGTCCATAACTGCCTCAGAGTTTATTTTCATTTTATTTGCACATTTTCAATTTGTCAACATGAACTATTTCAATTTCGCTGCCCTGCTGACTCTGCAGGGCAGCGCTAGCAAAAACAGTGTTACATGAAGCCTTCCCACTTTGGCTCCTATCAAAATGGCTGAGATGCTTGTGGCTTTGTGATTAAGCTGCTGCAAACCACACAGCCCAGGGAGAGTAAACCCAACATTTAAACCAAAACCCAGATACAGGCAGCCTGGGCAACAACAGTGGCATATTAGTACTTACCTCAAGACAAAATGTCCATCATTTGTGTGTAACCCACATTCAGGCAATTCGGCTTCTCAGCACATGGAATTAAGTCTGGGAGGCTTGAGGGGGTTTGGGGTAGTATTATGCAGCCATTTGACAACCCTGAATTGTCTGGAGGAATTAAGATGACTTGCTGTAAAGCCGGTAAGACTTTTTTCACATGTTGTTATTTTTCCATGCATATTATTCATTGCTCTCTCGTTAATGGTCAAATACAGATCACCAGGGAGTTGGATTTCAAAGAGAGCAACAATTGGATATCAACAGCGCCATTACTTACCAAGTCCCTGTGAATCCCTTTCTGACCATTGGGACTTTTTCTAGAGGGGAAAACAACACATCTGTCCGGCAAATGCTTCCATATGGACACAAAGAGCAGGGCACATTCTTGTGGAAATAAAAGCAGGTCCTTTAATCTAAGAGACATAATCAATAAATGATAAGGTCTGTGGCCGCAGGGAAAAGCGGTAGTTTGAAGATAACTTACGGCAAGATTAGTGATGGGACAAAATGGGGGTGGGGGGGTGATGGTGAATTAAAACAATATGCATGGAGGACTGGAGTTAGTTGCTTGGTAATCACGGGTTCCTATCAGCTCTTTAGATCACTTCCTGCAAACTGAGCTCAGTCGAATTCAAGTGATCATTGTTTTATCTGGAAGGAATGCTAATTAGAGCTGTAGAGAAGCCAACCCTTGCCGACATCACCAAAATACACTATGTGGTCACTTTAAATGAGACAATAGATGCTTTCACAACAACTATTATTCAAAGGAGACATTGGAGTACCAATTCGGAATGCAATCTCAGTCTAGCAAATATTTACCAACAGCCAGACACAGGGCAAAGAGCCTAAAAAACAGCTAGCACGTTAATGACTGAGTATAGAGAAGGGCTGAAATGTACATTTCGGTAACAGGAGGTTAGACTGAGGCTTCTGAGCGTGATTCAAGCCCCTTGGGAATGTGCTGAGTTTAACATTCGATGGCGCAAGATAACCAAAGTAGTTGGCATTTTCAATCAACGTGTCAACCCAAATTTCAGTAGAGATTCAAAAATAACACCAAGGATGGAGGGAGGTTTTAGGCTTGGCTTAGATTTCATGGTACTATAGGCTTGAAGACCACACTTATATTTGAGTGCCATAAGAATTTGTTCATCTCTGAAGCTGTTTCTAATGATATGGAATAACCCAGATGGGTGCTACTGGTTTAACAGTCCCTAAAAATAGAGATGCTTATTTGCAATCCCATATTTTGGCCTCACACATAAAGAATGGCCAACTGTGACACCAAAGCAAGGAGTCTAATTTTCCCTCTTTAATGGGTATTGCTGAGATTTCACTCTCATAAGCCTGGTATCCTTTGAAATAAGAAATATGGAAATATATCCCTGGATTCCTGTATTACTGGTGAATAGGAACACTGCAGACTGAGAGCTCTTGGCATTCACATTATGATTAAATCTTGAGTCACTCAACTGTAAAGAAATTTTTGAATTGTTCCTTTTTCCTTTCCTTCAATCCAAAAAATACCCACCTATTCTTTTCCCTAATGTGAGACCTGCGGCTTTAGGATGATGTTAAATGCAGCATGTATAGTTAGTGGTTTGTACCAGCAGGGGTATCTGTGAATGGATCCTTACGATGTCCACAGTTTATGAAATTAGGGGGAAAGATGTCATGCACTATAAACCTAATTCTTTGTCTCTATGCGGTGGTTGACAGTAGGCACTGGAGTGGGTGTGTGTGTGTGTGTGTGTGTGATTTATACCTTTTTCTAAATGTCAGCTGTGAGAGTGACAGTAATATGATGTTTCCCACCCACAATGGAGGAACACACACACAGTCAGTAACCTCAACATGGCTGTTTGCTAAGCCTATAGGGTGTTCCTAATCATCCCCTTACCCACAACATAACACAACAATATGCATGCTGCGCTATTAATTTCTGGTCCTGTGAGTGAAAGAACCAGGGAGTAGATAAGGAAATAAAGCAAATTTTAGTCTGGATGTAATCTGTGGAAATCTGGCTGTTTGAAATTAACACCAACAGTTAACAGGCAGCTATTAAACCTGTCCATCTCAGGACAGGTTTAATATTAAACGCTGGCAGTGAGGAGGGGAAGAGCTGTACACACATTTGGAGTAAGAGCTGAACTTGACCACTCATTTACATTCACTGGGTGTTTCCTTTTGTCAGTTCATTTAGGGCTCCTCAGATGCTGGTGTGAACAAATCAACATTTAGATAGTGTACTAATATGCCACTGAGAAGACCCTCTGAAGATAACTACCTTTGATATAACCCCCTGGGACCCACACTGTCCCCAGCTTAGCCCCACCAGCAGGGGCAAGACAATCCAATCCATTTGCCCCCCAGAGAGATCAAAGCCCCGACCTCCTCCTTTTCATTCTATTACCAAAGACTCCACCTTTGCAAAGTCCCTATACACAAATGAGATTGTGCATCAGCCATTTTCTTTGTGGGGTTAAAGACAGTGTTTTTGAAAGGACAGAAAACAAGCAGGGACATTAAAGAGTTTGGGTGATGAAGTAGAAGAGATGGATCGGGGGGTCGAGTAGCATGAAAGGAGGTGGCAAGTGGCAAAAAAGCAGTGATTAAGGCCTGATGACTATTAATGGGACAATGGTTGAACCACTGGGGACATTTCTGTGCCATTGTCTGCTAGGATGCTTTTCTGTTGAGTAAAGGTATGCCATTTCACAACACTCAGGACTTTTGATGCTCATGCATGAGCACAGGGATATTCACCCATGTCTCAGACAGGCACTCATCTCCTTTTGAGCATGTTTTATAAAATGAGGGCTCAGAGACACATACTTCTTGCCCCTAATAAAAAGTAGTCTGTTTGCTGTGAGCATACTGGATTAGGTATGGTAACCAGCAATGCCTACTGATGGCATGTACTCATACTAGAATTTGCCAATTATTGGCTAAACTGTCTCTCCTCAGTATTATAAGGCAGTGGTTCTCAAACCTTTTCACATCAAGGACCTCTAACCTGACACAATATAGACCACGGACCCCTATCTGATAGGGTTTTGGCTTTTAGATGTTTTATTACAAAAAAGTGTATGAAACCCATGACCAAAATAGTCATTGTGTTACTCATGGATTGAAATATCGTGAAAATAAATAATTCACTTCTTTGCTGGGCCCCCCTGGGACCCACTCAAGAACCCCTGGGGGTCCCCAGACCCCACTTTGAGAACCACTGCTATAAGGTTTCTGCGGTCACCTCTATTCAATCAGCTGGGCTAATTGACTGTGACTCCATAAGCCTGCCATCTTTCAATGTTACATAACGGGATATAACTTTATTTTTTTTACTGAACAGCGACTCAGTACGTGTTAGTTTCCCACCAAATCCCTCTGTGCAATATATTTTTTTGACTTCTTTCGAAAAACTTAATAATGAGTAAATTATATGTGTGAAGCAGCTTTGCGCAATGTGGTTGTGGCTGAGGTAGACTTAACATAGCAGCCAGGAACTGAGCCAGCTCTGGCCCTTCTCCTAGACCTAGCCCCAGCCCCAGGCCGCCAGCAGCAAGCTTGTGGACCAACCATAATGAAGAGTAGGCATTTTTATCCCCAGCTGTAACTCCCCACTCCCTGGTGCATCTGTTCGGTCCCTGCTTGTCTGGCAGAGCGGGCAGACAGTGCATATTGGGATATTATTTGTATAAACAAGGGGCAGATTGTTTGTTTGCACTGAATTGGCCACAGCTGTGTAAGCACTAGGATATGTAGCACAAGGAGGGACTGGAGAGAGCGAGGGAATCCACCTGAAGGACACAGGTGGTGGAGGATGAACTCAAGTGCCTACATGGTCCTTATGTCCTGCCACCACTGGCTGTGAAAGAAACATGAGTCCTGAGGGTAACAGAGCATAGAAAAACACAGGGTATTGTGGTCACATATCTCTTTCCTTGGGCTTCCATACACGGTGTTACTGTAACAGGCAGCTTAAACAACATAATACGACCGCTTGTTTCTGTTTTAGCTCAACACACTTAACCGACCATAGGCGTTTACAGTTGAAGTCAGAGCATTTAAGCTTCCTTCATGTGGTAAACAGAGACTCAAATGTGGTATGATGTCATCCGAGAGGGACCTGAGACCACAGAGGAGGTGTCAGCTGCAGATGGAGGGAACACCAGGATGGATCAAACCAGTCATTCATGATCCTTCCCTGGTGAGCTAACCCAGTGTCACGGCTCTATCCCTGGGATAGCAGGGACAGACGGATCTGGCCCTGTGGTCACCACATGGAAAGCCCCACGCGCAGTTCTCTGATTAAGTGTAAATGCTTCACAAGCATCCTGCTGAAATTTTAAATGAAAGGTTTAACAGTCTGAGTTAGAAGAGGCTACGGACAGCAGTTGGCTAGCTTTGCTTAGCATAAAGGCTGGAAACAGCCAGCCTGGCTCTGGCAGAAGTTAACAAATCTGCCTACCACTGTCTCTAAACTGTTCACTAATTAGCAAATAGCAGTATTTCTTGTTTGTTTGATCACTGAAAAAAAACAAGTGTGCTGTCACCATGAAGTTCCAAGGTTATAATAGTCCAAAACATAACCCAAGATATAAATTGTTTATTAGTGAGCTTCATAGGTGCTGGTATGAATACTTTGTTACTGTAAAACAGAACCAGGCTAGCTGAGTCATTATGCGAAGCTATGCTAATGTGCTGCTGGCTATTAGCTTTGTATAAATTGGGCAGGCACAAGAATGGAATTAATCTTTTGCCGCAAGAAAGCAAATAAACAAATTTCTCAATTCCCCAATTGTTGCTGGTTAATTACCTGGAATGTAACACGAGACCCAATCAAAACACATTACGTCATCACCTTGCTCTGTGAAAACCCTTGTTTCCCCTGTTGTGTTGACATCACCCAGAAGTTAAGCCAACCTGTTCTCCACCTGCAATCACACACTCAACGCATTGTGTTGAATGAGTTGTCCTTTGTTTCATTATTATTTCCCAAGGAAAGGGAGATTTCCCCTTATTGCTCAATCAGGCAGATTGTCATCCCGCAAAGATGAATAGTGAGCATTATGCTTCTTTTATGAAGTGATCAGGGCCAGCACCCAGAAGTTTGACACCTCCCTGTGAAATGTTGTTTACATAAGAGCTTGGTTTTGATCCAAATGCTCTTTCCAGAAGTATGCCATTGCTTTCATCTGACAAAATAACATGCATTGCCTCTTTGTACACTGCCTCGATTCTTTACCCCTTTCATCTCTTGATGGTTCACTCATGACTTTGTTAACTCAGGGATGTCTGTCAAGGGTGTTTGGCTGCGATGTTAGAATAACAATGGCAGATACTCAAGCAGAGAAATGCTTTATTATAACAGCAGATTTTAAGAAAGAGGTATGAAGTTCTGTTTTATAGCTCATTAGGGGTCATCATTATAGACTTTACTTGATGAATATCAGCACAGCTAGATCAGAATCTGATGTGTTTTATAGCGGAATGACATCTGACAGACTTCACATGTGCTTGTCAGTATTTACATGAATCATAACACACATGCGTGGTGTTAAGATACACATTTGCTTTAGTTACATGTTTCCAGTTTTTGGAAGTGTACAGTAGCATGAAAACACATGCCAGTGGAAATGCTGATTCATTCTTGTGGTATGACAACACCAAATGGTGTTGGTTTGGATGCCATTGCGTGGGTGAGTATGCTGTTACTCTAAACCTATCACACCCCAAGATTCACGTGTACGTGTGTGGACATGTGTAAATGTGTTTGTATATGTGTAATAGCTGCAAGGTGGCATGTGGGGACGTGATGTTGTGCGTCTGTTGTCGTAGATGCTGTTGCTGTTGTTTCTCTATATTTCCCTAAATGTACCGTAGCTGCATGAGTGACACACACACACACACACACTCTGGCCTTCCTTGAGTTAGGGCACATGCCTGTGGCCTGTGTTATTCTGTGGTTGGAGTAATGATGACAGGCTCACACACACACACACACACACACGCAGATTCCCCCACAAACATGACTTGGCTGAGCATGCATGTTATATTGTACTGCTGACAATGCTCCCATTACTCTTAATTACTCTGAGAATGGACACTAAATTGTTTAAATGGAGTGTGTCTCTCTGTCTGTCTGCCTGCTTGATGGTCAATACATCTAACCTCAACAGTGGTGGAATAAGTATTCACATTCTTTACTTGAAACTATGGTAGGCAATGTTGGAAAACTTGCAACAGAAAGGTAGATTTTGAAAGTATACAAGTATCCCTCCCTCCAAAGCTGCTCCCCCAAAACACAATTTCATGCACAGTGAGTGCACAAGCAGAGTTTGCACAAACCAAATGAAATAATTGACCATGTTTATTATAGTCCTGCAACCACCACAGAAACAGGATTTGTTTCATTTTTGGTGCCAGAGCATTAGATTTATTGATTGCTGTCAGGATGTAAAGATAATTTTAACAAATATAACAAAATAATGCTTCTGAAATAAACTGCCTACACTTTTAAGTAAAAGTCCTGCATCCAAATAGTTTTAAGTATAATAAAGTTTTGTACTGGTATTTTAAGTATCATAGTCATTATGCAGGCAGAATGACTCCGGACAGTGTTATATTTTTATATTTTATCCTATTGTGTTATTATTACTGGTGCATTAACATGCAAACAGCTCATTATTGCTTTTTAAAAATCTTTAAGTCTTTAATCTTTCTTTATCATATTTAAGTGATAGCAAAAAGAGTAAAAAGTACAATGTTTCTGTCTGAAATGTAGTGACGTACAAGTACCTCTGAATTATACTTAAGTACAGCACTTGAGTAAATGACCTTGGTTACTTTTCCCCACTGATCATCAATGACAGTCAGAGTTAACCTCACCTGCAAATGAATGTCTATGGATGTTAACAGATGAAGAGGTTGTCTTGCTCGGTCAGATATCAAGAGTGTCTTGTGCTCCTTTTGATCTAACACGAGAATCAAGCAGAAAGTACAGTAATTTCCTTACTATCTTCTAATCTAAAAACGTCTAATTACAGGCACCAAGGTGTATTTGGGTGGATTCATGACCTACACATTAGAGCACATCCATTGCACAACAGCCAGGAAATGGGATGTGCTGTGCAATTGGACAGATTTTTTTGTTGTTGTTGCATCACAAAAATTGCTGCAGAGCACCTTAGCTCATGAATCCTTGTGTAGATTGAGTAAGATGAAGTAATTAGAGGCTTTAGTTTGGATAGCTAGCTATCTGCTCTGTTGCAGATGAAGGCAGAGAAGTTTTAATTAGAAACTATAGCCAGCAACACCAAAGAGGTTAGGTGGCAAACACTTCCCAGGACACATATACTTTGTTATTACCTCTTTGCAGTTTTCATTTTTACAGCAGCATCCTGTCCTGTTTTTAATGTTTGTCTGATGACATAGCCCTGATAGACCATCCTCTGACTCCACAGCAGGATGAGGCCTGTTGCGGTTCCAATAATGACTCATTAAAGTTGTATGTTTGTTGTGTGTGTGTGCCTGCACACATTTCAGCAATTGTGCGTAATGAGTTTGAGAAGCATATCTGGGCCAAACATTTAAACCATCCATCCAGCCTCAACCACTCAGCCCATGTGAAAAATGGGCTGAGTTAAACACCACTGACTGATTGTTCAAATAAATTGCTTTCCAGAATTGGCTGCTTGTTAATTAGCCAGAAACATTTCCCACCCGTACCAACCGTTGTGTTAATATTTGGACTAACTGGTTTAGATCTTAACTGCTGCAGGATCATTTCTGTTTGAGACAGATTGAGTGAAACCAAGACATTTCTTTTGTTTTTTTTAACAACACAGTAGGTCAGACAAAAAGTTAAGAGTATTGTTTAATAAAAACAAATATATTCAACTTTCTATATATAACATTTTCTTATAAAACAATATATATAACAAAATTTACAAAGCATGCAGCACCATGTCATAATACTGGTGTTGACAGAATCAATAACTCAATTAAGTGCTGCCTCCAAGATAATATTTACAATACAGTAATTTACTGCAATAACTGAGGCTTGAAGTTCCATCAAAAGAGAAACAAAACAGCTCTGCCATTATCGACGACATTAATCGATCTTCCCAAGACTTGAAATGTGACTTCCTAACTTCTGACTCCTCATCTGTTGACAAGGAATTGGATCAGTCCGTCTTGCACTGCTGCATCCCTCTGGGTGTATCATTTTTCCAGGAATCATGTCTATCCTTCCGGGTGCTGTTTGTGTCAGCAATTTTGGCAGGAAAGAATGTCTTAGGTGTTGGGTGTCTGTGTGTGTGTGTATGTCAGCATCTCAGGTGTATGCAAGGCTGAAAAGTGTCAGTGTCTGTGACTGATTTGTGGGTTTCTGCTGGGTGTGTGTATCTCTGTCTCTGTTTGTGTCCATGCGTGTGTGTCAGCGTCTCTGACAGGTGTGTAGGTTCCGGGCTGCAGTCCTGCTGACACTGTGGTCTCGCTCTCCTTTCTCTGGTCGGCAGGCCATGCCGTCGCCGCAGTCGCAGCGCTGGAACAGCTCCAAGCCGTGGGTGCCTTTCCGGCGGTGGCGGGTACACACCTGGCCCTCCGTCAGCACAGGTTTACAGATGCGAGACCAGAAGTGTCTGGCACAGCACAGACCCTCGGTGCAGTCTGCGGATCTCAGGCAAGTCTCCCCCTCTTGGCCTGGAGACGAGAGAGATAAAAATATGTAACATGAAAAAGACCTCACTGAACACTTCTTGTGTTGTTACTTGAACCTAATAAAGATTGATGATTCTTAACAGGATACTCACCTTTAACGGCATGAGGCTGATGGCCGTTGGCAGTGGGGGGCCTCTTGGCGTGGTGCTCCATGGTGTTGTTGTGTTTGTGCCAGCCATTGATGATGGATGTATCTGTACCATCTATATCATTTGCTTGGCAAACACCTAGAAATGGCAAAGGACAAAAGAAAGAAATACATTTAGGGTCTGTATACATCACAGAGGATATTAAGTCATCCACCCCTTGAATGAATGGTTACCAGTAAACATAGAGACATGCAAGACAGACAATGACTACAGCAAACTATTCCCAACTATCAGAATATTATCAATAACTTTGTAAAGCATAAATGTCAGTATTTATGGCAGTTTGGACGCCTCTGCTCACCATTGCTACAGCGGGTTCCAGCGCAACACATAGAGTCCCGTGCGCAACGCTTCCGGCTCTTACGGCAGGGCAGGCAGGCGCCTCGGACGTCATTGCAGAATTCATCACCTCCGCAGTCTTCATCATCCATACAAACACCTGACTGCTATAGTTTGTTAAAAAAAACAAAAAACAAAGACAAAAAGCGTGTCATTTTAAGTATTGAGACATTACTTGTAAAACTTACATGAGCGCAACTTTTGGCGTGGCGCACAAAATTGACTTTTACGCACGGAAATTACCTGCAAGGTGTCTACGGGTAATTTGTGTCCTATGCTACCGGAGGGAGATGTGCGCGGACTCGGACTGACACTGTCATAGCCTTTGCTACCCGAAGCACCGGGCAAGTTTTTGATGGCGTTGGAGTTCATCAGGACTGTCCCCATATAAACGTCCCCAAGGTATCCAAAGAGCGTGAGATACACAGCCAAGAAGCGATGCGCTGACGGTATCTGCATGATTCTCCCTTTAAACTCTGCTCTGTCGCAAACACACGTGGGGGGGAGGGGGGGAATCCCTTCTGTTTTGCTGGAGAAAAAAAGAGTGACAAAGTCCAAAGCGGCCTTGAATCCTGAATCCCAAAGTTTCCAGAGTTTCGCCACGGAAGCCTCTTGCCTCACAGTCCTGGGATGATCTCTTTATACATGTGGACCTGTTTGTCTTCCCGCCCCTCGCTGTGCACAACAAAGGCGGAGGGGTGGAATTTCAAAGAGAGCCCCACTGTACGGAAATGGCTATTCTCCCTGCACAAGACTGCCTTTCACAATGTTGGTGTAATGCTAATGGCCTGCAAAGTCTGTCTGAGTGCCCATCACTCGGTGATGCACACTGGAAATAAAATATATCCACACTCAGGGCTTACACAATCTCCTTAGTATAAAATCACATCACATTTTAATAAAGGAATAAAGAAAATAATTTGTTATTTTTCAATTAGAATTTTTTCTTAAAACAAGTGGTTTTTATTTCTGTCCACCAGTTGTTGCGCCTTATTCTGCTTTGTTTCAAACATATTTGTGATAGTCTCACCACATCGATAGAATATATTATGGTGTGACTTCTTGTTTTCCAATGAAACACTCACAAACTTTGTTGTTCTTGTTCCGTGGATAACTTATTCAAAGGATCAGAATTCCTTTGTTTTTTCAAAAAATATCGATGCCAACAGTTCACCATGTCTTAAATGACTTGTATAGATGTAATCACTCTAAAAGAAAAAATATATGCTACAGAATATTGCATCGCATTTTACTTTTTAACTTATTTAGTTTTATAACTGTAACAAAACCTGCAAGTATTCTTCAAAATGTGTGATTTTCTGTTTCCCCTCCATCTTTATAAAAAAAATAGCTGTGTGATTATTCCCATTTCTTTGACATTCAAGTAGCCTAAATGCCCTTTGGCTGTGTGAAGACAGTGATTGAAGTTACTTGCGTCGATTAACTACTTCATTTGATCCTTCTGATTGCAAGGGGGGCAATTATCCTCTAAAGTGTGCTTGATTACACCAGTGGCGGACATCAATGTGTAGGATATGCAGACCATTAAGGGGTGTGAAAAGTTTACCGAATTAATGGACTTCCGTGGCGAGGGCTTTCAGGCTTGACTGGCACTTGGAGATTAAAGGCAACTCTGATCTGTCCCTGCTCTCTGACCCTTTGGGGCTCCTCCACTGCAAGACATGCCCATCCTTCCAAAAAAAAAAGATACTCTGAAATATTCAAATCAGGTCTTAAAGGTGTGTATTTGACTTCACATTCCCCCCACAGTAAACAGTCGACTTACAGCAAATATTTGTTTATTGCATTAAGCAGTGATCAGTTGAGCAGTGACTGAAACAAGCGAAGCTCTAAAAAGAAAGAAAGAAAAGCTTACAGGTGCTGAAGTGCGTGATGGAAACGAGCCCTGAAGTCTCTGTAGTCTCCATGAACATTTCTTGGCACTTGGACGTCATCTGCTGGTCACTTAGCCGATGTATGAGTGTGAGGATAAGTGTATGCGTGCACGCGTGTGTTTGTGTGTGTATGACACAGAGATGTGCCATACACACTGTGGCACTTTGCACGTTTGAATTGCTGTATATCTTTTGAAGTTGAGCTTTCATCTCCACTTTACTAAATGCCAGTGCTGGTAAGGTGAGCTCCTTTGATGCACTTTGATCCCCTTTGATCTCGCAGAGGTGTCACCCTGTTGTTATGGCTGAAGCCGTTCCCTGGTCCCCCAAACAGACCTGTTGTGCGAATAACACAGAGAGACCAGAGAAGCTGAATCATCTGCACTTACTAGTAAGTGGATAACATTAACTCGTGGACTGATTATTAGATCGCAGGCAAACATAACCACTTCACGTCAAGCTGAGGCAGTGGGGTTGAGAGATCTGTCTTACCTGCAGCTCCCTCTTGTGGCAACTAGAGCAAACTGTAAAATCTCTACAATCAAGCTTTCAATCATTCCGAGCTTTTCAGAATAATTAAGAGACAAACACCACTCAAAAGTATGGTTTTTACTCTATAATTTTAAAAATCTTACAGGTGGCACTCTGCAAAATCAATTTACAGCAGAAGAAACAACATATAACGCAAGGCAAATATCAGGTAACATCGCAGAAGGCATTAATATAAGACTCAAAACCAATGGTTTGCGATGGCATACATAAGGCTTTGTGATAAACATAACCTGCTCTTAATACAGTAAAATACTTATGGTATGCCTACAGATTTCTTCTCATCTTTAGCTCTCCATCAACATTATCCAATGATTTATATAATTTAAATTTCTGATCTGTTTGACTTCCTGGGATAAAACATTGGCTCAGTCAAACCAAACAATAAAATGAGAATTTGAATGTATTATGATCAGTACTATCATACCGTCAAGGATTGTCAACAGTGGCAAAACTGCAAATCATTCTTGCCATCGCTAAATGCTTACATTTCATGACAAAAACATTTGATGATGGATGGTCCCTCCGATTTATGATTCACTTTATCTCAGACCAGTTGTGATTGACTTCATAAGACCATATGTAGAGAAAAGCATGTCATTGCAGTTATCTCAGGTATGATACATTGCTATCAGTTTTAATAATGGTTCCTGTGTGATAAATCAAAGGGGTAAGCAGGAAATGTGTCACATACAGTTCTGTCAGCCATCAAATGACTAGAAATTCCCTTTCCAGAGTGATTTATGTATTTATTAGATATAACAAAGGATGAGAAGCAGCCATTTAAGAGGACACATATGTTTTTTGAGGTGTATATGTGTTCATGCAGCATCGAATAGGACTTGTGATGTTAATTTTGAATGCCATTGATTTAAGGCACTTACATTTCTTCTGATTTTATGCTCTGATTTTAGGACGTGAGAGATCATGGCGCTAGTGGTCAAAGTTGTGAGTTTCATAAAATATAATCTCCCTCTTTTCTTTCGCTGCCTGTTTCTAGCAGACATTCTAAAACCTCCCTATGATGATGTTAAGTCAAGGTAGTCTTAAGATAATGTGAATGTGGTCAATTTTGCCTCCAAAGAAATTAGGAAGTAGTTAATTTATAGAGATGAACTTAATACATTTAAGCCTGTTTAAAAAACTTTGAGAATACCATTTAGCACAATGTAACAGAGTCAAGGGACATCAAACTAATCTTCACTCAAATTTACAAAGTGAAACAAGTCTCAAATTTTCTAAGGAAAGAAGTTAAGTATTTTACATTTTAAATCAAGCACAAATAATACAAAAACAATAACCAGTACTGTCATATCACCATCGCTTATTAAAATTTATAACAGCACCAAAAACATTGAAACCATGTTCACAGTTATGTCAGATCTATACAGGCGAGAACAGAGGACGAGGCATTTGGGTGGTTAAAAAACAAAATGTATGCAGGTAGAGAAGCATTTATATGCGTGATAAAAAGCATATTAAAGATCAGAAAACGAGTGTGACGTCATCCACTGAAGCTTAAAAATTAGCTATAACTGCTCATTTTCTCAGTTAATGGTCTTAAGTGCATAATGACATGTTACTTCATGGAAATACTAGCTGACATTTCATGTGTGTCGGTGTATGAATCAATAAATTTTAAGCAGGGCACTTAAAGAGTCGTGTCTCTTTCCACTGAATGCACAGTGTTTGTGCTTTTCAAGGTAGGTTAATCTTACATAAAGTGTACCAAGTATTTGATTTTAGCCCGGTTGTATTTGTGTAAATTCAAATACTGTATGTACCGTACATGCTGTATGCCATATGGATGTTAAATAAGAAAATCAGTGACATTCAGGTTAGTCTTGAGCACTTGATAACAGTTTTACTTGCAAACTGTAAGGTGTAGATCTCTGGAAAGTATCAGAGAGTGCAGCAAGCAGCTGCATGTTAAAAACCAGGGAGCAACTGCAGTAACATCTTATACCCTCCCAAAGTCCAGCAAATATTTCACCAAATATTATGGACAAACAAATACAGGAAGGGGGGGAATCAATCATCAGCCTCCTCTCTTTTTAAGCCATCCATCCATTTTCATTCGTATTTATCCTCGAACCAAAACACAAGAAAATGAATACGCTCACTAAACATTTTTCCGTTAACCATGAAAACCTGGCTCCATTATCAACCATTGTTGCGTTGTGTATATGTGTATCCCTGCACTTCCTTTGCCTTTTCCTTTAGAGCCGAGTGTAAGACTACATCGAAGAAGTGCTACAGCAGTCCCATTATAAATGCTTGATCCAGAGCCACAGTGAAATAAAGGCATATTGGTGACCCAGAGGGTGTGCCATCCGTTCGTTTATCTTCTTTTCCATATCCTCTCATTCATTTTTAAAGCAGTTTTTTTAACAACACAGCCATGTCCTCGAGATGGCCTCCAAGCCAACAAAAGAAGAGTTTCTTTTGGTTTTAAGGGGAGAGGAGGACTTCAAAAATCAACGTCCCAGCCGGAGTTGTCATCAGGAGGCGGGTCCTCGTTGTCCTCTGGGAAGCTGTCAAAGTTACTTGTGTCGACTGCTGATGTGACCTGGTAGAATGACAGAAGAATAATTGACAGAAAGACTAAACAAGCTGGCAACAAATGGATTGGGAGTGTGAGAGTGATTACATAAGGGCAACTAGAAAGACAATTATAATGAGCAAGGCTATCAGAAGTGTGCACTTACATTAGGGATAATAGGAGGCGTCAACGTCCCCTTCTTCAAGCCCTCCCAGTTAAAGCCCTCAAACCATCTAAAGGAAAAACAGCATTGCTTCTTAATTTCATAATTGTGTTTTACTGCACAATTATACCGTGGAGAGAAATGAATAAATAAGAGGGTTATATTCATTTATAGACATACTTACTTGTGCTTTTGGATGTCTTTGACACCATTTTTCAAGTTTCCCAGTCGTTCAGAAGGATTATCCCTGTAGCAGAAAAAAAATTATAACACACATGATGATTCAGCATTCAGACCACTTCAATGAAGAGTTTAAACTGCTGGAAGCACTAACACTCACCTGCATAGCTTTTTGATTAGGTTGGCAGCATTTTTGGTAATCTTCTTTGGAAATTCAATCATGTCGATGCCTCTCAGGATGATGTTGTAGGTTTTCATAGGATCAGGGCCAGAGAATGGAGGGCTACAAAAGAGAGGCAAAGATATTAGTCTTGAGTGGAAAATGCATTGCTATACAAGAATTTAATCAAGGGACATTCAACTATGTCCTTGTGCACCGAAGAAGAAAACTCTCCAAAGTTTCTAAATACTTTTTCATTTGTTGTGTATGGTCCCATATATACGGAAGCCCTGCAACATTTTTCTCCCAAACTGTTTTTTTTAAGGAACTTAGAAAGATTATCCCGGGAAAACATTTTTTACCTGTTCTTAAATCATGAACAGGAGAGAAAACAATTTAGATCAGACTTAGAAAAGGGGTCAACATCAGTTTTTTATCACTTGCCCCTCAGGGCTTTCGTACTTATATGCTATCACAGGGAACACTCAAGATATTTGTTGTATGGACAGGCCCAAGCTTGTGTGTACCTGCCAGTTAAGAGCTCAAACATGAGGATTCCTAGAGACCAGTAGTCAGCTGAGATGTCGTGGCCCTTGTTCAGAATGATCTCTGGTGCTACATACTCCGGTGTCCCACAGAAGGTCCACGTCTTCTTCCCAAACCCAATCTTCTTGGCAAAGCCAAAGTCGACCTGAGGGAAAGAAGGATTTTGTTCTGTCAGTCAGAAAAGAAGTTGAAGAAGAATATGAATTAATTTCAGATCAATTTAGTACTTATTTGTATCAGATCATATTCATTCTATTGCACAATGATGGCAAAGCTGGAAATTGTGCCATTATTCCAATATAACAGTTTTTCACTACGACATGATGTATAGGAAGAGTTGAGCAACTGGTTGCTGCTCTCCCACAAGCTACAAACTGTTCTCCACAAGGAGAGAAGGGATTGGTGGTACCATAAAACAACACACAACAGTGTTATACTTAATTATCACTTAATTTTCTTTATACTATAATTAAACTTTTATTCAGAGCCAACATGAGGCAATTATTACAGTTTCAACTGATCCTTCATTCTAGCATCATGGAAAGATGAGATTTCGCAGAAACTGCGACTTAGAAGTTTTATTGATCTCTTACCAGTTTGGCATAGCCCCTGTGGTCCAATATAAGGTTCTCTGGTTTGAGGTCTCTGTAGATGATTCCTTTGGAATGCAGGTAGGCGAAGGCCTCCACCACACAAGCTGTGTAAAACCTGGTGGTTGCGTCCTCAAATGAACCTCTAGAAGCACAGCAGGACAATAGAGCCGAACTGTGAACTGTGTGGTAGATAACTGCAGTAGTCCAGCAAAATAGTAATTTCTTACACCAGGAGGTTCGCTATGGTTAGGATTTCCTGGCAGATTTCCAATAAAAGTTTTGTATTAGGCGTTAAAGACAGAAAGTACACTTGTTCCAGAAAAATATCTATGCCTATCTAACCTTGTAGGGAAAAGTCAGGTTTTAGAACTATTACTGTAACTGCAACTCTCTACATGTTGTGGTAGTACCACTGACAGAAATAATACACAGCTAAGCTAGTAATAAAGCTTACCGGTCTCGAAGAATGGTCCACAGCTCTCCTCCTAAACAAGCTTCCATCAACATGTAGAGGTACTTGCTGTCCTTGAATGTTCTATAGAGTCTGAAAACACAGGAAAAAACTGCATTGGAATCTAATTACCACAAATACAACCTCCCCAGTTGTGTAGGAAATATTTTTAGATCAAACTGCCTGTTATCTATTTTTCTAAACACAGTATATGGTCAGAAATCGAACCATTTGTTCAGTTTAGATTTTTGTTGATACTACTTACCATATCCAAATGATTGAAAGAAAACTTTGATTGATTTGTGGCTTAGGCAACAACAACCAGATCATTTGATAGGGTGTGTATACTGTATATACTGTATAGTGTAGCACAAAAATAAAAACTCATTTGCTGTTGCTTCTTTGAGGGTCAAAAGACTTTGGAGGATTTTCCAGCATACGCAGATAAGAAAACAGAAAAATGGGAGGACATTTTTTTATTAACATGACAAAGAACCTGCAAGCTCTTTAAAGAAAACTTTGGTAATCATGTCCTTCTGGCTCTGATGTAATGAAGTACTGATCCTTGTGATACAGTAGTTTATTCATATTGCCTTTCAATGAAGTTGTTCTTCACCTAACAATGAAGTCAGAATGGGCCTCCTGCATGATGAGTTTCTCTGAACGAATGTGCTCCTGCTGTCTTGTGTCAACAATGTGCCGCTTCTTCAGGATCTTCATGGCGAAGGTTTTGTTCTCATCACTCTTCAGCTGAACCTGCGGTGAGACAGAAAGAAAGAAATTCAAATACAAAAGGTCAGCCTTGCTCGTTAACCTGCGCAATTGTAAAGCCGTGAGAAACAAAACAAAACGGATGTTACTGTCACAATGCAGTGCCCCCTACCAGCTCAACACGACCAAAGCCACCAACCCCCAGGGTGTCGATGATGTTGAAGTCAGCTAGGTTGAGATTGAAGAAAAACGCATTCTCTGCTTCATACCTGTGGTGCCGGGAAAAGCGAGAAAAAAGACAGAACGGGAACAGGATTAGAGATGAGATGAAGGGTGAAAGAAGAGATAATCCACCTTCAACAACCTGAGACAAAATATCCGTCTTTCCTTTAGCTCATTTGTTTGCAAATCTTAGAGGATTTAACTCATAGTAATCTATGAAGGATGTTATTGAGGATGTGGTGTGTATAAATATGAACACGGGAACAGGATGTGTTTGAGTTTAGTCCTCTGGCACACCACGTTGACCTCTCTTTGAACACAGACAAGATTGTGTGCCCCGTTCTTGATGGGAAAGAACATAGAGCCACACGAGCTGCTCACTGCTCAGCTGGCTCTGAAGACATGCCTTGGCTCTGCTGCAAAACACACCAATGATGGCAGTGGAGACTGTTTCCACGTGTCCATCCCTTATCCCTAGATGCCCCATGTCTTCTCTGGTTATTGTTTGATCCAGACAGAGTTTCATCAGCTCAGTCTCTGGATCAGTGGGCTTAGGACAGATCTGAGCCTGGACAGCCCTTTCTGGGTCACTCAGAACATACTATCGCCTCAACGTCAGGCCTTTTCTCACACACAGACAGTACAGCTGTATGCCATTTACAGACATTTATCCAAAAAATCCCTTCCCTATAAGGAAGACTTGTTCAGATAAGTCAACTTATCTTAATTTATCTTAATGGAGCACCAGGGTTACATTTATTTACGTAAAAGTTAAACAATGATTCATTTTACGTTCGAGGTTTGAATGTGATTAATAAAAATGGCAAATGAGACTCTCACTTCATTCTGAGCTTAGGAGGCCATTTGAGACGTGGAAAGAAAAGTTTATTCCATCACACTGCAAGTGATAATAATAAAAACTTTTCCCTAAGTTGCCTGCCAGTGGGAGCCAAGCGGAGGCACGTGTCGGCACGCTACTGAGCACGGTGTTTCTCAGAAACACATCAGGTTACCAGGACAGTCTGTGTTTATTTGTGTGTGTGTGTGTGTGTGTATAGGCACCACTGCTAGATGGATCACAGGTGACCCTTTCATCTTTCTCTCCCCTCCCATCATCTGGAAGCCGTCCCAGAGAACACTCCAAATCCCAAAATGCTCTCTGCTTAAGAAAAGGACAGAGAGAAGTAACCCGAGAGTACAGGAATTACTGTGTGTGGGACAGGATTATTAATAAGGTCACGTTGACATCGGTTCGCACACATGGACTTATCAGTCCATACACACTGAAAAGCACAAACAAAAGCTATGAGATGTGGACATGAGGTGTTTGGGTCCTGTTAATGAAGGAGGTCACGCAAATTCTGTCGAGATAAAAAGAGTCCATGAATGAGTGTATCATTTTACATCATGCTGGCCTTTAAACAGGTTTGAAAGTAATGGCATCATTTGACCAGCAGGTGGCAGTGTTGCTCCATTTGAAGTAACCAGGTAAGGAGCTTACGGTTGATGAAAAATACCTCCAAGCAATTCAAAGCTGAACTACAAAATGAAGCTATTGTGTTCAGAAAGCAATGGAAGAATCAACACAGATACTCTATTCTGTGAAAAGGATGAACTCGTCTTTAAATTAATAAAATAAGACAACCTAAGTTGAAACCAGCTGGTGGATTCATCACCTCACTGCACTGATTTGTAAAGAATAGATTTGTTTCAGGGAAAAAAATAACATTAACAGTTACTCTATGTCTCAACCAAGGACACAAAGGCTCTCTGGGAGTCGATGAATAGCGGCGATATTTACTAAAGCACTTACACAAATACCCATATAGATTTTTTTTTTTTTTCAGATTGGCAGAGAATAACACTTGTCTGTGAACGGCTGAAGCATTAGATGGAATATGATACCAGCGAGCAGACCCAGCAGGACTGGAACCATACATCCACCTTAAATAGATGTCTACACCATGACCTTGACCGAAAACTGACACAGAGCTCAGCTGCATCCAACACTGTAATACAACTCTGGTGAGTTACATAGCACATGTATTTTGAGGTCCCTTATATGAAGTTGAAATGACATGTTAGGGTCTTATTATTGTTACGTGGCAAATCAATTTACCAGCACTGCAGTACAAAGTGTTCCTGTGCGGGTCAAGTAGCACCCCAGTGGGTGATAATCTGAATGGATGAGATCATACAAATGATGCAATCCCCATGTGCCTATGTGTGTGTGAGTGTATATGTGTGTGAGAGAGTGTGTGTATCCTCATTTCCTTTGCTGCAGTTCTTCTTAGTCTAGCCTGACTCAAGGGAGAGGAGAGAGGAGAGGACAGCATCTCTGACCTTAAAGATGACTCTCATTAAATGCCACTTTTATTTACCAGTAACTCCTGCTTGTTGAACTCCTGCACCCGCTTAACAGATGTGCGACATGCTGAGTCACACTGGGTCATATCTTCTCATCAATCTTCAATCATTAAGGGTTTTCTTGGTGGATGGGCCATGGTTAGCAAAGTAAAGGATCTTGCTACATGTCATTGCTCACTTTTTTTTGATGAAAATGGTAAATTTTTCCAAGTTTATGAAACTTGCGCATGCCCTGTATTGAGTATACATACCTAACTGACCGGACGCAACCTAGGGACGCTGCAATTCATGGTTAGACCTGTAACCTATAGGCTATGAGGACACCCCCCAAAAAAACTGGGGGCCAACTATGCTCTTAGATAACATAATTTAAGATTTATTCTCAGGATTTGCCAATAAGATTATTTTGCCTATGGTAATATGGTAGTATATGGTGAAATTTTTTTACTTTTGTCTCATCTACAGAGTCTCGCCTCTGACTAAACAAAATACTTAATTAACGTTTCATGCAGTCAGAAACACAAGTGAAAAATTACAGCAGAGACAGTTTTTGCTCTACTTTATGTTGTGTGAAGCTCCTCCTGCAGAGAGAAGCAGCGGCTTGATCAAAAACGCATGTGTGCATATAGCACATGGTACATAGATGGGGGAGGTAGTCTTTGAAGAAAAAACCTGTCAACCTCACAGAAACCAACTGTAGTTTGCTCTATAGTTACAGTACCGCTGCATGGTGCTTATCCGCTGTGACCAATTAGAGATGGTTTCCATCACCATGGGATCCTGACTCAGGCTTTCCTCACGAAGAAACACATGTGCTCTGCTGGGCAGGGGGCGCCAGCAACAGATGACACGCACAGCACACGGCAGTGAACACTACCTTAATCAGGGTGAAAACGGCTTTGATGTGACAGATCTCAGGGAGCAGAGGGAGATAGCGGCTTCATGTTAAGGTTAAGTTCTGCAGAGAACAGGGATGATAATAAGGTTACAAATAATGGCCACTCAAAAGTGTGATGTATTACTCATTTGCATTGCAGTTTGCGATTAAACTAGGTTCCTTAAAGACCTAGGGCATAATTCGGTAAAGAATGCATGCTGCTGGTGTCTTTCCACCACACACATCTGCTGGCAGAATAATCATCATTGGTAGTGAGCAATAAGGGGTGCCTGGCCAGGGCTGACTGCCAGAGGCAAGCCTCTGCGTCCCCGTTTTATACCTGTCTTCTCTGTTCCGTCAGTGCCTCTGTCCAACACAGTGACTGGTGTTGTGTTCAGCTCTTTGTTGATTAAATTACACTGACTCGCAAAAGATGACTGACACTCTCGGCAGTCGGCAACAAAATCCAGAGCATCGGACAGAAGTCTATTCTGCTTTGCCACTGGTCTCGTTCGCTCCCTGTCTCTCCTCACTCCGTCCATCTACCTACATCTCTCTATCCCTTTCTGTGGCGATAAGCTGTCCCTACTCTCTCTAGCCACCTCTAATCTGTCATTACTGGGTTGCTGTTTCTCCTCACCATGACTCACAACATGGCACAGAGTGAGCGAGGTATCAGATTTTGTGTAGCTGCCTTAACTCCAAGATGCCCTCCTCATTGCCAAGATGTCCTGTGCCTTCTATAATGCTATTCTCTTGTTTCCATAGTGACGATAAATACAGTACATATTAATTCCTCCAGAAATAGAGGCGGAGGTCAGAGTCTTTGCTTTCTGGCCCGCCACATGGGTATTGTCTTGTTACTGACCTAAAGGCACAATGCATTAACAGCTGGCCTAGACACCTCCCTTTAAAAAATGTTGCAGCTGGTGGTCACTATAGGGTACAACTCAAGGTTATTGAGACCGAAAATGAATTTCCAAAATAAATTGATTAAAAGAAAAGATCACAAATAGACAAATCAAGCCCAAAGCACAAAACAATAAAACCTGTTTGCATAGTGGGTATTTTAATTCATTTATGCATATATATGCATCTTACTTGGCTTTTGCATCAGCATCCTCATGGCCTTTACTGGACACGTCCTCCAAACCTCCAATCAGGTGCTTGAATGAACTGCAACACAGATGGTAAATGTTACGTTGGCTTACAGTATGTAATGAATGAATAGCTTATGGTTAGAGGAATTAAAGCAGTCTGTACACTGCAGACGATCCGTATAAGAAGCTGGTAGAATATATGGCTAGACCGCCATAAAAAATGCTGCCAGTTACTATTAAATATTCATCAGTCTACTTTTAGAGAGCCTCTAAAAATCACTATGAACAGACGAGAAGACAGAGCTACCCTGAAGAGGTGTAAAAATGGGGGCTGAGTGGGAATTTTAAAGACAAAAGTAGAGGTTGCACATACATTTTTTAATGAATGAATTACAGAATAGAAAACATACTGCACTGAGTAAAAAATATCACTGCATATTACAGAAGTTAACATTACTCTTCTAGCACTTAGTACCGAGTTAAGTTATTTACCTGAAAGAAATGTTCTTTTCAGGCCTTAATAATACAATAACAATAATATTTGTGAATTTTCTTACTAGATATACCAGAATTGAATTCAGGATATGGACGTTAAAGAAAGATTATGATGAGATGTTAACTGCAGAATAATTAGATACATAATACGCTGAAATAAAATCCTCCAAAGTTGCACTCCTGGGGAGATCTGGTACATGAAAAATGACAACTACGCTTCGGCTCATTTCTCTCTGAAGTATGGCTGCCTATGAAAAAGACTCTAAACATCCTGGAAGAACAACTAACGGAGACGGTTTTAATGCAAGGCTCATCAAGCTGTCAGCCAGAAGATGTAATACATACGGTGTTTTCTCCTGTTGATACCGCCTGTGAGCTGGGACTGTTTCCGAGCTTTTCTTTAAATGTTCTGCTGCTTACAGTGTGTCTCTATCTCCTCCTTTATCTCCACACATCTCCTGCAATTATCCAATATTCTACCTTTTAAGCCACACTGGACATACAGAAAACGTACAAATGCACACAGAATAACAGAATAATAAATACTAACAACCTGGCCTCTGCACCAAAACTGGCCTGGCTAGGTGACATACACACACCAAGAGCTAGCATTTAGCTGCTTGTGTGACAGGCAGAGTGAAAGGCAGTGGTAATCACCTGTGCTGGATGACTCACTCACTATCTCCTCTACTAGCTCTGAGGATGGCCCATTTGTGCCCGCTGTGGTCCCTGAGGCCGGAGGGAGGCCCTGAGTAGTGATATCATCTACCATCTCCTCCCTACATCCCATATCCATCTGTCTCTCTATTCTCACCACACAACGTAATGCTATAGATGGAGATGCTGAAAGACTAAACCATTCCCTTAGATACTGTTCTGATATGAACTTCTCTGGATCAACATTATTTTTTAAATACGATCTTACCATAAAAAGGTGATAAACATTGTAATAAAATGTCAAACCATGTTACTGCAATAAAAGGAAAACAGCAAGAGCTGAGATGAGTGTAAAGGGCAGCTGAAAAATATGGTTTTGTTCTTTGATAATCTCCTGATACACATCAGTGGAAAAATAGCCCTTGTTAGTCATTCCTGCACAAATCTAGCATCAATCTAAATTCCTTTCTGAAGTTGATTTATGATTTAGGACACATTTTACACCTGCCTTCTTTATACCACTTTAACAAAGCAAGCCCAAATCTGTCCAAAGTTTAAAACATTTACACGAGAATTAGGTGAGTCCTGAACATAGAACCTGGATCAACCAGCAGACTTCAGGTGATGGCCTGATTGCCTTTTATGGCTCCCTAACTTTGTGAGCAGACATTCAAACAAGGCGCTGTAGTGAAGTGAAGTGAAAGTGGAGAATTTATGCAAATACATGATCTATTTCTCACCTCACATTTATTGTTGGCAGTGAATTTATTGGATAATCTAGGATAAATCTGCCTTTTGAATAAAAGCAATGAGAACTAAATGCCACGTTCAGCCACAAAAGTATAAAAGTGGCTCCATGTTGATGTCTCAGTAAAGGTAGCACTTCCAAGAAATTGTCCTTGCCTGATATAATGAGCAAAGCAGAATTTGTGGGCTAGTTGCTCACGACAGACTTTCATTCATTCATTGAGATCCCACTGGCCAAATTAATTTATGTTTTATCACGCTAACAAAAGTATTGATAATGTAGAACAGTCATTGTACTCTGTAATTTTATTGATACTTACTCTCTATCGATGACTAAACAGGTGACTGCCTCTGCTGCAATGACATTGGCCGTCCTGATGTCCTCCCTGGACAAAAAGATCAGACAACACAATCAGACACAATGGCAAAAGTGGCATATTTTATCCAATAGTCACACACCGTTAGGCCATCATTAAATCACATTATTATTAATTAACAATGGAAGCAGTCAAAATTTCGCTCTGTAAATGGCACTGGCACACAAAGATTTGCTCTCAACAGGCAACACACATCACTGCATGATTGGCATTACTCTTTATTATATTTGACATCAAGTTCGTCTTCCTCTGATGATGATGACGCTTCTTCAGAGGAGTCGCCCCAATCGCATGAATCCTCCGAGTCTGTATCCCAAGAAGCCATCCCTCACACTGTCCCACAGCGATAAGCTCTAACACTGAACCAGCGCACTGCCGAGGGCAGCCCTCCAATAAAAGACACGTCTGTAGCACTTGTGTATAAATCTCCAATCCAAGTGAATTGTTATCCACTTTAACGCAGACAGAAATATTAAAAAGCAGGAAATTCTTCAGGGGATGTTCCATAAGCAGATTATTTTATGCCCCATCTTTTCAAAAAAGAAAAAAATAGATCATACCCTGGATGAATTTTATATCCCAATGCGGAGCAAATAAAAAGCTACAACAAGCACTGGTCTAGATTTGAAGTGTTAACAGTAACAATCACTCTCTGTGTCTGATCTGGACTCATATGTATGGCAACCTATTTCATCAGTCGAGGTGACAATTCCTCTTCGTGTTATACCAACTCTCTCTGCCTTCCCTCTTCCAAACACACACATGTGCAACTCCCCCTCCTCATGCACATGCTGACACACACACACTCTTTCTGTCGACCCCTTTGAATAAAGGTCACAGCTGGTGGGGGAACAACACATTTTGAAAGGCGAGGAAATACAGAGGAGAAGAGAGCAGAGGAGTGGAAGGTAGTGCTTGACAGGGGCATAGGATTTATTAGCAGATCACTACTGGGGTCCTCTAGCTACCTCTGATAAGCTCCTATGGCCTGCATCCATGCTCTTAACACAATGATCTGGCAAACACTCCTCCACCTGTTCTTCTGTTCGCCACAACAGCATTCAATACCATTTTACAGCACACTCACAGTATTAATAATCAGGTTAATGGGTGAAAGAACAGCAAATGTCCACGTTTCGGTGAAGACACTGTGTTACACCACGGTTGTTACTATTGCTTATGTGATAATTAGTTTGGGGAACAAGAGTCTTGATGAGTGACAGTCAGTGGGAATGAGTTCTCAACATCACACAAGACTGAGGTGGGAAGAGGAGAAGAGAAGACAAGACAAGACAGAACTTTTTGGTTTAGTGTGAGTCATTAAGGGAAGCATAAGAGACCTTCACAAAATAGGTTTAATAATGTGATGATAATTCAAATATTCAGAAGCTGTTGCACTGTTAAGGACTGTTGAGGCACAAATGCCTGTAATGTGCCAGCTGTGAATTTGCCAGTGACAATCCGCCAGCTGTAGTCACTTTTCAAAAGCCATCGCCCCTATACTACCTGCCTTTGTCATGTTTTTAATTCATGTCACATACTGTATGTATAAAAGGACACAATGCAACTGCTTGTCAAACAGTAGATATACATTCAAATGGTAAGTAAGTCATTAGTCAGTTTTTCAAGGATTTAAACAACTTTAAATAACTTTCCTAAGTTTAATGCAACAATCTAGCAGATTATGCATTACAAATGATAGATATTTAAACAAAATTCAACAGGCAGTTTTCTCATCAATGATAATGAGCTACAACTGTAGCGACCCCCACAATCTGTTACATGAGATAATTTGTCTCATAAAAGGAAGTGAACAGCGTTTGTTTCATTTACTAACCATGGTGATGCAACAAAACAACACAACACTTCAGGCTATATTGAAATAGTGGTTACATAAGCATGAATTATCCTTAAGAGACCTCAAGGGTTTCATATTAGAGACCAGCTTGATACACCTGTCCCTTACTGATTGACTGTAGCTGAGGAAAACAACTTAGAGTGCCATTGCGTTGATACTAGCAATGTTCTATGTGAAACACAATCGCTAAACAACATCTGTCAGAATGATTCATATGCAGACTGCTGAGCCTAAATCATCCGCTAAGCCAAAGATGGCTCTGCACTTGTTAATTGCGGCGCAACGAGAAATGCATTGGAAAACACGCACACACACGTTGAAGCACAGACACACTAAAAGTAGCTGCATGCTGGGCGTGGAATGTCCTTTGGACTTCCACAGGAGCGAGCCTGTGGTGTTGATTTCCAGTAGATATTTGAAATGAACCAGGTAATTGGACAGTGATCTGGTGTCCCAGGATCGGGGTTGTGAAAATAACGTACAGGATTAGAGGCAGAGAGTGGAGAAGTAGCTATGGGCCACAGTGAGGGGAGTAAAGCCGTGGTCAGGACTGGGGCAGCACCAAGAGGTGGCCGGGGGATATACAGCCAATGATTTCAATTCTGTAACTGAGAGGTATTCAGGTGGGCCTGGATAGCTGTGTATGAAACTTCACAGTACTTAAGTAAATGACTGTGCCAGAGTTTGTGCAGTTTATTCCCATTAACTACAAATGGTGCACATTCCACATAACTGCAGAGTACGACCACCTTCCAGGGCATACCATACATTTTTACATTTATGAATATATCTTTTGTACTATTCCAGGCAGTTGCTGGCTGCAGTTTCTGAACACTAAGAGTGCTTTACAAACATTTCCTTACTGGTGCACGCATGTCTTCTTTTTTCAAAATCCCACACATGTAAGATTTAAGTGTTTCATTAAATTAACATTATTTCAATCACAAGCCATGTTGTTAGAATAGCCAAAGACAGTGTGGAAGGATACTGTGGAAAGGTTACTCTCAAGGCTCTGATGTCTGAGTTTACACTAACACTAACTGGGAACCAGTGTTTCTCATGTACACAATTTATTTTAGTAGCCTGCCCAAAAATAATCCTTCTGTGGCAGTGTTTGTATTTATTATTTCTCACTGTCAAATCCCTACTTGGCTGACAGATCAGTCAGTCAGTATGTGCCAGAATGGTACATACTTGTGAAATCTTTTGTGAATTCAGGGGCTCTAGCTGCAACTGACTTTCAATGCTTAATGCTGTTTTCAGCTCCCCCACCCCTCCGCCCCATCCAGCCCAATTCCCCCTTTGGGTTCCAACACCTAAAATACATTTTTTGGCCTGTGGGAAACTCTGAAAGAACAGTCCCTGTTCATGACTATATCACAGCATAACAATTGTGCATGTTTCCAAAATAAAAAACGCAACATGGGATTCACTTTTAAGAAGTACGTCTCAAGCAATCTCAAAAAAAAATTCAGATCTTTGGTATGAACTGAGTGCAGTAGCTGTATAAAATAAAAAATATGTTTTCTGTCTAAAAACCTGTGGTTTGCTTAAAAGCAATGTAAAATATACAGAGGACACAGACAGGAACATAAGGCAGCAATTTAAAATAAACAGATTTGTAGTTAATAGCAAATGGCAGAAGTTAATGCTTTGACTCAAAGGGTATGAGCTATAAAAAGATTGAGGGTATGGCTTGGAGTGAAAGGAAAGGGGCAATTATACAAAGCTGCATTCAGGCCGATGCAGCATTCATTTCAATGAGACCACTGTGTTGGTTCAGTACAGACACCATCGTAGCAAACTCAGAGTGGGGGACAGGGTCATCTGGTTGATTCTGCCTCAACTTTTGCAGCATCACAGTGCAGCAAAATGAAGCAGTGCACTGCACTGCCGAAAAAATGATATGCAAGTGCACTGACCAGGTAAAAAGAATCTACAGTCATGCCATTGGCTCTGTCAGGCTGTACTATGGGCTGAACTAACATGAGCATGTTACCATGCTCATAACGATAATATTAACATGCTGACGTTCAGCAGACATAATGTTTATCTTAGTTTAGCATGTCGTGTTAGCATGCTACTATTTGTTAATTAGAACTAAACACAAAGCTGAGGCTGATGGGAAAGTAATTTAAGTGTTTAGTCATAAACCAAAGTATTGGACAAATTAAAATTTGACCTGATGATGGCAGTACTAGATGAAAAATTCAGGAATAACCAAAGTGGTTAGAAATTATCCTGAGGGGGACATGAATGTGTGTATCCAAATTTCATGGCGCTCCATCCAAACGTTAAGACATTTCACTCAAAGCCACAAATACAGATGGGGGACAATATAGATTGGGTTGCGATCTGGGTGCTGTTAGGTTACTTTATTTGTACCCATGGGTAAATTAGTGAAAATTTGACTATAAAGTCTGCAGCATTTTATTCACATAATTTTCATGCTAACCAAACCATTCAGTGAGCCCTGGTGGACAGAAGCAGCTGCATTTGATATGTTTCTCCACTTTTATTCGGAATTTCCTTTAATTTGTCCCCCATCTGTATGAACCTCATGGTGGCACAAGAGTAAAAGTCAGGGGCCCACGTAAATCATAGACATCAATGTCTATACAGAAATTTACGCCGATGCGATCAATAGTTGTTAAGATATTTCAGTGTGGACAAAAGTGATGAACGACAGCCAGACCGCCGATCCATTCCTAGAGCCAAAATGCTAGCATGTCCTGTGCAGCAGTGTGCATCTTCTACTCATTTCTACTACTCATATCACAAGTGTTGCTGTTTTTCTCAACCTCTACTGGAACAGCCTTACAAACACACAAAATACACTCAGGAGAAGAGGTCACGGTACACATTGTTTGTGCTATTGATGGAGCTACACCTAAGCTGAAAGTTCACACTTCACCATGACAGGAATAATGTTATATGAGATATACTGTTGGCTACGCCAAAACAACAGCTTCAGACTGTAAGTCCATCTTTTTCCTGGAACATGCACTTATTGGGATGAGATACATACTTTAGTATTCATTAAGATAAACATGTAATCTGATATTTCTTCAGCTGCATTAATGTACACACACACACACACATCCAACACCAGCGCTCACACAAGCTGTAACACACCATTATGGCTGGCAGAAGAACAGTCTTTGATTTGTAAACATGTTGTTCTCACAGATCAAAGGCAATATCTTCATATGGACAGAGTGGCCTTTGTGTAGGGGCTATTGAGTTTCATGAGCAAGGACACACACAGTTAACTTCTAATTAGAAAGATGGCCCTGCAGAAGAGCCCTGTGATCAAAAGCCTGGTTCGAAGATGGCCAGCATCTCAGTCATTTAAATTTGCGAGACATGCTTGACCATCAAAGGTGTAGTTGAATGGGCTCGCACAAGACACTCAAAGACAAAAGGTGTTTGCGACAACAGACGATAGCGATACCAAACATATGCTGAGGCAAGGAGAGCACTTGTAGAAAGGATAGGGTTTTCTTGATTAAACAAAGCATGACACACTCTAGAAGGTGCTTTGAACAGCTTTTCAAAACTGTACACTAATCCTGATTCTGGGAAACACTACAAAAATGTATGCATACAGATATATTAAGGACATGTGTGATATATCATGCACTTTTCAAGTGCATTTACAGTCAATGTAAAACATAACCCAGTTGAGATGAATAAAGAGTAAGAATAGGCCTCACACACATAGAGGCCCATACAATATATATGTTTGTGGATATCACAGAAAATTCAAGTACAACACAAAAGTAGCACAGCTGCTCATTATGAATTATTACTTTGCGTCATGCTCTCATTCATCAAAGTTTAAAAGGATCAAATTTCTATTTGAAGCAACCCACTACCCCCACTGCCAAGAGATCAAGCTGTGAGACTGTATCTCACAGGTCCTGCATGCATTTTAATGCTCTGTTATTTTTATATCCTATAGTCATTAGCTTTAACATATGGAGAAAGCCCTGCCATCTGTCCATTTCCTGAACATTACATATAACATCTAGAGTGTTCATTTTGAAGTTAGGAAAAATTATTCATAGTGAGCTTTGACAACACAGGCTGGCATTTATGTTTTACTGGATACTGCTCTGGTTCAATGTAAGTCTGTGTTTTTTTTTAAGTCTTTATTGTGTGTATGTGCTGTTTGTGAGGTGTGATTGTTTGAGAGCTAATTTGAGGGCGGCCTTTATATTCAGCAGCCACAAGATGGCGACATCTCCATCTTTTTCATGTTGACACTGTTGGCTATGCGCATGCATGAGTGGCTATGTTCTCTGTTTCTACCTGAACCCTTAAAGCCATGATACACTCCAGAGTATTTCCTATCTCTAACCACCCTCTGTTTAAATAATACATCGTCCATGGAGGCTCACAGTCATGACAAGACAGGACAAACAGCAGGGTAAAAACAACACTTCAGGGCACTGGTCTTTGATGCCAGAAGCCATATAAAAAATATTTTTATTACACTGAAGCGAAAGTATTTGAGTGCTTAGACAGCACTGAATGTTAGCAGTAGCCGTGAATCATTTGATCCCTACAGTGTATATAGCCTGGTTACTTCAAACTTGCCTCGGTAGATCTTTACAGCTAGAATGGATGTTCCAGGCTCAGGCTTACGTAGTATGAATGTTTGTAATGATGGGGACTGCCAATGCTTAGCTTAGAGCTTTGTTACATGTTAATCTCTATCTACGTAAGCTGCTGTGTTAGTAACAGCAACTGTGCTCAAATATTTAACACGAATGTGCACAGAAGACATACAAAGAGGGTGACAATTCATTATTACAGCCAAGAACACCAAGAATATGTCCTTGAGATCACGATGCTCTGGAAACCAAGACAGGAAGTGAGAGGAAAAGACTAAAGATAATATTGTCTAAATGAAAGGAGTCTTCAGCTGGGAACACACTATGTGATTGTCAAACACAAGTCCACTCATAATAAATTACTTTTCCCTTCCAGTTTCTTGTCTGTGTGACATAGCTGTGTGCAAAATATAGCACAAACGGGTTGTCAGTCGGTGTGGTTGTGAGGGATCTCCAGAGTCACTTGAACATAAACACTTTTTTCCTTTGATTTGGGCAAAAATAGAGCTTGACAAAGAAGATCACGCCACAGTACGTGCATGTGCTCTCATTGAACTTTCTGCAAAGGGGGTGGGAGGTAGCATCTTTAGATATTTATGGTGTTAATATTGCATCAGCTAGGAATACAATACCATAACCATTTATTTCAAAAAACAATCTTAACATACCATATCTTCAGTTGCAGATAAAAATCTAATCTGATTTTCAAAAAATTTGGATTTCGGAGAGAGTTTAGTCTTTCTGATCAGCTCAAACCTAACACGCTTTGTTTGGTTCAAAGCTAGAAATTTTGCATCACCAACATTTAGCATGTTATCATGCCTCTCAAGAGAAGAGAAAAGAGAAATAAGAGCTAGAGGCTGATTGATAGGAAATTAAAAAGGATAGATGAAGGTTAAGTGTAAGAGGAAGGATATTAAAGACAGATTGTGAGTGAAAATTAGAAGGGAAGTGGGTGACAGTGAAGGAGACAGAAACTGTGGGAAAACAGAAGATTTAAATTGGAAGAGGCAGTGTTATTAGGAACAATCCTACCCTTGCAGCGCTTTCTCTCCAAACCAGTCTCCTTTTCCGAGGCTGCGCAGGTAGACAGGATCTCCATTGGGCATGTCTTCCCTGGTCACATTAACCTGGCAAAAGAACAGAAAAGCAAGAGGAGGAGAGAAGTGAGAAAAGTAGTGTAACAGGGAAGAAAATGGAACAAAGAAAGAAGGGGTGACCTATAACAGTATGAGTATGTGTGGCGAGTGAAGGAGAGGTTTCATTTGAAAGGTATGACATTTAATTTACACATCATTCCAAAAGAAATTGACATGTAATGATCTCACAAGATGGCAGGTTAATTACACTATTACAAACGGAGGAGAAGCGCCAGTGTGACAGATATCTCTGTGCATGGGTAGTCTATAACAAACAGGTGACTGCCATCTCTGTGCAGGATCTGGAGGCGCCGCTGGCCACTTCATTAGCCAGATGATTGTGATGATGTGAGTGATGGTACACTTTACAAATCAAAGTGATGGCACTGGAAGTAGATTTTGGAGGTAGTGAATGGAGATGGTTGTTTCATCAAATGAAGGATTTTGCATCAGTTGTGCACAGGTGTAGCAGCACAAGCACACTGTAATGCAGTCCACACCTGAGTGACAGTGTAATTATTCATGATCTAAAATGAAGGTGTGGGAGCAGGGGGAAAAAAGCGGAGAAGAAGTAGAGGGACGAAGAGAAGGTAGAAAGCATCGAGCAAAGGGCAAGCTGTGTGTGTATGTGTGTGTGTGTGTGTGTGTGTGTGTGTGTGTGTGTGTGTTTGTGTGTGTGTGTGTGTGTCGTGAGATGGCCAGATTTGGTGGAATGTCCTCTACACAAAGTGCACCATCTGCGGTCTACATAGAGACAAAGTGAGAGACATGGAAACAGCCAAGCAGAAAGCATTGATAAGGTCAGGAGTGTATGTGTGTGCGTGCATGTGTGTTCGCGTCTACGCCCATGTCCATGAGCTTATCTGTATGTGATGTATTTGTGCCAACCTTGTAACGTGCGTGGCATCTGTCTGGGGTCAAAGGAGAGTAAATAAAAAGACAGGAAACATAATGTAGCGTCTTCCTTTACAATGACACTTACATCCTGGATATGTGAACTGTGATTTTGTCTCACTGACTGGGACTTTTTGGTTACCAACACTCTCTTATTATCCCAGTTCCTGCTTCGGGCATCTTTAGTAAGCCATGTATAAATCTTACCTTTGGTGGATTTAGGAGATATTTAACACTGAAAATAAGGTTGGTAACAAATGTACATAATGATAATGTGGAAGAGGGGTAGTGGATGGTGGAGAAGAAACATAAACAGAGTGAAGGAACAAGTGTAAAATGGACCAGAAGATAGTGTGGAAGGAGGAAAAGGATTTTTAAAAAAACATGTGGATGATGAGCAGAATAAAAATTAGGACTAGTATCTGGCATCAAGGCATCGAAACATGTTAACAATACATGCACATTAAAGGCCCTCTAACTGTGATGCTGAACAGAACAGCGTGTCATCTGTGCTCAGTGTAAAAGCCAGTGTTGATGGCAGAAAGGTGAAATGAATGTGACTCCATTCTCCTTTCCAGATGCTGCCATTGTCGCTGCAAAAGATGATGAAAGAGGCGGCGCTTCAGTCTCTCCTTTCCCCTCTCTCAAGATGATTGATGACAGCCACCTTCCACCCAAAAATACTACCACTTTGCTTCAAAGATAGGTGTATGTTGCTGTGTGTGGCATGAGGCCCGGCGTTGTGATGACTATTTTGGTGGCAGGCTAGAGGCACTGTTCTCACCTTTCCCTTGCTGATGATGAAGAAGGTGTCTCCTCTGGCCCCCTGTCTGATGATGTACTCCCCGTTTTCATAATGTGTCTGTCAGAAGAGAAAAGAAGACCAGAGAAGTGTTCAGCCACATTATGATTATTTTGTCTCGTTTCTCAAATTGGAAGTAAGATACTCTCCCAAGAGACAAAAAGGTAGTCCTCAGAGGAAGTAAGGCTTAATTTGGTGCAGTGAGATAACACAAAGTTAGATGCTTTTTTCTTGTTAATACCACAGATTGGCAAGCTATCCAGGGTGTTTCTCTGCCTTGCACCCACTATTTGCTTGGATATGCCTTGGAACCTTGAATTTCAATAAGCAGCTAAAGAAAATGTATTGAATAAATGAATGCAACTGCATCAAATCTGAAGGCAGCACCTTTCCAACAGTAAAATCAATATCCATCCATCAATCCATTTTCTATACCAAGTAATCCTGTTCAGGGTTATGGGCACAGGAGCATTTCTCAGCATGCATTGAATAGGCTATGCCCAGGATTGGTCTGCAAACTAACACAAGGCTAACACACAAATAGAAAAACCCTTTTACACACAGGTTCACACCTTGTGTTGGATAAAACTTCCAGTGCCGAATAAAATGCATTTATTCCAAGGACAGTTTCTTTTAGTGTATAGAGAAGATACACATAAGATGTAAGAAGACTTAATATAAAAAACCTCTTGAAGAAAACCAGATATGAAGTTGCATAATGATCTACAGAAGCACAAGGAGCACTAATAGGCACAGGCAAACCCTGATAAGGACCACAGACAAACATGCATTTTTTGTTTATCATTTTACATGTTCTGGTGGGATTTTCACTTTCCCAGCAAAATACACAATATGCTGCACCTCAGACCACAAGTCCAGACTGAAGACAGAGCTCAATACTTCCTGTTAGATCATACACAGATTCCACACTGAAGCTGACATTTGCAAGGTTTTTTCAAACTATTGCACCCAAGAGAGGGACCTTACATCTTACTTCACACTGAGCAGTGTGTGTGTGATTCACGTCTGCTGTGCGTCACTCAAAAACACAACTTCTTGTTAATAGTAGGTAACAGATGTTTAGTTCAAGTTTGTTTATTTATATGATGTAGTGCCCGTTTCTTTTCTCAAACAGAACAACTTAGCTTGATCTATCTAATCAGAAATCAACTGCAGACCAAAATTATCTATTATAGTAGAGGATAAGACATAAAGCAACATGACAGATTTCACCATTATGTGACCCAGCACCACCAACATATACACCCTTTGCACATTCAAGGAAAACCAAAAACCACTATACTACACTACCCACAACTTGTTCTTTATGAGGGTGACTGCAAAGAAATATATTAAAGCAATTGTTAAGAGGTTTTAATTATTTTAGCGTTACTTTCAAGCTTGCCACTTGCGGTGTCTTTGAAGCTGATAAAATAAAAATTCAATCAACTACCCAACACTAATATCTCCCTCAACCGACTGTTCAAACACATTAATTAGAGTAAATTTATAGGCATGTCTAGAATGTCATGCAAAGCATCCCATTTTACTATTGTGTGTATTCTCTCTCAGCTCACTCAGACTTGTCCCCTGCACCAAGCCTAAATGATTATCACATTAATTTTATTGCTCATAAAATAGTCTGCACCTTTAAAGTGGCTGGGGTTAAAGAGGATTTGATCACAGAGATATGAAGTTTGTTAGACAAGACTTTGGGTCCCCATCACAAGTGTATCATGTATCATGCTGGCAAAATATTTCAGATTAGTTATACCTGAGCATTAGGGACAAGCCTCAGCTACTCACCACAGACTACTACTTGAAATTCCAGAGTGGTTGCACACAGTTCCCTTTAGTTTCCACTGCTGACACTGTGGGTGGCATATCTTGCTGCCTCCTTGCCAATATACTGTCCCATGACTTCTCTATTTTACTTGAAGTTATCTTCTGCCATAAAGGCTGTTATGTGTGTAAGCCCATAGATTTTCTTCCCTTGGCACTTCAGTATCCCAGCCGACTCTGCCTGCTGATATGAACGGCTTCTCTTGAGCTACATTGTTATCCTGCTCACCCTTTTAACAATCAGGTCTTTGCATTATCATAACTTTTACCTTTACCCACTTTAAGAAAAGTTCCATACTGTGATGGTGTTTTTCTACTGTGGTAAATTCAATGCTGCAAGTAACATACTAACGTTAGTTACTGATCATGTTACATAATATATTATTGACCATTGTACAAGCTGCGATCCTAGTAACAAACACTGTATTATGGAAATGTCAACTGCAGTCATGTAACAAAAATGTACAACGACACAGCAGTGCAGCAGTCAAAAGATACCTCTATGTTCATATGCAGTAAATTTTGCAGGGGTACAATATCGATCAATGTATAAATGATACACAATGGTTCTCCACATATAGTAAAAGATGGAACAGTCATGTTACATGACAACTATGTTTATGCTAACCCTAACTTAGACTAACTTAAAGAGTTACCCTAAATTACACTGGCATTAAGTTACTTCAACTGTTGTAACGTTAAGCTAATTATGTAACGTTAGAGTTAGCACCGAGGTCCATACCTATTTAGACGGTAACAGACGTAAATATAACCATGTGAGCTTGAGTCAGCTTGAAAACTTCCAAGAACATAATGTAACGCATTAACGTTAACTTACCATCATAATATTAAGAGGTCATTCTTAGCCAGCGGCAGCAACGATACAGTTAGCTTAAAAACGAAAAAAACACAATGCTAACTAGCGCAGTTTAAAAATGTTAGCTAACATTAGCCGATAGCCAACCTAAAATAGCCGGGTTTTAGTCCACTTTAACTCCTATCCTAACGTAACAAGACAAATCCTTTCCCACCACAGGGACTGGTAACAATTACTGCACTCTGTCCGTTGAATGCAACTACACAGAAACTTAAGTATGCCAGTGGAGGACCTGCCCGGCAAAGATTTACTGGTATGTAACTTATGTGTTTTCACTTGTCATGACAAAACTGAAAAAGGCACAATCAAGACAGATTTTCCATTTGATATTAGTACATCAAATGTTATTGCTTAAAGTTCAAACTGTGATGGTGATGATGGTGATGACGATATAATGCACGCTTTAGCAATTAAACAAATGGCACATTGAATGTGCTGGCATTTTTGCTGTAACCTAGTTTCAGTGTTTGGAAGGCCGCTAATTGCAAGTTTGAAATGAGTCAAATTAAAACAAATCTTTAAATTGCTGTTTTTGCAGGCTACACAACTAGAAACTACCTAAACCAGCATAAACGTTACATGGTCAATTCATCCCTCAAGGTAAGTCTTGCATAATTAATGGACTTATTTATTTTTTCTTTAAAGCAAAATTATCTGGAACTAATTTCTCATAGTTCCATAAATGATTACACATATAAACACACACTGACATTGAATAACCAAAAACTGAACACTATTTGAATGCAATTAAACAAAGCCTCAATGTTAGCAGCACACATCAAAAGTGTAAATGAGAATGTGTTTGCATAACTAAATTATGCTGGAGAAAACATCAAAGGAAGTGGTGTGCAGATGGGTAGAAAAAGTAATATTGAGACACATCTCAAAATGCACACTGTCACCAGCATGAAGAGTACATTCTGTAAAGTTGCAGCAAAAAGAACATACCACCGATTTTACATTTCTAAGTCCATTAATGACAAATCACATATCGCAACTGCTGTCTATTTTGCAAAAGATGCTGTAGTGTTTCAGGGTTTTGCCCTCCATGCAGCCATTGATTGCTGAGTTTGGTAATCCATCACAATAAACATTATATCTGCATTCATTTTTTGAAAAAATACATTATGTTTATGAGGTAATGCAGTCTAGACTTTTCAAATCAAACTGCATTTAAACTGCATTACAACATTACAATAATTGAACTTGAAAAATATTTTATTCACTTTGATGGATAACACAACTCAAGCAAAGAGTGGGGCGATTTCCATATCTGTGGAAATGAAAGGAAGAATATAGATGCCACAAAGAAAAATGGTAGATGAACACAACTGTTGTATTGACAACGATTATGATATGCCTCAACTTGCTTAGATTGTTTGACCCCCTGTGAAAGCTGAAGTGGCTTCTGGTGGCAGTATACTGAATTTCTGAATAGGTTCATGAAATTAGTGGGTGGACCATTTATGTTCAACATCACCACAGTGAGCACATACTAAAGAGTTGCTCTGAAAACCCAACTGTGCACACTTTGTTTTGTTACAACCCTCTAAAAAAATCTCCAGCTGCCTTCACCTAGTGTACATTATCTGGAATATGCCTTCATTTCCCTTTTGGCTTCCTCCTCTCACTGCAATGAAAGAAAATTAATGTATTTGAGTCTATTAAGATGAGTGCAGTAGGCTTGACAGCACCTTTGTGCTGCAGATGTCACAGGCTTTGGAACAAGGCACTTACCTCCTCAAGGACATCGGCAAGCTTGCTGAGAATATCTTCCTGCAGGCCGTGGAATGTGGGGACGCTGCAGGAGAAAGAAAATAAAGGGCTTTTCGAGAAGAATAGATTCATACATAATAAATATATTACTGATTAAGTCTTTTGTGGTTGTCAGATAAAAAAGTGTAGCTGGCAGTTATATGTATTTGGTTTGAAAAAGTTGACCAGAATGAAGCAGACATGTGATTTGACGTGAACAACATAAATATACATAGCAACAGGAACACACAAAAAAAATCAATATTATGCTATGGGAGCATGGCCCTGTATACTGTATTACAGTATGTGGATATAAATATTTCAGCATAAACTGGGCAACGTGTCTAGTTACACAGCAGGGCATCAGATCCTAAGGTTGAATACACCATTATGAGGCTCTAATGTTTGTTCCGTTTGCTTCCCGGCAGCCCCAATGAATGCTATCTGCCTGTTATCAAACTTACTAAATAAAACTGGCCCAATGTTTATCAAGGAGGAGAGAAAATACCCGTGTTGGTGAACAAAGGACTTATCTCCCCATGATCTCTCTCTCTCTCTATGTTTCTCCATCTCACTCTCCCCCCTCATTTTCCATGCTTTATTACAGTAATCTGAACCATCTTGTCTTGGCCCCCAACACAGGCCCCAGCCACTGTGCTGATTCTTGTGTTTTTGCTTCCTAGAGAGAGGCACTAGGTAATCAGCTAGGCAGTGAACGCATGACCCTACTCTGCTTGAATCATGTGGCGTTTCAGTCCCTCGAGCTGTGAGGCAGTTGACAAAAACAAAAAGCTTCTGTTGTAGTAAATTTCACAATCCAACAGCTTAATTGTGTTACAGCAAATGTATTAATTATACAGGGCCAGAGGGGAAGTGCGGTTCTACAAATGTGGTCTTTTTGATCATTTTCAGTCTAACATTACTTATGGCATCATGCAATTGTGAGTGAGGCACAAGATTTTCTGCCTTTTTTTTCATTGGGCAGATTGTTGTCTACTTTTCCTCTATGCCTTTTAGCTAAACGTCTATCTAAAGTGGAAGGGAGCAGAAGATTGAGTAATAACCGACCAACCCTTAAAATATCAATTCACAACAATACACATTTTTATAAACTTTGGTGATGTTTGTCAGTTAATTAGATTGCTACCCTTTGCTACTAGATTGATTCCATTGCAGTTACGCTTCTTGAAGCAAGATGTTTCAGTCATTTATAATACATGCTAGAAAGAGATAATAAAAAAGTCTTCACAAGTATAATCTAATACAGTGTGGGATGTCTCTGTTAATTTTTCATCTGTGTTCTTCCTCCACAACTTGTTAATGCAAATATATGATTTCACTGCAGTTAAAGAGTGGGTAGAAGACTCAGAGGGACTAGTTGTTTGTTTTTACGCTTAAACTACAACTCTTTTATTAGTTCTGTTTCTGGGAAGAACAACAGCAATGTAATTATCTACATACTGTGAATTTCCAAATGGTATAAACCTCTGATCCTCCCCCTCCCAGATCCTAGATGTACCTACGTCTATTAAATATTTACTTACAGTACATGTTCGTACACTCAGTACAGAGACAGAAGTGTTTTGTGTCTTTTTTTTAGTCAAAGCAATCACTAAAATAGCTTCAGTCTTAAACATGAAAGTAAGATTAATGTTGTGTTTTTATTATGACTGGCCTGCAGATGCCAGAGTTGCATACTATACAGGGAGACAGCATTTGTTATTATGGCTTATAGCAACCTACATTTTTATTTCCCTATCCTGCCATATCTTTCTTGATAGACCTCTTTCTTCAGCAAAGGCTAAAGCAGTGTTGTACTGCTGCAAAAGTCTAAAGGGGTCCGTATACTCCATCAGAATTTCAGAGGTGAGACAGGAAGCAGGGTTTAAAATTCTCAATCAGCTCTCTTTTTAGTATTTGTTATACCAACCATTTGTTGCACTTTTCATGGGAATGTCTGAGTGCAACACTAGTCTGCTAGTGAATGCCTCCTATGAAGGCATTCATAGCTGGAGAGACTAGCTGAAAGTGTTTGGCAGTTTTGAACATTTATACAACACTTCTGTTTCCAACAACACGCTGAACAAACTAGTTCTGATCTATCTGAGTATACCCCGGCCTTTAGGGCTAAGTGAATGGCTGGGCGTACAAAGGGTGCGACTTCCCTATCCTTAACAAGGTACTCTAAATTCCCAATCATAACATTGGTCGTTTTGGAAGGTATTGACATGTATCCTATTTTTAAGTTTAGGTATGAGGCTTTGTTGTGAATGTCTAATGAAAAACTGGTTTCCTATGTGCTATATTCAGCTGCCTGCCTTGAAACGACTCTGTCAGGTAGTGTCAGCGTCTGATCATGATTACAGTGATTCATGAGGTTTTGTTCAATAGAAACGATCCTAGGCAGATTGTGCGCTTTTATGATTTGGGACCTTTAACGTAAATAAAGTGCATATGTGCAAGGAATAGACAACCTTGAAATCTGAAACAAAGTCACGTGAAAATGGAGTGGTACGCGTAATATAGGGATGTGTGCATGTGATATCATTTTCATAATTGGCTTGATTAAAACCAAAGTGGATGACAGGAAAACCGGAAAGTTGAACAGAGATGGGGGTGAGAATTATACTATTAATTGCCTGTTATGATCACAGCGCTCTGCTCTCCTTCTGGCTTTTGATGAGTCTTTCTTTTATCCTATACTCCATGAAGGCCAAAAAAAAGTCTGCAGGCTTTTTAAGTGATAATAGGCTTCTCTATGGAAAGTGGTTAGGATGTAGGGCTCTCTGATACAGATAGGGACATTAAAGAAAGATGATAGAGTTAGGTATTTTTCCAGTAGGATGAGGGACACCTTCAGTGACGCACAAGAAATTATCGTTGAGTTTTAACATTTATTGGCAAAAATTAGGACTAAGGAATCTTCTGAGAAACAGCTCAAACATATTCTCCTGAATTAATTTAGTTAATTCATTCATTGCCTTTCAGATCAAAGCCCTATTTAGGCTAATTGTCTGTCATTGTGGGACAATTTATCCTGGTTTCCTTACCTTTTCAGAAACTCCATATACTCTGTGTGCTTGATGAGACCCGTCCTCATCATGATCGTCTGAAAACACTGTCGGTCGATGGCCCACAGCTTCACATTTGTTAGAGCTGGAAATATGAATACACATAAGCAATGTCATGAAAGACAGTTTTCACCCTCGGGGTAAACAGAATAATAATTTCCGCGTTAATACCCGACCTGCAACAGTTTTACGCTTTGTGCATAAAAAATGTGAGCATAGTGATTATTATATGCACTATGACATTGAATTTGAAATGTGAAAAGAATCATAGTTGTGTCACGGCATATGGAATGTGGAATGTGTGTGAATTTAAACTAAAACCCTACTGAAATCACATTGGACAAATATGTGAACCTTTAGTTAATTGTTTAGTGGCAATAGTTATCAAAATTTTTCCCTAGTTGCTGATCAGCCCTGCAGAGCAAATAGGAGGTATTCTGGAAAATTACTCTTTAGTCAGCAGCTGGAGTTAATTGGTATTTTTGGAATACCTTGCATGGATGGCTTGCTTCAAGTCATGCTACAGCATTTTAATTGGTTTGAGGTTAGGAATCTGACTTGACTATGCCAATGTTTGTTTTTTTTACTAGTTAAAGCCCTTGAGTTACTGATTGTGCTTTGTGTTAAGGGCAATTATGAAGTAGTGTGAAGAAAGTTATGTTAAGCTTCAAATCACAAACAGCTACCCTGATATTCTTCTGTACAATTTCCTGCAACAATTTAGAATGAATTGTTCCTTCAATGATTGCAATCTGCACTGGCCCCTGAGGCACCAACTCCATTATACTCCATATTGTACATGAAGTTGATAGAGGTCAGAGTGTTGGTATGTAGACTTTTTATCATTTAAATTTAGCATTGCAGCAGTCTTTGCAGAATACCCTTTAAAGAACAGATGTCTAAAATGTCATGGTAAATTTTTAAAAAAGCCCTTGGTCTTTTGATCAGAATATGTTTCACTTCGACAGATCTCTGTTGGGAAGAGCGGACTCGGGTTTTAATCAGAGCATTGGACCTCTGGCCCACACCTGTATGTGATTATATCTCCTCATTCCACTGCATTTCATAGACAAAAGTGGGTTGTTTTATAACAAAACATGTCAAAAGCCCATATTTCATCCAGCTGAGCTACATTGTACAGTGACTTCCAAAAGTCAGTGCTTCACTTTGTTAATAGCAGTCTGTGGTAATTATTTCCAAACAACTTCGGTGTTTCTCACAATTGCCAGTATCATTATCTTCTGCAAGAAAGGCTTTTATTTCGATTTCAGTCTTTCAATTGTGCAGTTGTACAGTAGTATGTGAGGAGTAATATGAAAGAAGATAGAGAGAATCCACAGTCTGACCCAAAAACAAATCTGGAGATCTCCAGGGAGTCCTGTGGCCACAGGGACATGTTGTAATATTAGATAATATTAAATTCATCAGATGTGAGTCAGTCTACTTGGTATTTTGTCTCAGTGTGTATGTCTGTTTCTAGATCCTCCCAAGGTGACACTGTTTTATAGATAAAATAAGGTTTTGTTAATAACAATGTGGTATTTATTGATTCGCTCGCTGTCCTCAAGCAATGAAGTCACAGTGCAGACTCTGCTACAGAGTAGCACCCCTGCAGCTGATGAGGAAATTGTGTGATCACTGCTGGGGCTGCAGTTTAATGGGCATTCCTTAATAGCAGATATCAGATACTACTACACTTAGTAAATCTGATGACCAACTTTTGTTTCTATCCTTGCGAGTATACCCAATAAGAGTGATGAAATATTTTTCTGTGATAACCTTGCAAATAGTAGTAATTCAAATATGGCTTCATGAGCAAAATGCACACCTTTGCTATCACACTAACTTATATACTTTAACAAACTCTGAGCCTAACCCTGAGCTTCGAGTAGATTAAGCCTGAGATGGGAAACTCAGAGTTTTCAGTTCCAGAACAGCTGATCAGAATTAGTTCAGTCAACTTTCAGTAACTTGAACCTGATGGAAGCATGTGGCTGGGGAATGAAAAAAAGCCTCATCAATGAAGCTCGGATACTGTTATTCACCCTGGCAACAGGTCCATTTTAATCTAGTAGCGCTAGAAATATTAATACATGCCAATGCAGACTTAAATTTCCTTAATGAGTGATAAAGTGCTGGAATCCTTCTTTTTAAATATTTTATATATTTTAAATATATTTATTCAGCTGTACCCTGATGGGAGAAAATGCAGGTGGTAATAGCTGAAGATAAAAATATGGATCAAACACAGTTTACTCATGGGCCTGTGATAGTCCGACCCAGTAATAATAACATTGGTGATTTGCCATTGAAAATGTGTCTCAGTTTTAACTGACTGGAAAGTTTTAGACATCTATTTTACGTAAATTTTTTTGTTCATTTCACATTTAATGAAATACTGTCAAAAGACATTAAGACTATATGGAGCTCATATTCAAAAACTCACTTTTAAGATATGTTTAGTCATTTCAGCTGCACCACAATCATTCTCACTCAGACATATTCACATCATCTCCAACATGATAACTATAATAGGAATGTTCCATCAGGGTGACTAATCATAACATGACAAATGATTCTTCATCGGTCAGTTACAGCTTCATACTGAATTGTTTGATTTAAACAGTGATTATTGGAGTAATGTAGCCCTCAGTAAATGTTTCAGTGCAACTGCTGACAACCTGACAGCTGCCTTAATATCCACAGAGTCACAGTGTTATTAAGGAGGACAGTGTAGATTTTATTCTGAGCTGTGGATGAACCCATGAAGTCCTTACATTGATGACAGACTGATTGTGACGGACCACCGTCAAGTACGGTTGCGTATGCGCTGTGACTGCCATACTGTGACTGCGTTGTGGTCAAGTTGCATGTTTGGTACCCCATAGACCCGGGTTCGAATCCCTGTGTGGGTGGGGGCATCCTGATATGGAAGAAGTAAGATTGGCGGGAGTCATGACAGATTCCTGTATGCGTGAAGCGCAATGGGGCGTCTCCCGAAGGGGAGGACAGTGAGATGGGAGAAGTACGATTGGCGGGAGTTGTGACAGACCCGTAGATCCGGGTTCGAATCTGGGTGGTGTGACTACTCTTGCCTTTCCGTCACACTGATTGTAAAATCTGTCATGTCAAAGATCATGTTTGGGTAACAAACTAATATCTAACCGAGTATTCCATGTTTCTAAACACCTAAACTTCTGCAAATCAATGAATTCCTTATGTGCTTTGATATTGACAGTATGAATGAGGAAATGACACTGTGTGTCAGACAGCTGCTTCAGTCTCCACAAGAGGGGAAGTAGTCAGAAAGAAACTCAAGAGTTTGTTGAAGCAAACCTCCTCCCAGTCAGGTTTCCTTCATGTCAGGCTTAACAAACTCAGAGTTTTCCCTTAACCTGCTTTCTGAAACAGGATCCAGGTATTTACTGTATGTACACACAGGGTGAATGCACTCCCACAGACAACACAAATCTTTCTCTGCAGTCCAAGAGTTCGGCAGCACTTTAAAATAGGGTCAAACCGCAGGAGTAATGCTCTCATTACAGAGCCTGACGCTGTTTTTAGTTAGAGACAGTTTCTTGGAGCAGGAACCCTAAAACACACGGCATGACATAAAAATGTATACAGACACAGATGTGTGGACACAGATATGCAGACATCCTTTACAAGCATGCACAGACATCAGATAAACACAGATACACAGCACATACACACAGATGCACTCAAGTATGTCTTGTTAGACATAAACACACACATGCTGCTGTGTGCACATACATGTAAACATGCACACATGCACATCATCATAAAGAAAGTAACACACTGTAAAAATGTAAAATTATACACTGTGAAATGTCAGCACAATGGATTGTAACACTGATGCCAAACACATGTTCAATAATATTTTTTCCCCTCCTCCTTGCAAGCTTTCCAAAGGCATTATTTTAAAACACTTCAACCGTATCTGTATCTAGTTATGTATTATGTCATCTAAAAGGTTATTCCAAGATAGACTGCACACCCAACAAACCTGGTATGGAGATGGGTCTAGAGAGAAATTGTTAGAGTAGCCTTCTAATTTGACCCCAAAGCAACAAGAGTGGGAGGTTGGTCTTCATTGCCCACTATGCAGTGTGCATTGGAGTGTTTTGGTGGAAAGTGAGAGCATGGGGCACTGGGAAATAAGATATGTAGGGAGGCTGTGGTGCACCCCGGTAGGTAAACGTATTATTCTGACTTTTGACTAAATTGCGGTGAGACTCGGGGAGCTAGTTATCCTGTAGTGAGGGCGCAGATGAATGTCTTTAATGCTCATGGGTTGCTGATCATTAGCTTTGCAGTTTTCTGAATGCACATAACACCCCAGGCAGTGCTGGAGAGATGCAAGAATATTGTCTGCGAATGATTTTGAGGAATTGTGTTGTGGTGTGTGTTGTGTGTGTATTGTTCCAATGGGATGATCATTGGGACTTTAACAGTCATGCAGTGGTGGACTGTAAATGCATGCAACATAAAACCCACAAGGGTATACAGGGGGTTCACAAAAAACAGGAACACCTGTGCAATTATTACGATCCAGTAGAGGCCTGACAATAAGCACAGTACTAGGGATGGGCGATATAGCCAAAAATGTTATCATTCGATCATATCATTCGATATCGATAATTATCAACCACCATTTTCATCACCATTTACCATCAATGTCAAAACATTATTTCTTTCAAGTTTAAAGACTGATTATTGCTCCTGAGTGAAAGAAACCAGATGTTTAATTGGGCTTTCAAACTATTCTTAATCGTCAGAACACTTAATGCCAAACAGTGGATTGTTTAACAAATCTGAGGTAGAAGATTCAAAAGAATTATGATAAAATCTTTTTTTCAGTCCCTTTTCCTCAACACACTAAATATCTTAATAGAAAAATGAAGTGTTGATTTGTTCATGATTCACATGAATTAAATCAAATATGTACTGAAAATGTATTAAACATTTGTTATGTTGTTATGGAGGAAAATTATATCACGATAATTATCATTATTATTTTATTGACCGGCCCTAATAACTGCCACCTTTATATATTGGTATTAGATTATTGGTATTGAGCATAGTGAAAGCCAGTTGCTCCAAAATTTGCACTGTATTGTTGTTGCATCATATTGTAATAGCTGTTATCTTACATGACAAGTGCATTGAATTAGTTCAGTGTTACTTTACTGTCTTGATCATTAGCATTTGTGAGATTTCAGTTGTATTTGTTTCAGTTTTGCATGCAGTGTTGTAAAATACATCCATTCTCGTTCAGAAAGGTTTAAAACTCTTTTGTTGAAATGGCTTCAGTGCAACATACAGATGGCACAGTGGAGCGTTGGGATATTTGATGCAGACAGAGGAGGTAGTTCAGACACAGTAGGATGTGCTGATCTGTGGAGCAAATGCGGAAAATTGGCCCTCGTCAAAACTGTTAAAGTGGCCTCTTTGTGTGCACCAACCCACGGCCACCAGTGTGGACTTATAATACTATATAGAAAATAATGGGTGCAGGTGTTTTGATGCATGTAATATGCAGCCATTGTGTGTTGCAGTTTATCTCAAATATCCCATTATTATAGTTCCTTCAAACTTCACAATGGCTGGTATTTGTATATGCATGTGAAGTGTGTCAATTGACATCACTCATGGATTGTAAATTTGACTCCCTGAATTAAAATCACGCCAAGCTCAATATGCACCCTGCTGACTACTGTTTAACACCTATTTCCTTTTTGCCTGTGAAAGCTCCTCTAAATTGAATGTAATGCCACCTCAGAAAAAAGGACGGCTATTCATAGCCATGCCAACAGCCGAGCACGTTATCATTCTCATTTGTTCATTCTCCTCCTTTCCTTCCTTCGCCTTGATGCAGTGATTATAATTCCTCACACTTCAATTTCTCACAATTATTTGCAACGGCAGATCAATAGGGTTGATTGTGATTACTGCCAAAACTGGATAACTAGCTCCCTTGGCATGCCAGGCCCCAAAATAGAGGAGGTTAAGCATGAGGAACAGTGAGAGATAAAACATATGGATGAAGAAAAGAGGCAGGACAAAGCAAACCTAATATGCGGGGTGGAAGGAGTCACTGGAATAATTCACCGGAACTGAATTTTAGCCCAGGGCTTTATGCAAATGCTCCGTGTGTGTGTGTGTTCTTGTAATCAAAACTTTTCCTCATTAAATTATATAAATATAGGATGAGATCAACAACATTTCTTCCCTGTAGTCTGGTCCTGACAGTTAACGCTCGGCGTGGGCGTGGGATTTGGCAACATCAAAACTTTGTGCGTTACTGTGACTGTAATCTTGAATTCTGTTGTGAGTGCCATAAGTTTTAATGGGGTTCAAAATGTCTCAAAACGTTCTACGTCTGGCCGACGATGATTCAGCTGATGTATAAAGCATCTGCCATTTACACTGCAGGAAATCCACATTCCTTTCCAAAAGCACCACAGGGCTACATGAAAGTGGTACTTAAATAAAGATTAGACCAGAGTCTCAAGCAGCGAAGTGAGCAAGGAGACACTCTGATGACAAGAAATATATTTGTTAGTAACATAGTATTAACACAGTATAATGCACCGGTCAATGTACGTCACTAGTTATAAATTATTTGACAGAAAATCCGTTTTAAAATAAGCTCTCTTATTACCTGACTACTGTCTACTGTCGTGCCTGTAGATATTTTATCTAGAGGAGAAAAAAATAACCTACCATAATAATGTCTTGATATATGATAATATGTATGTTGACACTATACTGTATACTATTCACAACAAAGCCTTTAGTTGTGATTTCTGCTCATCTTCCATCTCCCATGATACCGTGACAGTAATCAAATAATTGTCACGCAGCAAAGAAAATGTGTTAGAAAACCTTGGAATTATTAATCAACATGTGTCTTTGGTTATTAGGATATGCTCAACTGTGAATTATCATTTTAGCACTTGTAGATGATTAACCTAGGGTTATACAGCTCTGAGAGAAGGAGTGGCGCCTCCAAACTAATTAGTGAGAGCACCCACCATAAGAATTCTTACTCTGGAACATATTTTTCAAATGTTTGGGTTTGAGGGTATTTGAATTGGTTCTCACTGTCACTCTAAAAAAAAAAACTTCTTCCACAGTCGAATCTGTGACTTCCTTGCTCCTCCAACTTCCTTTGAACACCCCCTCCGGCTTCCCTTCCCTAATGTGTAAGAAAATGAAAAAAATCAACTCTCTTCTCACTGAACCCCAAACACACACATACAAATCACATAATCACGTGAACTCTACTCCTTCGAGGCTTCCTACATGTCTTGTTTTGGAAAGCGTTAAGAGAGCGATGATGTCAGGGCTGCCGGGTGGAAGAGTGTAATCTCTTTTCCCCCTTAGTCATTAATAACATCAGCCAAGTCTGATTACATCTGGTGGAGGACTTTAGAGCGTGAGAAAGCAGGACAGTTCATTTACGCCAGACAGTGTCACAGAGCGTAAAGAAAAAGGAAAAACATTAGAGGAATTCGCTTCATTATTACAAATCTATTCTTATGGAGGCTTAAAGGAACCTAAGACAGTGTAGCAATGTCAGATACACTGAGCCATGTTTGGCAGCAGTTGAAATGTGTGATAAATTTCTAAAATTCACAACTGATCAGTTGATTTACATTATTTGTTGTAGTAAGGCTGGTAGTATGTGCTCTTATGACGGCTGTCCCATATCAGTGAATCCCAACGCAGAATACTAGCTTGCCTAATCAGATGCATTCTCCAGCTGCCAGCTCTGCCAATGCTCGCCCCACGTGGGAGACAGGAGTCCATGGGCTTGGAGCAGCAGCTGCTTGAGAAACATTGAGCTGAATGGCATCCCACCCGCCATCCACCCACCATCACTCACCTAGGATAACCCATCTTTTGTTTTAGACAGTAACAGATTGAATTGCTGTTATATTAGATGTTTCTATTTCGGTGGTGGTGATGTAAAACCATCGATGTCCAACAATGTCCACCATTAAATATAAAAAAGACATCTCGGCGTGTGGGAGTCATAATATTTAAATGCATAAATTTGACACTGAGCACAGTCAGGATACTCTCATTACATTTCAGTCGGAAACTTCCTGTCAGAGGCTGACTGAATAGGAGTATTCCTAAAAGTGTACTGTTAGCTTTCTCTGTCTTGGAGAGTCCAAAGATAACTAACCACCCATCTCTGTAACATTAACAAACCTCACTCCCAACCTTTATTCATCAATTATAGCTTAACCTGTTTGGAAGTTTATCATAAACATGCACACATTTAGATGACTGGAGGTTGGTCGATTGAAATAAGTATTCCATGATCCTGAAAGAAGAATTGTCCATCTAAAGTAAGCTCTGTGATTGCAGCCATAATTAATGGACTTTAGTAGTACAGACATACAAACACTTTGGTTGAGGGAGTGAAGCATGGTGCAGTACACTATTGAGGGCAAGTATTTTAATTGCGGGAATAAATTAGTGAAATGGCAAATACAGTGGTAATAGCTATATGGTGAAACACCATTTATTGTCATAATTTCATTTCATGTATCTAGAAGTCTTCCATCCATCCATCGTCAACTGCTTATCCTGCGTACAGGGTCGCGGGGGGCTGGAGCCAATCCCAGCTGACATCGGGCGAAAGGCGGGGTACACCCACAGGTCGCCAGTCCATTGCACAGCCACACATAGACAAACAACCACTCACACTCACATCCACACCTAAGGACAATTTTGGAGCGCCCAAATAACCTAGCCTGCATGTCTTTGGATGGTGGGAGGAAGCTGGAGTACCCGGAGAGAACCCACACGGACACGGGGAGAACATGCAAACTCCACACAGAAAGGCCGGGGCAACCACTGCACCACCGCGCAGCCCTATCTAGAAGTCTTGGTAGTGCGATAGTCTAGTCCTCGAGGTGCGGGAGTAGGCTGCCGCTACAACAATTCCACTGAGATTCACAGTAATGGTTTCTCTAATGATGGATATTTCACTTGAAATGGAGAGAGGAGGAGGGGTGAGGTCATCGGCCAAGAAGAAAAGTGAAATTTCTCTTTGAGGAGCTAATGAATGGTAGACAGAAATGAGAAAGAACAGTGTGTTATATAGAGTAAAGCCTGTTAACACATTGTCCTTTTTTTAAGCCTTTAATCATCATCCTAATCCATTTTTAACAGGCTCCTGTCTTTTTATTCAAACCATGTTTCAGTAAAATGAATAAATCTCTTCCTTTCTGCTCAGATTTCATTTCATGGTGTCATGATGTAAGTACTGCTACCTGAGCTGATGACGTCGATGGTAAGGATAAATGCTTCTATGTAGAAAAGGGAAACATTTTTAGCTGTCCACTCCCTGCTGCATAAAAAAATGCCTTTTCAGCACAAATTGCTTTTTGTTGGTTTGCGAGATAAATTTTAATTGTTTGTTGTCCTCATCATTACAGACAATCAGCCAGAAACTATTTGCCACAGAGGAAATCAATTTGAATAACCTGATCAATTTCAGTCTGCCCGGCTGTAGAAAATCAAATGGAGGAAATGAAGTGTGTTTGCTATTCATCAGCAAGTAGGTTATTTTTAGGCCTTGCTCCACATCTCTCTACAATATATAGGTGGTTCTGTGGACTACGTAAAATTCACACCGAAATCTGTCATATCATTGATTTGTGAGGCCGTCAAAGATCCTGAAAGCTATGTGAAACCACATGTCACACATTGTCAGCCGGATTTAATCATGTAATATCTATAATAATATATATATATATATATAATAGATAATATTCTACTGAATTAGTTAACCAAAGCGTCTGCACTAAAATTACTACAAACACATGAGTATTTTCTTTCTTCACTTCTGACGACAAGAAGAAACAACTTGCTGTGTTGTTGTTGAATTGCATAAAGCCTTCTGTTAGTCAAGGCTGAGGCAAAAAACATCAAATCTCTGCACCTAAAAATACAGAGCAAAGCCAGAGTGAAAAATCCCCCCCCACTTTACTGCTTTGCCAGAGTGTGACGCATACATGTTTGTGTGTCTGTGAGTGAGTGACTGCATACCAGCATGGGCGCGCATTTTCATTATTGTGTATGTAAGAATGCCACTGTTTTTGTGTGTGTGTGTGTGTGTTTGAAGAAACAGCTATTATTGTGACAAGAGGCCTTTTTACTATGCAGGGGTCCTACATTCAGCTCCGTTTCTGTGAAATCCGTGATAAACTGCTCATTATAGGAGGAAAAGATGTATAACCATAAACTGAGAGATTATGAATGTCTTTCTCTGTTCAGGGAAAAAGCAATTACGCCATGTTTCAAATGTTATAGCATCTAACCTATAAACTCCCAGAGTACATGATAATCTGTGTATCTCTGCTATCTCCAGCACTACTGGTTATATACATTCTTATTATTTTGCCACCGAGAGTTAGTTTCAGTTTAACAGTCTGTAGCCAGTAGCAACCAATACTAGCACAGTATTAACTGACGTTGATACATCAGCTGCTTTTAGAAATGCACCGAATGCAATTTTCCTGGCAGATTAAGCTGAAAACCGGCCGATTCAGGTCACCAGCCGAACGATCAGTGCATCTCTAACTGTTTTGTCTGATCTGTGACCAAGCAAACATTGACCGGTATCTTTTATCCACCCTTTAAATGCCCGTATTGGAACAATAAATTTGTAGGTGCTTCATTTAGGCCTACAGTAGCAATTTTGGGGCAGTTATTTCTAATTTGACCATTATACTAACTGTCTGACCCTAACATGTTGCAACAGTCTTTACTGTTTGGCTAACTGTTTGTACATGAACTCTTGTGGACTCCATGTTCCTGTTTGCTAGATTTATTGCTGTCTTCTAGTTCTTATGGGGACTTGCTGTTCTTTCGCTGATACTTTGTTTCTTCCCGCAACCCTGTCTCCCAGAAATTATTACTTTCACAAATTTCAAACTGCAAATATGTTTCAAGACGCACATAATGCCACCTAAATTACATTCTTTATTAACATAACGTTTATCTGTATCTGAAAAGTCGCAAAATGTTTATACTGTAAGTAAGTGCAAAACACTGTATGACAACATATCTCATTTATTTTCCCTGCAATATCTGCTCTTACTGTTTGTTATCTGCTTGTAGCACTAACTAGGGCATTATAAATGTATTTTATGGTTACGTTTAGGCACGGAGAGCACTTGGTTAAAGTTAGGGAAAGATTGTGGTTGTGGTTTAATATTGAAAAAATCAAATGACTTGAAGCAAAACTTATTTGCTTTATTAATGTGTAACCATGACCTGTTTTATTGCCTACAGTAGTGCTCAGAATGTGAACCAACCGTGGTCTCTAGTGTCACAGTCGAGTCCAGTACCACCCACCACGACCAACTCCTTACGATTTGCAGCAAATTTCTGGATTTGCTGTCACTGTGTTATATCAAATATTGTTTTCATTGTTATTTCCAGTAAAACCTTTAAAGGCCCTGTCTTCAACCTTTATTGGAGGTGTGTTTAACTTGCTGCAAAGCTAAGCACCCACACGTATAATGTGGCCAGCAGAATTAAAGTGTATAAATGTATTGAAAATATCACAGTTTATTCACCATCATCCACATCTCATTGGGCATGAAATTAAGCTTGATTTTAAGAGGGTGAAGAAAATAGTAATTTCGTTGCTTATCAATCACTTACTTGTATTTCTATGGTCCCAAACATCAGGGCCTTTCGACTGCCCCATGCCTCATGCCCCTTGCCTCATGCGGTCAGACCAGAATTGGCAAAAAAAAAATTACTTGAAAACTGTGACGAAAGCAGGTGGGACAGAAAATATTATGGGCAAGATTGCCAAAGCTGCTAGAGCAAGCATAACGACCTTGCACTGGCAGCCATACAGCATGTTCTGCTGCTATCTTTTCCCCATCCAGTTGAGAAACAACAATCAGTCCTTCTTTGATGAAAGGTCACTCCCACATTCTCTCCCAGATTGGCTTAACATTAGCGAGCCTAGCAATTTGGCTACAAATAGCTATATGGTATGCGTCTTAGACCGCTGGACCACACCTATCTGATTTTTGCACTGGGGAAAATCAAGCACAATTCCACATTTAAATCAACAAATAACAAGCATTTTGTTCCTGCATTTTTTACACTGGTTAGACACAGCTCACTTACTGAAATCCTTTCTCATAGATAGATGAACAAGTTCATAAAAAAGCTAAGGGTTTGAGTCATACATGCTCCAATTTGTTCCTTCTTCTTGTAGTGATCACTGTCAGCATCTGAGACCCCTTTTACACTTGTCATTTTAAGGGTCCTGCATCCAGATGAAATCCAGATGGGACTGACTTTTATTTATACTTAGCCAAATATATGTGCCTCTGCTGGCCTGATCGCCAAATTAGATTCTGTCGGCCGTACTCCAAGGTGGTAGTATGCACTTGAAAATAACTACAATAAAACCCACCAGAACATGAATAACATAATTAACATTTAGCAATAACCGCTACCTAACTAATGACTAACACAAACATGTATCGTATTCATGATTTATAAGCGGGACAAAAGTTTTGTCTTCTCAGGCTTTCTATCTCAAGCGACAGGGAGAACAGCTAATTTCAGTGTAACTTCTGTGTCTTGAGCAGGCAAATTTCAGTCTATCTTCTCTTCTTCTCAGGTGTATTTACATCTAGCTTTTTTATGATCAGATTGCTATTCAGTTTGACCCAAGACACATGAAGAAACTAAGTGTCAATGTCACATAAGAATCCATAGAAGTAGCGCCAGATTCAAAGTGTTACCAAGAGAAGCAGCTCCGAAAAGTGTCTTGAGCCATGTTCCCCAACAGAAAATGAGATACAGCCTCGCCAGCAAATAACTTTTTGTGTAAAGAAAATGTTTTCATAAAAAGGCAAGCAATGCCAAGTGTCCCGTGGATAATGCAAAACAGGTAGACGAAATAATCCTTCAACATTCCCTCCAGAGTAAAAAATGCATTAACATTATTAGCCTGTCCGTATTGTCACATGAGACTGTTAGCATAAAACATGTACAAGAAAAACAGCTGTTTAAAGCTACACCTGCGGGCTGTTTTCTTACTGACTGACTGTATATTGCTGTTGTCTGAGGTTGCGTCTATCTGGGTGTTTTAGCCTTTCAAGCTGTACAGAGCCCCAGAAGAGCCTCTAGCTTGGGGCTTACACCTGCGCTCCAGCTGAGAATCAGGACAACAGTAGCAGCAGGGGCCCTCAGTCCAAACGCACACAAACACGCACACATACACACAACCTTTAACATGTGCACTTACACACAAAAGCACATACAATATTCAGATGCCTTCATCCAACTGAAATAAGCCACACTGTGAAGTTATAGGCCCAGACATCAGAGAAAAAATGCATGCAGGGACCAGCACAACTGTGACTTCAAACAGCTGGGTGGGGACTAAACTGCCGCCATCACTGTTTTACCACCACGTTTCTTGCCGCACTCTGGCAACAGTGTTACCATGGCAGCCATGGAAACAGAGAAGATTTCTTCCCCACTCTGTCCCACTGGAATTATATCTACCAAAGCCTTTTTGTCTTTCTGTCTTCTTCTCTCTGTTCCTGTTCTTCAGTTATTCAAGGAAATCCTTAATCCCTTGCGATGTATTTCTCGTAACCCTCTGCACATATCAGCACGAGGTGATTAAAGGAGAATGATGGTGCCATAACTTCTGCGACGAAATATCTGAACCTCATTATGGACATGTCAGTCACAGCAAATGAGATTTGTGAGCTTTGTTTGTTGTTTGTTGTTTTTTGTTTTTTAACAATTATTAGTAATTCCTGTAGCTTTCTGTTGTATTTTCTCTATGTCTGTGCTTGTCTAATTGCTTATCTGCATTCTGATGTGGCATATCTATTTGTCTTTTCTATAACGTTTGTTTATTTTTTATGCTTTTATGTGTCTATCTCGTCAGTCTGTGATTTCACTGTTGTTGGTTGCACCTGTAATTATGGAGTGAAGCCTAAGATTGGAAAAGACACAGCAGTATAGTAGATGGTGACTCTGTGCTCCTTGATAAGAGTGCACTTAGTACCTTTCCTGAAGAGCCCTTATCTCCAGCTCTTCACAGCCTGGCCTTGCTTAATGATGGTGCTCAGCTCCACACACAACCACCCTCGATTCATAACAATAAATATAACTAGTTGTTTCTCTTAAAGGTTCAGTGTGCAATATTTCTGAGAATCTATTGACAGAAATGCACTATAAGATCCATAACTATGTTTTCAGTGGTGTATAAACACCTTACATAATGAACCGTTATGTTTTTATTACCTTGCAATGAGCCGTTTTTATCTACATAATCACGGGTCTCCCTCACATGGACGTCTCTTTCAGAGGTGTGTCAAGCAGGCTACTGACTTTTGCAGGCAAAACCACTAAAGAGGAAGCGATTATATAAGTAACTGTTGCTGTCATGACAGATCTATTTCAGCACGGATAAAAAAAAGTATTTTATTATTTTTATTTTCCTTAATCACAGAGAGAATGAACATGTTTTATTTGTCAATGTTTGTATACTTTATCTATTATGTTGTTTCTAATTGACTGTGGTGCAGAAACAGTGACAATGTTACACACTCTTGGCTTACATTTTCCATGTTATCTGTAAGTTGCAATAACATTTGCTTTTACTGAATAATTAAGTAAATATAATTTCTTAATATATCTATCTAAAGAAACCAGATGACGGCATCTTTTGTCCTGTGTCAGCCAACGTATCTATCCTATGCTCTTTGATAGGGGAAGCAGTAGACTAGACAGTTGCTTGCAATTTGCAACCTCACTGCTAGTTGCCACTAAATCTTACACACTTAACCTTTAAAAGCTGCAGTGGTTTTAACTCTAAACATTTACATCTACTTTCTGCAGTCATCCCTCCATTTTCTCAACAGTACAGTGTGTTATTGTAATATTATTACTTTTCCCAGTAACTAGTAGTGTAAGGGATTACTATTTCCAAAACATTGATATTACAGTTAATAACTCTTTCATAAATGTCAAACTTTTATGTGAAGATAAAAAAACATTATCATCAGTATGTATTCAATATGTATTCAATATATATATTCTGATAAAGATTTAATTATCTGTTGTATGTGTGTATCATGAAGTGGCTACATTTTGTTGTATAACCTTGTTGTTGTATAATGATAAATAAATTACCTTGATCCTTGAGGAACAAAAGAGGAGCTGACTGCTACTAACTGTTTCTGCAAACTAATGCTTATGCTTGCATTATATCATCAGCAAGATAATGCTGTGGCTAATGTGGCTGCTAACAGTTGCTAATTATTAGAATTGATGTAAGACCGAGCAAACGCTCGCTACAGCATATTTCCCTTCTTCCGTTCAGTTGAATTTATTGGAGATTGAAAGTACTCACTCTGGTTTTCAAAAAGCACAGAAGTAATGACTTTTGTTAGGAGGCTGCTTTTACATCCTGCACTCACTTGATATTAATCATGGTGAACACAAATTGTATGAAATGCTGTTGTTTTTACACCAGACAAATAGCTGGTGCTTGGTATTCTGTGCCAGATCCAACATGAGAGCATTACCCAAGAGTGATAGGAGGTCAAGACAAGGTAGTGGTACTGATGTTGAGGGAGCACACTGTTGGATCAAACAAAGGCGTTGGGGGGATCTCACAGTTCATTATCAAGTCATATGTGAAACAAATTTAAAGTGTTTTTAGGTTGTCTGCATTTCTGCATAGATGAAGCATATAGACAAAAGAAAAACAAACATTGATATAATTTGGAAGAGGCCAGAGGCATGTACACACTGACAGAAGAGTTAGAGAGTACACTAGAGGGTACACTGACAGTCTTACAACCAACATGTTTTGTTATTTAAACACAACAGAGTCCCCAGCAAATGCCGCCATTCTCCACCTTCCGCACTGGTCATAATGTTTAACTTGGAGCCTGGTTCTCCAAGGAGTTGAACCTGTAACTTATCTCTTTCTGCCAAAACAAGATTCACTCACTGTGGACAGTGTGATTCCTGAGACTGAGCAGACATAGTCTACTACACACACACTCCTACATTTACACACACTCACATGCACATTTTCCTCTCTCAGACTGATTAGCAAGACCACTGTTTGCTCACTCCCAGCGGAAGGAAGGGTTTTTTATACAGCTGAGCTCTCTGATCACTCTCCGAAGTCTCCAACAATGCTACTGCCATGGCTTTCTTTTTTTTCCTTTTCCTTTCCATTTTCGTCCTGTGATACCATGATATGAAGTGCTGTTAATGCGCGTGTGTGTGTTTGTGTGTGTGTGTGTGTGTGTGTGTGTGTGTGTGTGTACTAATGCCCAAGCATTGGCCCTCTGTTAGCTGTCGTGTTTCATCTATGAAAACGATGTTGCACCTGCCAAAAATGCAAGCTAGATGCATACATCAGAAAGTATGTTCTTATGCATGTTTGTGCTGTCTATTGGGGTTTAAGGGTAAATCCGCCCCAATGCCATGAAAAAACAATAGTCACGACGACAAGTAAACAGGCCTTAACTCCTGGCAGTATGTATTTTAGTAGGGCTCTCAAGCCTCATGCATTCACCGTGAGACACACACATTTCAGCCAGTTCACACACTCACACACCACACCTTGTATAAGCAAGTAAGTTGTAAGTAAGTTAAGAGATAACGTCCTCGAAATTATCCCGTTATATTAAATTAATGGATGATAATTTTTCCGTTCATAGCTTTCTCAGTACTAAATGCCAGAGCCGTTAAGCCTATCAGAAATTAAAATGTGTTATTTCCGAGTAAATTACGTGATCACGCTGAAAGCACGTTCGTTACCACGCAACATGGATGCACGTGCACACACAGAGTGGAAGTTGGAAGCGACCCGATGGATGCGGTAACTGTAGGGTTGTTATTTTTGATTTTTTTGATTTTACGATTCCTGGACAAAATCACTTGCCTGTGATCAAAGATAATGACAGCGGCTGATGTTGTATAGCCAAATTCGTGCTAAATGGTTGTTGATGCAGTCAAAAACTCTCCAACCTCTTTGCAACCAGAAGCTTTGGCTTTTTTAGCCAGTGATGAACAAAGTAACATTGGCCTATTCAGATCCTTTAAAAAAATGTCCCATATGACTGTAACTATTATATATTACATCATTAGATTATTATTCAGCGGCCTAATGCTTTTTTTGTCAGTGCAAACAAAATGATTGAAAATACATTTAAAATAATCAAAAGTAAAAGCAGCAAATCTTCTTGTTTGTGAAGCTGGAACCATGAAATGTTTTTACATGAAAAATTACTAATACCAAACAGTTGCAAATTCAATTTCTGTCAATAACCCTAACTGATGTAGTTCTACTAGCTGGACTTATATAAACTGTTGCTGTAATTTAATTTATATCAAAACATCCTATTTTTTTAACTCTTCATACATTTTGTGTGTAAAAAGGAGTAAGTAAAAAGTGACATGAAAAGTTCGGTACAAATACCTCGTGTACTTAAGTAGCTACAGTACTACTTTATTACTGTCCACCACTGGGCTTAGCTTTGGCTACTTGAAACTAAGGAAAGGACTAGAGATGTTTTTCTATATTTTGGCTCTGGATGGAAAGCTATCATCCATCATGATGGTGAAAATAGCTGGCCTTGAGGCACAGGGCTTTAAGTTGGAGACCCTACCCTGTCATCAAGGCATTAAACACACAACACAAAACACCATTCATAAGCTGAAATGTGTAGCCTACTAACATACACAGCTTGGCATACATGCATGAGTAGGGCAATAGGGCAAGTTCTGCCATCCTACTGTAGGCCTATGTGTACAATATACATTGAGCACTGCTGTTCAGTGGGCTTGTTTGGGCCCAAGTTTCTTTTTATTTTTGATACATTTGTATTTTTGAAATATAAGTATATATATTTAAATAGTATTTTATCATATATTTGTTTGGGTCAATTACGAACTATAGGTAAAATATAACTGCTAGTAAATACTTGAAAGAATTGGCTAGGGCTGAGGGGCCACTGCTGCAAATATTTGAGTGGTTCCTCTTCTAACACACATATCTCACGCCAAACTTTTGATAAAACTTGAGAGTCCTGATTTTAGAGCTCTATATTCATGAGTCAGTGGTGCAAAGTCCTACTATCCAACATGCAACCTTATGAAAATAGAGCCCTTAATCTTAAAGGACAGACTCAGTCATGGGTTGGATGGCTGCCATCTGTGGGAAATGAAAATCTTCCATCATATTAATTAAGACTTTTGTGCTTTCATTTTTATCTGAAGTCCACATTAGCTGGGAGAGACAGAGTATAATGTAAAAATAATGGGAATCAATAGGAGAAAGGATATGTCAATTTGAGATGAATATCTGATGCACAGGGCGGCATGGTGGTGCAGTGGTTAGCGCTGTCGCCTCACACCAAGAAGGATGCGGTTTCAAACCCTGGTTTCCCGGGCCGGATGTTGCATGTTCTCCCCGTGAGTGGGTTCTCTCCGGGTGCTTCCTCCCACCGTCCAATGACATGCAGACGCTAGGTTAATTGGTGACCCTAAAATTGTCCTTAGGTGTGAGCGTGACTTGTTGTTTGTCTATGTGTGGCCCAGCGACGGATTGGCAGTGTACTCCGCTTTTCACCGGATGTCAGCTGGGATTGGCTCCAGCCCCCCTGTACGCAGGATAAGCAGTTGACGATGGATGGGATGCACAGTATATGATGTATATGCATAGAGCGGTTGGCTTCAATATGCATCTAATACATTGATGCATTAGATATTCATCGAAACCAAACCAAATGTTTTCTTTGCATTGACTGAATTCTTTACTTTGAGTGATGCTCCAAACTCTTCATAATAGTGGTGCGTATTTTTCATTTTAAATTAGTTTATTGAATTTTTAACTGCATTTTAAGGTTAAATAATGTAATGAAAATTCTCAGTCATCCAGGTTATAGTTCTCCATGGTGGGTTAAAATCAAGGGCAACTGGACTTGGTTGAGGTTGCTCAAAGATATTTCGCCTCTCATTCAAGAGGCTTCTTAAGTTTTGGCTGACTGGCAGAGAGTCCCAGCTATTTAACCTCTCTGGGGTGGTTATCAAGGTGATGGATAATGCTTGGTTAGTGTTCCTGGATGTTGTAACGATAGTCGTTATGGTCATTGGTTACCTGAGATCGATTGCATTGTCTCATGAGGCCAAGCGTAAGCGTTTGGAAAGGATGAAGGGATAATATTGTAAGTGGGGGATAAGTGGTGTCATAGACCTCTCCGATTGAGAGGTGCTTTCTCTATTCTGGAAGATGGCTTTTTTCACTCCTCTTTCAAACCATATTTTTTCCCTGACCATAATAAGAACATTGTTTTTCTTCAAAGAGTGTCCCTTATCATTCAAATGTAAGTAAACTTTCAAATCTTGACCTGTGTTGTTGTGTTGACCTTCTTTGTTGAGCCATGCATGTGTAGTTTGTTGTTAAGTTTATAATACACAGGTCTGTGCAATCCTCACAAATATGTGGACATCTTTTTTGGGGAAATTGTAATTGACCCTTCACTAAGCCACGCCCCGAACACACAGCTGGCCAATCACAGCGTAGTATAGAACTCGCTCTAACTGGGGTCCAACACTTTCATGGCTACGCTCCATTTACTTGTAAGGAAAATGGTAGCTAACGCTAGCTAACTTACTACTGAATGTAACGTTATATAACCCTACTGTTCTGCTTTTTAATGATTGTAACTGTGACTAGAGACCTAGCCAACTGTACAGGAACAGTGTTTGTCCTTAATATCGTTGTCCTCTTTCTCATTAGTCAGGTAACGTGGTGGTTCACTTTTACACTGTAATCGGTTAGGCTTTAGCTTTTATCTTTTTTATTTTTAATTCTACATCTGTTTGACAGCCTGAATACAACCTTCAAATGCGCAATGTAACTGCAAAACTGTCTGCTTCTTTCTGAAATCGTTTTTTCCAAAAATTTGACAATATGTATCCAGGAAGTGAGTAATAGACAGTGGTAGCGCCGTGATAAAAGTCCGACAGGTTGGGCAGTTTGTCAGACTTAGCAACAGTAACTAAGGGGGGCGTACTCTGGACACTGCAGAGGTACCCACTTGGGTACATATACCCCTCTTTTGGGAATTACTGGAGTATTGTCAAAACAGGACAAAACAAAGTCCTGACAAAGTGCACTTTCTTATATTGTCTATAATAACTCCAGTGATAGATTTTTTAATACCTAAATTAAACAATTAGTTGCTATCATCATGACCCATGTGCATTTATGAAGTAACCTCCCGGAAGACAATGATAATACTACAATCCACAAATTAAACGTTTAACTCTGACCGTCAGCAGTGACTCTGATCGTCCAAAAGATTTGGAAAACTAAGTACTCTTTTAATTGTTTGATGGGAAAAATACAAGTTTGCTGTGCAACAGCTCCCAGTTGTTAATCCTCAGTCATTTAGTTTCCAGTCAATTTAATTTTACCATTTTCTTAGCATTGCTTGTTTTTTCCAACACCTGCAGACCCATGCTCCTTTAAACAGCTGAAACATAATTCATGTGCATGGGAACGTCAAAGAAAAAGGCATGCCAGTGTAAAAATGTCCAACCCAGGTTGGGCATTGATCATTATGAAAATAAATGCTTGTCAAACCTGACCGCACTATACAAATTTCTCTCAGTATGTGTGTGACAAAGACAGGCAGAAAGAGAGAACTATGTGTGTGTAATGTGTGTGTTTGTGTCTGCTGCTGGCAAATACCAAAACACAAACAAACAGTGTACTTGGTGCCAAAACTAAATAGGATTTCCTTTCAAACAAGCGCACAGCTGAGTTTCTGCAATGACGTCTGAGACAGCTTTTTCCACCACTATCATTAAGATGGAGGACACAGATAATCAGTCTCAGTGATTATGTTAGTAGTGACTGGCAGTGACCTCACTCTCCCTAAGAGAGGACTCATCCAAAACAATGCCAGGATTCTTGACGCTCGTTTAGAGCCATTCTGACTGAACAGTGTGCTTTTTTGTGTGCGCGCCATGTTCTGGCATCATATTTCTTAGAGCCAGAACTTGAAAGTTCATTTGTGACTTCTTTTTTGCTTTTCAGAAAGACCTTGACATGTGTGCCAATAAGAGGACTTTCAATCAAGCTTTTGTAGAGCCTACAGACTAAAGTGCACTAGTGTTTGACCGTGTTTATTGCATAGTGCTAAAATGATGAATTAATTAATTGTTGAATCAATCAACAGCAAATAAATCTAATATTTTTTATAATCTATAGTTTTTCAAGGAAAAATGCCAGAAAGTGCCTAGTTACAACTTCTTCAATGTGAGGATTTGCTGCTGTTTTTCAGTTTTACATTGTAAATTGAATACTTGAAAATTGTAACTGTATTGCTATATACCAAACAATGAATCGAGAAAATAATTGACAGATTGATTAATCATGAATATATCATGAATATTGTTAGTTGCAGCCCTACCATTGAGTTAAACCATTTTCTATGATTTCAAAGTTTGCAACTAAGTGTACATTTTCAAGAATTAGACTGAGCCACAACAACAAAATTGTTTCAGATGATCTCTTAAACCTGAAATGTGGCCATAACTCCTGTTGTATCACATTGTCATGTGGCGCCGTGATGCTTACTGGTGTCAATTGCTGCACAGCTTTATGTCGCACCATGCTGAAAAGCATCCTGTTATGCTGTCAAGGCCAACTCTTCATGAAACACTGACATTTTGATGCTGTAAAAGAATATTTTTAGCGGAAGGCCACTGCCCCTCTCTCTTGTCTGTCTGCAGACAAAAAAAAATACCATTTTTGTCTCACTTCCCCTGAGGTGGCTCCCTCATTTTGCTGTCACCGCTGTACTGTATTTATCACCTCTCTCTTTTGTCTCTCACTCCTAGGCTATTCTTCCTGTCTTCTCTTCGGCCAGAGTCTTCCAAATTGTTGTCATGTGAAAATGATGTGATATGGATTTGACGGTAAGGGGACTTTTTTTGTAAACTGTATCTCAGGCAACATTTTTCTCTCAGGCTGCATCTAAAATCCCACCTCATTTGCCAAGACTGGCAAAGCCAAACCCCAAGTGTGGCCACAACTCTAGACTTAAGTGTCTGTATCCTGATATCAAACATAACATATTGATTGGTGGAGCTTGCTGGGGGCAATACACAGTATGGGAGAACTTGCGACTTGAAAAGCTCAAGTCAGGACAACCTGACTTTACAGGATCCATTTCTTTTGGTAGAAGCAGGCAAGTGCTCACACATGAAATCACCTAAATGTTGAAAAGGACAGGGATTGATGGAAAACCAATATCTTTGTCAGTCCCTCCAGGAATTTGCCATCATGTAAATGCAAGAATTAAAATTCAACCAATCCTCGTATTATTTGGGGGAGCTTGCAATTTGGTCTCATCCTTGCATTACATCCGCAGAAAATGTGAAAGTGGATGACTGCTTGCACATTTTTACTATCAAAACACTTTCCACATAAAAGGGTCCAACACACAGTTTAGAAATGAAACTTGTATTATTGATCTAGTGTATTATTAATTTGTATTACTGAGCCTTATCTCTGTATACTGTTATTGCAATTTAACAGACTATAACAGTGATTTTGCTTTTCTATAAATCACAGATACTGTTCATTCCATTACAGCAAACCATTTTCCAAAATGTGTTTTTCCTTCTCCCCAGGCAGTTTCCATTCATACCAGTGACAAACAGCTTACAAAGAATTAAATATTAAGTGTGTGATAGATGATCTATCTTAATGAACATTATGTCTGCTTTCATTGTTGTCAGAGTCATGTTATCCCTTTGTTGTAAGACAGTTGCAAGTGCAGATTGATTTGGAAAGCCACAGACACAATGCTTGCTGTGATGAATCACCAAAATCAAGCCTGTATCAAGTCTGTGATTTTCATAATGCTCTGAAATGAAAAGAAACCAAATGGTGCCAGGATGATAGGAAAGACACAATGAAAAATCCCAAACTCTGTTGCATGCTTTGGAAATAGTTGGCACTAATTTAAAGTAAATAAGATAAATTATGCTATATCACTGTTACGGTGCTTTAAGAATAAAAGCAGCTGGACTAAAACAATTCAAGCTTTTATCTAACCGGAACTAATTAAGTCAAATTATTCATGCTGACTTTCAAGTGACTTTGTAAACATTTGTGCTTGTTTAATAGCAAAAACAAAACACTGCACAACGCACCACAATTATTGAAGCAAAGGAACACTGGAAATGTCAGCTACCAAAACACTGGAAACACTCGGGGTGGTGGTGGGGGGGTACATAGTTTTATGGATGAGTGCACATTAGCAGGTAATTACTCATGAGTATGACTTAGGAGACCATGCAGTGTAAATTGAAATTATACTAAGCATATTTACCCCCTACAGGGTTCCACACACAGATCACTAATTTAACTGGGTAATGCACACTCATCAGGTAGTTGCATGTTCTCCACTGGAGACCATTACCTCATATTCTGTGGCAGCAGAATTCCTCATTGCATTCTTGTGCAGAGACATACATTAAACTAGCCCTCAGGGACAAGGACAGTGGCCGTTTAAGACTGTAAACATACTTCTGCTCATGTAGACAATGACATCATTTGTACCATGCAGAGTTTTTATTAAGTAGCAGAGCGCTGACGTACACTTCAAAAGATCGTGACAGGAAGCACAGGCCGGTGGGGAGGTGGCAGGCAAAAGAATATACAAAGGAAAAAGACAGACACTCTGCCGCCCGTGGAAAGGGGAATGTTTTATCCCGTAAGAGTTGGCTTATCTCCCTGTGGGCGCTTGTTGCCATAGCAACGGGAGCTGGGAGTATCGTCAGGTTGGTAGGGGATCACGGGACATGTAATAGGCCAGCAAGGGGCGTGCAACCTTGCTGTCACCATCGGTAACCCTGTTTCCTTCACACTTCAGCTCACGCCTCTTCATTCTTGTCTCTGGGCCAGAGGGACCCCCACCTGCCCTTCATGCATTCCTTTACCTGGGTCACATATGGATTTTCATCCCAAGCCGAGAAAAAAATCAAGCAGCTCACAATGTGTGGAATTATTTAAGTCAATAATTATTATAGAGAATGTTCTTAAGTGTCTCCTGGAGCACATACTCAGATACTGACCTAATTTCATTTATTTTAAGTTGAACTGCATTCATGTGCACAAACACTTTCACCCAGCATTATCTCAACAACATTATCTCATATCATCTCACCTTTTTATGTATTTATTCTTCTATCCAAAGACACATTTCCTCTTATTTTCCATTTCCAGCCTCACATAAACACACATTTTTCATCCTGACACACTCTCTTATAACACACTAGGTCTCAAATGTGCGTAGTACACCATCTGTTCTTTCCTTTCTCAGTCTCCTCCTAGGCTGACTATTCAAATTGCCAGTCTGATAGACCACCTACTCTGGCACTGTGCATCCTTCATACCTGGAGCTTTGACACATAAAAGAGCAGAGGCAGTGAACCTTGACACTCAGCTCACTAGGGGTCTCTCAAGACACTTAACTGGAGTGTTGTGAAAACATGGAGTGGTGATGGGTAGTGTTTCATCATTGACGCTGTGTTCCCCATTCATACAGTGACAGTGTGATCCCTCGCCCTATTATGATGTAGGACTGATATCTTAGAGCTAGAAAGACCCCTAATCCTCCACACCAAGGGGACAGATTTCAGTGTGTGTGTGTGTGTGTGTGTGTGTGTGTGTGTGTGTGTGTAAGAGAACAGGTGACATTATCTGTCACTTGGGAAACTCATGTGAGCGCTTTGGGTGTTTTTCCAGTTTTCTGTGGAGACTCACTCTTGACAGTGGCAGTCCTGGTGCAGTTGTAGAGAATAGCCAGCTCTCCAAACACCTTTCCTGGCCCCATGGTGCAGAGCTTCAGGCTCTCCTTCGTCACCTCCACCTTCCCGTCTGAAAGATGCACAGAAACACAGATACGTCATTAAGCATGATGCTATTCAAATTGCACATTAATTTTTCTGCCTGATCACCCACGTGTGAGTCCTCTGCTGCATTCAATATGTGCAGCAAACAAAGTTTCAGTGATGAAATGGAGTGGATGATGGGTGTCTGATGGCTTTTGCTTCATTTTTGAGGGCACCCAGCCAGAGTGCTCTTGATTCACTGGGCTGGAAAAAAAATAAGATTATTTTGCCCTGTGTTGCAAATGGAGTTTCCAAGGGCTACTGGCCTCCTACTAAGGCCAGTCTGTGGTCCTGTTAAATAGCAATGCAGCAGTACCAACGTGAGAAAAATCTACTTAAAGCTTAACATTCCATTACTCACAGACACAACAGGGTATGCCTTGAAGTTGAAGTCAGTATACTGTATGTAAAGATATGTGTATGTTATCGGGACTGAGGCATTCACAAAGCATGCTCTAAAGTAATATTATTGTATATGTTTGGATTCAAATAGTCACCATCCATACCCATTTCCAAAGTAAACATATTTTTGCATTAAAAAAGCATTACCTACTACCTCTGTTATGTGAGGAGGAATAATTAAGGATAACTAAATGCCTTTGACATCATTAATCTAATATATTCCAATAGCACTAGGCTTTTACCACAACCAGCAAAAAATAAATAAAAAAACAACATAGCTGCTGTGGACATACAAGTAAACGTCTTAGCGAACCTACACAGAGTAGCACACCTCGTCAAGCAAGCTGATTGGTTGATCTAACATCCTGTAGGGAAGTTTTCTCAATTTTTTCTTTCAGGGTTTGGGCGTACAGTTTGCTATAGTACTACCATAAGTGATCTTCTTCATTGCCCTTAATATTGTCGCCCCTTCTCCCATCCATTTACGTTGATAAATCCAAATTCCTTAATGTCTGTTTCACGGACGAGGTGGTTTGTTTACACTGTCATCAGGGTGAAACTGTTTTCCATTTCCTGATTTCTTCTGTGTTTTCTTTACATTGTGGTTCACTAAACGACACTGCTTCTTAGTACGTGTGTTACTTTAAGTTATGCCCCCCATCTGCACAAGCATAAAAGAAACACCTGTATGCGCTCACGTGCAGTCCTGAGAAGTATAACTTCAGCTTTAAGCAAGCCAATTCGTGGTTTTTTTTTTAACACTGTAAGAGGTTCACTGCCCCTGTGACTGGGGGGATGGCTGCTGCTACTGTGTTTAGACAAGCCTCATCAAGCATGTATGCTTTCCTGGCAACGTTCCAGTGAGACCATAACTCTAATTCACAGAGAGCAAAAATCCCAAAGAAAACAGTTAAAGTCAGCTTCTGATGAAATATGAAAAGATAATAAGAGCAAGTGAGTCTGTGATATTATTTACAGAAACCCAACGATTCCCACCATGAGCAAGAACTAGGCGACAGAGGCAAGGAAAAACTTCCTTTTAAGAGGCAGAAACCTCGAGCAGAACCATGGCTCAGGGTGGGCGGCCATCTGCCTCGACTGGTCGGGGGTGAGAGAGAGAGAGTGAGAGAGAGAGAGAAAGGGCAAGAGAGAGAGAAATAGCCATAAAGAGGGAGGGATGGAGGGGAAGGGGGGAGAAGCCTACACAATATACACACAGAAGTACAGACAGTAAAGGTAATTTTGGTACAGACTGAATGAATAATGGTACAGATATTTATTAATGTTAATGATAATCGTAATGTTAATGATAATAATAATAATAACAATAGGACTAGTAACAATAATTGTAGCAGAGGGTGTCGAGCAGGAACATGGTGGCAGCAGGGGACCTGCAACTACAGATCCAGACTCCACTGCTCCAGAGCCAGAAACACCTGCAGAAAGTGACAGAAGGAGAGAGGAGAGGGATGGGAAAGCACAAGACTACGGGAAAGGGAAGAAGTCAAGTTAGTAACATGCATTACATGGGATGAGGTTGCATACAGAGGGAGAGAAAGAAGAGGAGAGAGGAGCTCAGTGCATCATGGGAAGTCCTCCGGCAGTCTAGGCCTATAGCAGCATAACTAAGGGATGGTTCAGGACTCTCCTGAGCCAGCACTAACTATAACGTTTATCAAAGAGGAATGTCTTGAGCCTACTCTTAAATGTGGAGATGGGGTCTGCCTCCTGAACCCAAACTGGAACCTGGTTCCACAAGAGTGGGGCTTGATAACTGAACGCTCTGGCTCCCATTCTACTTTTGGAGACTCTAGGAACCACAAGTAACCCTGCATTCTGTGAGCACAGTGCTCTGGTGGGGTAGTAAGATACTATGAGCTCTTTAAGATAAGATGGTGCCTGACCATTAAGAGCTTTGTAGGTAAGAAGAATGATTTTAAATTCTATTCTGGATTTTACAGGAAACCAATGCAGAGAAGCTAAGACAGGAAAAATGTGATCTCTGGATCCTGTCAGAACATGTATTGCAGCATTCTGGATCAGCTGAAGAGTCTTAATGGACTTTTTCGAGCAGCCTGATAATAAGGAATTGCAGTAATCCAAGCCTAGAAGAAACAAATGCATGGATTAGTTTTTGTGCATCATTTTTAAAAAGGATGTTCCTGATTTTTGCAGTATTATGTAGGTGGAAAAAGGCGGTCCTTGAAATTTGCTTAATGTAAGAGTTAACGGACATGCCCTGATCAAAGATAACTCCGAGATTCCTCACAGTGGTGTTGGAGGTCAGGGCAATGCCATCCAGAGTAACTATATCTTTAGATAATGTGTCATGGGTGCTTGGGCCCCAGAACAATAATTTCAGTTTTATCTGAGTTTAACATTAGAAAATTAAAGGTCATCCAGGTTTTAATATCCTGAAGGCACAGTTGGAGTTTAGCTAACTGATTAGTTTCATCTGGCTTGATCGATAGATATAATTGATTGTCATCTGCATAACAATGAAAGTTAATGGAGTGTTTCCTGCTAATATTGCATAAAGGAAGCATGTATAAAGTCAACAGGATTGGTCGCAGCACAAATCCTTGTGGAACTCCATGACTAACTTTGGCGTGCATGGAAGATTCATCGTTAACATGTACAAACTGAGATTGATCTGATAAATAGGACTTAAACCAACTTAGAGTGGTTCATTTAATACCAATTCAATGTTCCGGTCTCTGTAATAGGATGTGATCAATGGTATCAAATGCAGGGCTAAGATCTAATATAACCAGTACAGAGACAAGTAATTTTCACCAGTGCTGTCTCTGTGCTATGATGAACTCTAAATCCTGACTGAAAATACTCAAATAAACTATTGCTATGTAGAGAGTCACACAGCTGTTTGGCAACTGCCTTCCCAAGGATCTTAGAGAGAAATGGAAGGTTAGATAGAGGTCTATATAGTTTGCTAAAATTCCTCGATCAAGGTTGGGCTTTTTCAGAAGAGGTTTAATTACAGACACTTCAAAGTAATGTGGTACATAGCATGTTAATAAAGACAGATTGATCATATCTAGTAAAGAAGTGATGACTAGGGGTAAAACTTCTTTAAGCAGCCTAGTCGGGATTGGGTCTAAGAGGCTAAGTTGATGGTTTAGATGAAGAAATTATCAAAGTTAGTTGGTAAAGATTGAGGGAAGCAAAACACTCTAAACATATATCTGGTTTTACAGTTGTTTCTAAGGTTCCTGAGTTTAGAGATAAGTCGGTGCCAGTTGAGAGTAGGTCTTGGTGAATTTTGTTTCTAATTGTAAAAATTTTATCATTAAAGAAGTTCATGAGGTCATTACTGTTGAGAGCTATGGGAATACTTGGCTCAATAGAGCTGTGACTCTCTGTCAGCCTGGCTACAGTGCTGAAAAGAAACCTGGGGTTGTTCCTTTTTTCCTCTATTAATGATGAGTAGTACACTGCTCTGGCATTACGGAGTGCCTTCCTATATGTTTTAAGACTATCTTGCCAAATTAAACAAGAATTTTCCAGTTTGGCGATATTTGCTTTTATTTGAGGGTTTCAGTGTTATACCATGGAGCTCACCGTCTTTGAGAGTGTCAACAGAGTCGAGTGTCATTCGCAGCGAGCCTGCAGCACTATTAACAAGATGATCGATTTCGGAGGGACTGAAATTAGCATAGGAGTCCTCCATTACTTTGTGACTTGATAATGAATTAAGAACTGATGGAATCACATCCTGGACTGGCGACCTGTCCAGGGTGTACCCCGCCTTTCGCCCGATGTCAACTGGGATTGGCTCCAGCCCCCCGCGAGGATAAGCGGTTGACGATAGATGGATGGATGGATGGATGGAATCACATCCTTAAATTTAGCTACAGCACTATCAGACAGACAACTTGTATAGAAATGTTTGCCTAATGGTGTGTAGTTCCGCAAGAGAAACTCAAAAGTTATTGAGTGGTATAGTGGTCAGATAAAAAGGGATTCTGTGGGAACACTATTAAAGTTCAATTTGAATACCATATACCAGAACAAGGTCGAGGGTGTGGTTAAAACAGTGAGTCAGTTTATGAACACTTTGAGAGAAACCAATTGAATCTAATAGAGAGATAAATGCTGTACTAAGGCTATCATTCTCAATGTCCACATGAATATTAAAATCCTCTACAATAATAACTTTATCTGTTTTAAAAGTTTTTATCTGTTTTTAAAGTTGACAAATACTCAAATTCAGATAAGAATTCAGAGTACGGACCAGGTGCTCGGTACACTATAACAAATTGAATTGGTTGCACTGATTTCCAGCTTGGGTGTGAAAGGCTAAGAACAAGTCTTTCAAATGAGTTATAATTTAGTTTAGGTTTAGAGCTGATTAGTAGGCTTGAGTTGAAGATAGCTGTAACTCCACCTCCTTGCCCTGTGCCTCGAGGAATGTGAGTATTAATATGACTGGGAGGAGTGGATTCATTTAGGCTAACATGCTAACAGGTTTCAGTAAGACAAAATAAATCAATATAATCTGACATTGATTCATTTACTAGAACACCTTTAGAAGTGAGAGATATGATGTTTAAGAGTCCGCATTTAATTCTCCTATTCTTTTGCAGTATTGCACTTGTAGTTTTAATTTTTGTGAGGTTTTTATGCACAGCTCCTCTTCTGCTGATCTAGAGTGCCCATTTTCAGCCATGGTAAACAATACATTATCCATTAACACCCAGCAAGAAACTATGCATGCAGAGAAAGTCTTCAGCTCTTACAGCGTGTCATCATTTTACTACTTCCCTGCTGTTTTCACTACCCTTCTTTAACAGCCCTTTTCTTGTGTCAGAGCTTCCTGTAACACTGACCTCTTGTTCCACTCAAATGAAACTGGCGATTTAAAAAAAACTAGATGTCTTGCCAGTGTTTGTGCATCTTTCACTATTATCAGTTCAAGAAGATTAATTGAAAAACATACACACTATAGATCTCTTTCAAATCTCTCACTCAAAAGCGTTTTTAAATGGCACATAATCACAATGCTCACTTTCAGAAATGTGTTATGTCTGAATCTTATAAAGACGGTAACTGTGCTTTCGAATGCATGCATTTATTTATTTATTTATGTTAGAAGAGGAACATGTACGGTTACATTAAAGATAAATGTTACAACTGTGTACCAGATTTAGCTCGAAGCTAATTTTCAACTGCAGTCCCTGATGATAATAAAATAGACAACTTCCTGTGCACCTCAGGATTTCTCCCAGGAGAGAGGGAACTCCTGATGCTTGTTTACAAGAGCAACTGTAAACTGTGAGTATAGCTGAAGGTTTTTTTGGAGTATCAAAGCCCTGCAATGTCTATAAAGACTATAATTTGTGAGATCAATTCACTGCAAGATTTAAGTCTGGATAACAGCCATTGAGAATTGATCAAGCCTGAAAAATATGTAACAGACTAATCAGTAAACTGTGAGGGGTGTCGAGATGATGATGTGACTCGTCAAAATTGACAATTTTCATAACAGCTGCCATGTTTTTCCAGTTCAGAAATTGTAAGCAAAGACAAAAGACAACGCTGCGTGTTTGTTGCCTTTATCTAATCAGGTGTATAAAGAGTTCATGTTGATGTCTGAGAGAAGGAGGATATTGCCTATCATTAATTGTGCACCCTAAAAGCACAGATGCTCACAAGTCTTTGCGCTAGAGTCCAAGTCAAGTCTTAAGTCACTGAGTTAATCCAAGTCAAGTCTCAAGTATCTCATGGTTATAATGAATGTTGTATCACCTTCTGCGTTCAAACCAGGCTGCTTACAAACTGCTTTGTTATAAGGGATTCTGTAACTGTAACCTGTTTTTCATTTACAGAGAACAACCAATGCAGTGCAATGCAATTAATGACAGCTTATTAACTGCTGTAAGTCAACACCAACCGCAGGCTCTCAAACCCAGTGTAATGTTAACTAAATAAAACTGTAACGTTACATGATCAACAATAAACCTGTAACCTTTTTTTCACAGAGCACAACCATGTAATGTGCAATGCAATCAATGATTATAAACTGCTGTAAGTCAAAACACCCTCAGACTCTCAAACCAGTGTAAAGTTATGGCCTAACTAAATAAAACTGTAATATTACATGAACAACAATAAACCTGTAGCCTGTTTGCAGCTACCGTTAATAATTAATCTGATGGCAGCCAGTGGGACGGAAATGATTACATTAATCGACCACCACAAGTTTGGCAAGAAAACAAATGCTCATTTATCTTTTCATAACACAGTCGGAGTTAACCTCTAGGTTAGCTAAAGGAAGAAGCAAGCTAATATTAGATGGCCAGTGCTGAGCTAAACATGTTCACGGGTTACTAACCTATTTTGCGTTTAGCGCTTCTTTGTTTGGGCCTTGTTGTTTATCATGAATGGCACAGCAGCTGCCGGTGTTTGTTGTACTCTCTCACTTGTGGTCGCGCGCAGCACATCCATACTACGTATTGCATAGGTAGGTTATGGGTAATGCAGGGATGGGAATAACAGCAAGCTCATCAGACGTTTCCTAAAAATAAAAATTGCTGACGAGTCACGGACCTCGAGTCCGAGTCAAGTCAGAAGCCTTTTGATGACGAGTCTCAAGTCAAGTCTGAAGTCATTGGTTGTGCGACTTAAGTTGGACTCAAATCCGAGTCTCAAACTCGAGTCCCCATCTCTGCCTAAAAGTGCCATATCACAATAAGCTAAGCAATAATAGTTGGCTGTTGATGGGAGGCTTTGAGCCATTAAAATGAGTAGCCTGACTTTTAGTTTCAGGAGGAAGACACAGGAAGTGCAAACAAATAAAGTCTCTAAAGTGATGTATAGATAGAAATAGATGCAATGTGTATCAATACAAATAATTGCTGCCCTATTCAAAAGGACACAAGACACAGACCTTCATTAAGTGGTGTGTGTGTTTATGCAGTCTGTGGTGTAATAAAAGCAGTGTTTTGTGGTTTGGTTCATGTAGGGGCTAAGACAACAACACATCGGGTAGCAAAAACGTTAAGCTTGACTATGGCAAAGCTAATAATTTCCTGTGGATAGCCAAATAATTAATTCCTGAGAGAAGTGAGCTGTCAGAGCATCGTGCTTGATTTGGACAACTCACCGACTGCAGGCTGTGAGGGAACTTCTAGGAAATTAAATAATCCAATTATTCAATTATTTGAACTGATGAACTGTTCAGAAGTTTACATGAATCCATACACACGCAGCAGCACATGGTCCAGCTCATTTCAAATTTTTGTGCCTAATAAGACCTGCATTATCACACTTCTTTATAACAGTAGCTCCAAATTCACTTGAAATGCACCTCTCATATGCAAGTGCAAGTGCAAGTTTTATTCAAATAACAACACAACAGGTAAATACACGCTATCTCATTGGGCAGCCAATCTGATATCAAAGTACAGCACATTTACATCTTACTGAGCCATTTAACAACAGCTGTATACTGTCTTGTCTAAAGGCAAATTATGCCTAAAATACGATATGTATAATGTTAACTGGGGTTTCATTGTCTGTGTATCACAGCATGTCTTCCCCTGAGGCTGTGTAGCGGTGTTAATGGATGATCATTTGAATGCACACAGCAGTGCGCTCCACATAGCAGGGCATCAGGACAGAACTCAGAGCAGACTTCCCTCTGGCTCAAGATCAGATGTGATATTGGCTGCATTCCAAATCAAAAAGCTGCCGTCTTCTGGGTCGACTTTATCTCACACTAGTGCTGAAGACTTGAATGTGCTCCTACTAACCCCCTAACAGGAGTGATTTAAATAGATCTGAAGGATATCTGACCAAATTAGATCAGTTACCCGTCTTTCAGACAAACCCTGATGGGTACGATTAACACGATTAGATTAAAGATAAAGGCATTTTTGTGATGAGAAATAAATTTGGAGAAAGGGACATCTGTTAACTTGACACTGAGGCCATTAGGCTGTGTGTATAAATAGAGTTTCAGGGGTCAGGCGCAGGATACTGGTGAATTCTTCCTCCTCTTCTTCCATTGATAGTTTTGATGTTTTTCAAGCAGCAACGGACATTGTGAAACAGGATGTGGGGGAGTTCAAATCCACTAGAGGATAACATACAACCACCATCACATCCTGATGGCCTTGTTCTTCCGCCACTGCTCAGGGGTCAGATTACCCAATCTTATTACTATCCACTGGAGAAAGGGAGGAACATTTGGTAGTAGATCAAGCAGAACATTGTTTCATCCTGCTCCCACTGGCCAAAAAATAGGGGTCGTTACCACTTAAGGTTTTAGGTGGTACAAGGCCCAAGTTGATACTTCTGACTTCAGGTCAGCAGTGATATGTCTGGGAGAAAGGCAGTCACGTTCTGTCTGACAGTTTGAATGGTTTTGTGGAGGAAAAGCCATGGAAGAAACAAGACAGAGCGTGAGATCTATTCAACAGAGACTGAAATGGGTTTAGAAAATTCCAGGGTTAAAAAATCTCCATCTGCTATTTGTTTCTTAACAAAAAGCTGTAGCTTGAAAGATCTCGTAAATTGCAGTCAAAAGTTTGACTGATATAGCCCAAAAATTATGGCTTATTGGCCTTTTAAAAGTACATCAGCTCTGAGCAGTTATTTCTGTTTCCACCTTGTTTTTGAAAGAACACAATGTGACCTCTCAAAAAACACTTTCAGCTGAACAAATATTCACAGCTGCCCAGCTGTGAAAAATAGAGACACATGAATCAACACAGTGAGCAGAAAATGAAAAATAGAATAAATAGATCTCAAGATGAATGCAGCGCTCTACTTCATATTCAGTAAGAAGATATTTAAAGTGTTAGATGTCAAAACTTTTGTCCTTGGGTTTGAGGCTAATTTATGGCAGACCTTTATTAAATTAATCAACGTTTTTTTTTTAAAGGTCATTCCTGCTGATCACAGAACTGTGACCACGTTAAGTCACGAGGACTTGTTTTTCTGCTGCAGTTTTCAGGCACAAATGCGTTATTTTTCTCTTCAGTGAAGAACAAAATAAGACGGAAAACATGGATGTGGGCTGAAGCCAATGGCAAGAACAAAGAGAGATAAAGTGGGAAGTTATGTTATTAATTAGGGAGGAAGGCTTAGAATGGGAGAGACTTATTAAGCGCCCGGGCACTGGAAATGACAAACACTAAGTGTTTTTATTTCAGAGAATCCCTGTTTGTGTAACTGCGGGCTGAAAGCATACAAGCAGCAGGATAATGAATGTGATGTGAATGAAAGATGTGTTGTCTTGTGGAATGAAAACGTTAAGATATGTTCAGACCTGCAGCTGCCACCCGTCGTTGCTGGTGTTGTGAGTTTTGAATGGGCAGCAGCAGGTGCATCTCTGCCGTCATGGTTAACAGCTACATCTAATCCTACTAACAACCTGTACCATGCGCTACAGGCGGCTGCTATTTACATACTCTAACCACATCATCACTAAATAGAGCAGGTTGTAGCTCGAATACAGAGAAATGTTAGCAGTATAACACAATTACTATAGCAATTTTAGCTAACTAATGACATAGTTTATTGGCCCTGACTGGATAATAAACCTTTGAAGAGATGTTTATGTTATTAAGAATACACTCATTGATATAAATAAGGTGGACAAAACAATAGAAATGCCTGTCAGTAAAATGCAAAACAAAAATCAACAGCACCACAAACTGCAGCCTCCAAAATGACCACACAGTGGAATCAACACCTCTCCAAAACAGCTTCAGCTAAAGAACTGAACATTAAAACCTTCATGAAAGTTGGATTTATTGCAGGATGGACACCTGGCAACTGAGTGTCACTATCAATCAACAAAAAGCTTCAGTTTGATTATCCGATCATGGCCACTGAACTGTGACATTAGTTAGCTAGTTGTGTTATAATGCTTACCACTGTCTATACTTTAAGCTACAACCTGCTCTGTTTAGCTGTGTGATGGTGTGATTAGAGTAGGTTTGACAGTTTGATGTTTGCCGAGAGTCCACCATCCTCGTTCCACAGAGCAGCACGCCTGCATCATCTCCAACATATATGCTTGTTGACTGTTATCAGCTTTCAACAAACTGTCTGTGCAGCCGTCTGCTACTTCAAGAATCTTACCAATTGAAGGTGGGAGGAGGGAGACTGCAGTTTCTGTACTGTGTTGCTGAAATCCACTTATGCTGAAGTTGTAAGATGTGGTACCAAAATATTTCAACTTCTGCCCACATTCAAGCATGCAAGTGATTGGCCCTGATTCAGGGCGTGTATTGTTCTCTGGTGTGATCATGTCCATTGTTTTCTCTCAAAAACTCCTTCTACTCAAACCTTTGCTGACTGACTAGTGTAGCACGAGGTCCAGCTGTAATGCTGGAGTGCACTCAGTTCACTTTCATTCTGTGTGTGTGTCTTGTCATGAAACACCGGTGCCACTGTTCCATTTTAAATTGACAAGAACAGACATATTTGTATAAATGCACTAGTCTGCGGGCTGGATCTTTGCACAAACTGGCTGACGTCAATCTGTCTTCTTAAACGTGTGCCAATTTTATTGCAGGGGCAACAAAAAGGAAAAGAAAAAGAGAGCTGTGAGAAGGCGAGAGAAGTGGGGTGAGAAATGTAAGAAGGCAGCGACTAAGAGAGGATAAAAGAAACAGAAAGACAGCAGGAGAGAAAGAAGAGGAAGGACACCTGATGCTATAGGTGAGCACTGCTGAACATCCTATCATTTGAAATGAGAGCACTTCCAATCTTTTTCAGTTCAACTGAGACACCCTCCCTGCCATCTCCACGGTGGAATTTTCGCTACAGTTTTGTACAAGTGGTTGGTGAGACCTAAAGACACTCAATAGTGTGTTGTCAACAGGATATGAAAGGGCAGCGGGTTTCATCCATTTTACATCATATTACCTTGGAGACAGGAATTCTGCAAGAACATAGTGTAGACCATACGTCTACTTTCAGAGCCTTTCAGCCTCGCTCTGAAGGTTACTTCCATCCAGTGGGAGGAATAGGACATGTGAAATGAGACACAGCAGTTAAATTTTCTTATCTAGAACCCTCTCCTATCTCTGTTTTCATTAAAACATTATAATAGGCCAAGTTTCATCCTAGCTACTCTCCCAGTCATCAAACTCCGATTATGGCGCCTGTGTTGACAAGCTGATTGATGGCACGAGCAGGGTCCAGTGAAAATGATCATTTTGTATTCACAGACCAAATCACAGTGTTGTAATTAGCAGTTAGCGTCCATGCGATGTGCACATACTGTAGCTTTTCTTTTCTGCGGACCAGACTTAATTAGACAGCTTCAAAATTTGAATACAGATTAATATGGCATCTAAAGTACTACAATAATGGGCCTCTCTCATTTCCGCAGCCTGCTCTAATTTCATTCGCCACTGCATCACCACAGACATGAGAAGGTATTTACACGGAAATTTGGATTTGAGTGTTGGGGACACAAAGTTACACAAACGTAAAGATGCAGTATTTACATGCTTAAAAGTACACATATACAGAGCAAGACAAAGAGTCTACAGTGACACTAGCAGCTCTGTGAGGCTGTACTTGAGCACCACTGTGAGCTAAATGCTAGGTATAATGTTGACCATGTTCTGCATCTTAGTTTAGCATGTTAGCGTGCTAAATTAGCACTAAACACAAAGTAAAATCAGAACTGATGGGAATGTCATAGGTTTTGTAGCTATTCGGGCATAAACCAAAGTGTTAGACAAATTCAATGATTAAGGGATTAAGTTAGTATAGTTCATGTGAAGTGGGAAAACCGGATTTTTTGTACTTTCAGGGCAGCCTTTGCTGACGTATTTAAATCTGAACCAAAGGGATGGACAAACAGTCATATCACCATCTATAGTCATGTTCTGGACTGTCATTGTGGGCTAAAAACTTGTATTTCTAACTTTCCCAATTGCTTAAAGATCACATGCTCCTCAGTGGTGCTAAGGATTGTTTAAAGAGTCTTTGTCCTTTATTGTGTCTTTTTTGTGCATTTAATAGGTTTGGAAAGTGAAAAAGCCCAAAGTCCACCCCAAAGGAAGTAATCAGCTCCCACAGAAAACACTGAACTGCCTGAAAACAGCTCCTTTACTTCCATAAACTATCTGCGTCACTTTGTAACACACGTCATAATGCTCGCCTAGCAGCTCACAGTGACAAGACGTCCGCCGGATGCCTCCCCTCACCCCCACCCTCCCTACTGAACATTAGATATCCTCCAGGCAGTCAATGGACATGATGTTGTTACTGTGATGTAGAGACAGAGCACAGTTAAAACGTTACGTATGAAAGATCCATTTCTTACAAATTAATAACTTGTCACTCTGAAACATTTTTTTCCCAGTCGTGGTTGCGAAGCTGGTTCGGGAACATGTACAGCTGAACCAAAGCCAAGGTTACCGTATTGTCAGGACCCGCCCTACTCTGCTTCTGATTGGCTAGTAGTCCTTAACTGGGTTCTGTGCATGTGCAACTCCAAACAAAGATCAATAGAAGTGAGATGCTTCGCTCTATAGCTAAAACGGAGCGTTCAACAGACAGTGTAAAAAGAGTTGCTGCAGCAATGTGCAGGATGACAAAAATAAGGTGTTTTTAAAAAATTAAACCATGTAAACCTACTGTGGTACAACCCCTAAATAAAATTATGAACCTGAAAATGAGAGCAATATGACCACTTTAACCTTAGATAATGTCAAAAAAGCTTAAGGCTGTTTTTCCTTGTTTTGGAAAAGTTGAGATAGTTAAGATACAACAGAGATATGCTCCGACTCTATAATTTTACAGTTTCTGTGTATGCTTAGATAAAATATTATACACACATACACACACACAGTCAGCTTATAACAGGGATTTGTATTTTGCACAAAAAAACTATGTGAGGATTCTCATGCTGGGGTTCAGAGTATTTGGCGGAGGCAATCAAATTTCAAAAAGAGATCAAAGAGATGAATTTTAACTCAGGAGACTCAATAAAAAGTCTGCATTGAGAGAAGAGAAATTTAAAAGAAACCCTTATCTCAAAGTCCTGTAAACCTTGAGTCCAGTGACAGTGATTGATGAAACTGGCCTTTCCAAGCTCACCTTATTAAGGCTTCTTAAAGAATGTAACTTAAAGTTATATATATACTAGATATCGATTTCTGTCATTGCCTGTCGCCAAATGAGGTACTACAATGGTGACTATATATTTGCAGTATTTCAAACTGGGCCACATTCCTGGTACAAATATGTATTAAGTTTCTTCTGTGATCTGTAGTCTTAAACCACACTTGCTGTTACCACCAGTAACTACAGGTGTCACCACATCAACCAGGACTGAAATCTTAAGGATTACATAAACTTTCAAGGCATCGTCACACTGTCCTCAGGTAACAATGTTGTTTAGAGCCTGTGCATAAACACATTTGCTTTATTTCTGCAACTATTTCATGTGTGTGTGCTGTGCACATGTTAGTCTAGGGGTGACAGCGAGGATTTGTCTGCCACTGTAGCAGGCCAGATTACTCATTGCCCTATCTTGTATCCTCAAGTCTAAACTTCAGCAAACACAGAGCTTATCCTGTCACAGCAGACTCTAAGCATTACTCAGAGTCTATGCCCAACACCTCCCCATACACCAGCTGTTCTCAAATTTTTTCTGTAACTCCCCCTTTTAGAAGCCAAAAAAGGTTCAAGCCCCCCGACTC
>NC_060164.1:16717835-16728011 GCF_021292245.1 Micropterus dolomieu
GAACATTAGATATCCTCCAGGCAGTCAATGGACATGATGTTGTTACTGTGATGTAGAGACAGAGCACAGTTAAAACGTTACGTATGAAAGATCCATTTCTTACAAATTAATAACTTGTCACTCTGAAACATTTTTTTCCCAGTCGTGGTTGCGAAGCTGGTTCGGGAACATGTACAGCTGAACCAAAGCCAAGGTTACCGTATTGTCAGGACCCGCCCTACTCTGCTTCTGATTGGCTAGTAGTCCTTAACTGGGTTCTGTGCATGTGCAACTCCAAACAAAGATCAATAGAAGTGAGATGCTTCGCTCTATAGCTAAAACGGAGCGTTCAACAGACAGTGTAAAAAGAGTTGCTGCAGCAATGTGCAGGATGACAAAAATAAGGTGTTTTTAAAAAATTAAACCATGTAAACCTACTGTGGTACAACCCCTAAATAAAATTATGAACCTGAAAATGAGAGCAATATGACCACTTTAACCTTAGATAATGTCAAAAAAGCTTAAGGCTGTTTTTCCTTGTTTTGGAAAAGTTGAGATAGTTAAGATACAACAGAGATATGCTCCGACTCTATAATTTTACAGTTTCTGTGTATGCTTAGATAAAATATTATACACACATACACACACACAGTCAGCTTATAACAGGGATTTGTATTTTGCACAAAAAAACTATGTGAGGATTCTCATGCTGGGGTTCAGAGTATTTGGCGGAGGCAATCAAATTTCAAAAAGAGATCAAAGAGATGAATTTTAACTCAGGAGACTCAATAAAAAGTCTGCATTGAGAGAAGAGAAATTTAAAAGAAACCCTTATCTCAAAGTCCTGTAAACCTTGAGTCCAGTGACAGTGATTGATGAAACTGGCCTTTCCAAGCTCACCTTATTAAGGCTTCTTAAAGAATGTAACTTAAAGTTATATATATACTAGATATCGATTTCTGTCATTGCCTGTCGCCAAATGAGGTACTACAATGGTGACTATATATTTGCAGTATTTCAAACTGGGCCACATTCCTGGTACAAATATGTATTAAGTTTCTTCTGTGATCTGTAGTCTTAAACCACACTTGCTGTTACCACCAGTAACTACAGGTGTCACCACATCAACCAGGACTGAAATCTTAAGGATTACATAAACTTTCAAGGCATCGTCACACTGTCCTCAGGTAACAATGTTGTTTAGAGCCTGTGCATAAACACATTTGCTTTATTTCTGCAACTATTTCATGTGTGTGTGCTGTGCACATGTTAGTCTAGGGGTGACAGCGAGGATTTGTCTGCCACTGTAGCAGGCCAGATTACTCATTGCCCTATCTTGTATCCTCAAGTCTAAACTTCAGCAAACACAGAGCTTATCCTGTCACAGCAGACTCTAAGCATTACTCAGAGTCTATGCCCAACACCTCCCCATACACCAGCTGTTCTCAAATTTTTTCTGTAACTCCCCCTTTTAGAAGCCAAAAAAGGTTCAAGCCCCCCGACTCGAGCGAAAGTGGATTTTATTTTTATCACAAACAATATGGGCGACTGAAATAAAACAAAAGATTCAGCTTAGCAAAAATTCCTTCCTTGCATTTTTTTGTTTATGTCACCACATGTATTACATTAATGCAACTTTAGGTCCGCTCAACATGCACACATTCAACTACACACACACACACACACACACACACACACACACACACAAACATACTCACCGCAACAAGCACACAGTACAGTACAGTATATAATGAAGCAAAGAATGGAGAATCAAACATTTCAGAATAATATTCAGCTCATATGCTTGTGAGCTCTTTTTATCTGTGTCCGCCTTTCCTTCCGTCTCCCCCTCCTCTGCTCCTCTTATGTCACACACACACACACACAAATACACGCATACACACAGACACACACAGCTTTCATCATCTTTCCAGATGAGGAACTCTCAAAAGCGAGGTTAGACACAAAGAGGATAAAGGCTCAGGGATCTTTCACAAATTACTCATTAATTCTTGCTCTGAGGTGTATTCATCAGCCTCTGTGGAGGGAAAATGGAGATCAATTCTTATTTTAGAGTTCGGGGGGGGGGGGACAAAGGCTATCTCACGTTAATCAGAGAAGAGGGAAAGACAGTGAAGACAGAATAGGAAAGAAAGGCAGCGAATATAAAAGAGAAAAAAGCTGAATAAAAATGAGGTTCGATGGACAGGTGGGTGAAGAGGAATAAGACAGAAGAGGAAAAGAAGAAGTGATGAGCAAGTTGAGAAAAGAGGACAGATTGGGGTCAAATGTGAGGAGGAGAGGGAAACATGCATGACTGATATTTGAGCCTTTTGAATTGATCATTTCTAACTTTGCGTGTGTATGTGTGTGTGAGAGAGAGAGACATTGAAAGAGAGAGTGACAAAGGGAACAACTTAGAAGCAGAGAGGGGAAATGATAAACGACACTTGTATTTTTCACTTTGTGTTCGGGGCAGATGATGCACTCCTCGGTTTAGGTGAAATTATTAGTCTGCAACACGCATACACAGTATTTGCACATAAATGGCACATTTGCTGAAGTTATATTCTTCTTGATAGAAGTAGGTGAGATCATTAGGCTATTGAATGTCAGCAAACGCAGGTGTATGTTTACATACCTTGAAAGTCCAAATGCTACCTAAATATGGTATAGTGTATAGAAAATTCTATTTCCTGTTTTTATCCACGTGTTTTGCCCTCTTTTCACCGCTGTTCGTGTATGAAAAATCAATTTCTGATGTAGCTCTGATCTATAGAGGCTTTTTATCTGGTTAATTCACTGTTACTGTCTCAGCTTTGAATTAGAAATCACATTGCATGATGCCAGAAGGTAAAAATTTCCTGCGGGCTCTTTCACAAGAATTGATTTTTCACACCTGATGCATCGACAATGCTGTCAGTCAAGTGAATGACAAGGTGTGTGTGTGTGTGTGTGTGTGTGTGTGTGATGACAAGGTGTGTGTGTGTGTGTGTGTGTGTGTGTGATAACTAGGGAGAATGTTTAAATGCCATTCTAATTACAGACCCCTCACCTTTTCCTCAGGTGACGTCTTAATAAACCTCCACTGAGAGCCTCATTAAAGTTATCATGAGAGCCGATAGGCTTAAAGAGGGACAGCTTTATGAGATCAATTTCAGAGTAATAATGGTATTGCATGCCATGTTAAGTAAGTAAGTACACATGCACACACACAGACGATCTTGCATTAAATTTTATTCTAAAATAACTGCAATTGAGTTCCCTGAGATGCCTTTCAGCAGCCGGGGCAGTGGGTTAAGGTTAATTTCTAAGCTACAATTGGCTGCTGTAAAGTGCTGTCAAGATACAAAAGGTAGCAGCTGTTGCATCGAACATTAACTATGCTGTGTTCTCCAAAGCCAATCAAACCAAAATCTCTGAGCTTCAACATTTTACTTTGCTGAGCTGTATTAGTTAAGTTGCCAGGCAACAATGCAGTGCAATGGGTTTGTGCACTGTTTCTGTAAGCCAGTGGATTGTCTTTTTTTTTCATATCATCTTATTTATATGCGAATATATCATAATAATTACAAACATCAGTCAATGTTTTATTAACAGCATTAGATAGTAGTAGGAGCAGCAGTAATAGACGCAGTAGTGCGTCTATTACAACTATAGTGCTTCCAGTTTGTTTTACATATTGTGTCCTTTCACAACTATGACACCAAGTCACACTCAGGTGCCCCTGTTGATTACATCTCTAAGCTCTGCTTAAGATGAGAGAGGACCCCATCTCCCTTTACTTTACTCTGCCTCATTGGTCAGTGAGCACAGAGGGACTCCAGCCTGTAGATGAGTGCTTTAAACCGTAACAGCTGTCAGAACCTCACACAAAGACATTTATTCACTTTGTCTCTTTTGATTCTTGGTCAACTGGTAGATTGTTCTTTTGGCCAGTTGATTATTTTGGCTGGTGGCTAGTTCGTTAAGATGCTTGTCAGGTTGAAGGACTAATACATTTCACAATAGGGCTGACAGTTCCCTAACAACATTCATAATTGATTCTTTATTAATGTATATTGTCTGCTATGTAGCAGAAGGGAGCAGAAGGGAATTACAAAACTCAATTTTTACTCTATAACCTACTCTATACCTACCTACCTAAGTATAAAAACAAATAAAATAGTGAATGTTGAGGGGCTCTGGAGATCGGTTTTCATGTCAGGTTTTAATAACTCAGCCTGTAAGGTAAAGTACAAGGTGACAGAGAGGTGATAACGTGGTTGTAGAAGCTAAAGGGGATTATGACAGGAAAAATATGCCATGAAATGACATGTAAATAGACAACCTGTGCATCTCATTTGCCAATGTTGTTTATATTTGATTTGAGATATGTAAACAGATTAGTGTCTCTTACACACATAACCATGTTTACCAAACAGCTTGAGTGTCATATCATAAAGATTAAAAAAAAAAAATAACATCAAATACTCCCCTTATAGAGAGAAACTAGTATCAAGCTACAATGGGTAAACATTGCTTTTCATTGTTATTCAGAGGTAAATCTCAGGAAAAGCAGCAGGAAAAGAAAAAAATGATTGGAGGAGCATTTCAGCATAAGCCTCAAAACACACACATTGTTCCTTTCTGCCATTCAGACATTAAAGGACGCCATTTAAGCCTCCCTTCAAACGTCAAGTCTGTCAGAATATCATATTTGACTTGCCTAAGAGCAGGTCAAATAAAATAATTGGGACTCTATCCAATTTGTATTGAGAAAATGTCACATCCTGGGCATACTCTCAAATCCCCTGAACACCTTCACTTGAATAAAATCCAGTGCATCAGTGGTTGGGTTGAATTGAGTAGCCTGTCAAAGAAGCTGTCAATGTACTGTGAGCACTTGGGGTTTAGAGCCGACTCATACTGTAACATTACCACTCTTACCATCCTCACTTTTCTGCCTGCCCTCCCTTACACTTAAATAAAACATACGGTGAGGGACAGATAGTTGTTTTTCCTTTTGAATGCACTTGCTTCTCATACAGGATTAAAGATACAAGGCAACGTGGGGATCTTCTGTGAATATTCAAATATAAATGCAAAGTTAAATGCAAAGAGAGCCCCAATACATCATGTTATCACGATGTCGTCGAACAGAAAAGGCCTGTTCAGTTAAGCTTTCTTAGCCAGACTGTAGTTATGTGTGTTGTTACGTTAACAACACCAAACCATTAAACTTAACCATTTATTTATCTAAAGATTAATTGAGCTGAAACAATTAGTCAAATAATCAATAAGTCGATCAACAGAAAAGTGGGCACAAGTGTGAATGTAAACTGAATGCCTGGTTTTTGACAGTGGTGGAAGTATTTATATCTTTCACTTAAGGAAAAGTAATGTTAATGTATGTAAAAAATACTCTTTTACAAATTAAAGACCTGCATTCTTATTTAAATAAAAGTACAAAAGTCTAAGCATCAACATCTACTGAAAGTACCAAAAGTCAAAGTACTCATTATGCAGATTTCAGAATAATCTTTCACTGTATATTAATTAGTGATGCATTTGTGTGTTTGTCACATTAATGTTGCAGCTGGTAAAGGTGGGGCTACTTTATATACTGCTGGGTGGTTTAATCCATAATAATACCTCATAATGCATTAGTTGGTTTATAGTTTGTATTATTAATCTGAATCTGCAAAGTAGCAAGTAGCTGAACCTGTCAAATAAATATAGTGGAGGGAAAGTCCAATATTTGTTTCCAAAGTGTAGTCAAGTAGAAAGTATCATAAAATGCATTTCAACAATAGAAGAAAGTACCTCAAAACAGAATCTGAGTGAAGTACTTCAGTAAATGTACTTAGTTGCAATCTACCACTGATTTATGACCATTGCTGGAACAAAACATGCAATTTAAATATGCCAAATTTTGTAGTGGGGAACTGACATTTTTCTCTGTTTCCTTACATTTTGTAAACCAAATGGTCGAACGATTAATTGAGGAAAGAACTGGCAGATTAATCAACAATGAACGCAGTCAGTACTTGCAGCCCCAAACATAAACATTTTTTATCTTAATCACTAAAGCTAACCTTCAGAAATGGCAGGTCAGCCACTTCCCATAACTTGTGTGCAATCTTAATCAATATGAGCTTATTCTGGTTAACAACACAAAACCATATACGATGAGTTATTTTTAAAACTAACAGGTGCGGCGATTGTTCCATCTAAACTAATCACCAAATCTCTATTCTCAACGCTAAGGATTAGGCTCTGTTACACCTTTAACAAGCTTACTCGTAACGTTGTCAGAACTCTGTCACCTACAATGTTCCTAGAAGGCAGGTAGAACCAGAGCCACCTATTCGTATTAGCATACACTGTTTCATTAGATTAAGTTGAATGATGATAATGAAGAAACTCATGAGGGTTTTATTATCGAGGAAATACTCGACAGTAATTGAATGTGATTATACTAGTTGTTATCATCATTAGCCACCTGTATGGGTCTTCACGGACGACACAGGCAATCAAAACACCTCTGTCATCTCCATGGAAACGTGAGCTTTTGTCTCAGTTGCAGTCAGAATTTAAAAGAGGGCCGGTGTCAGTTACAGCCCTGTGGATGCAACCAAAATACAACAAACTTATTCATTACGATAGCAACGGCTACGCAGGCAGCCTCATCATGCCAGCAGTGCCAGGATCCTTTCTGTCTCTTACAGCTCCTGTTTTGTGTGATCTTTAATTATCAGGTGTGTCTGCAACAAACGCTAACTACTCTGAGGTTGGTTAAACGTGGAGGCTCTGACATATCAGTCTAGTCTTTCACTTGGGGAAAATAAGTTATGTATGCTTTACAAATGTTATATTTGAAGGGAAAGCAATAATGTAACGCAGTTATAAAAACAAATTGTATTTGTGGAGTTTACTTCATATGGTTACCTCATATGGTTACATGATGAACGCTGTCAGCCCCGTGGCAGAACGTTAATGATTAGCCTGCCGTGTCTCAATAAGCAATGACACTACTGGCTGAGCAGTGGACACTTCATTTGCTAGGAAAATGATGTGCAATGTTGAGTTGACGCAGCTGTGTGTTTGAGATGGCATGGCACAGTCAGACGTTCTGTCAGCGTGGATTATAAAGTCACAGACCATGATGGGTTTTCACAGACCTTGGCACAAAGTCGTCACCCCTTGGGCTAATGCTTATGGCATTTGTTTTTTTCAATGCAAAACAAGTCAAGGCCAGTGACAGTTAGGGTGAAAACCGCAGGCAAGGGACACACTGGGACACGAGAGTTAGGGGGCGACAAGAGAGAGCTTGTTCCTTGATGATAAATATGTAAAGCCTGCCCTAAGGATTTTAAAATGGGGAATAATTAACCAAACATTTGTTATTAGTGGCACATGACCACTGTTTTGAATTGAAGCCTTTTTTAAATTACAGTTCAGCTCTACAGCTCTTTCCTCTATCACTGCCAGAAAGGAAATCACAAAGCCCCATAACAATTATTTCCTCTTACAGATTTGTATCAAGTGTCCCTCTCTTTCTGTTACGCTCAAGAGGAACGTATTCATCATGTCAGTGTGACACTTGCTCATTTGTCACCTAGCATGACAATTCACCTCTCATACAATCGACTTCTCACAGCCTTCGTCACAAGGGGAGATTAAAATCTGCTCACTATGTACACAATGGCTGCCCATGTTCAGGAAAGGTCCACAGATGGCTCAGCATCAGGAGGTTCATGCCCTGGCTTTCTGTGAAAACTGCACCTGTTTCTTTTTCCTGTTTCCATCCACAACTGGTGGATTCTAATAGAAGAAATCCAGGATGTGGTTTTCTAATTTCTTTCAGCGGTTGTAAGTAAATTAAAGATACAATCCCTTTTTTTGTTACAGTGTCCAGTACTTCCCCAAATTCCCCAAAATTTAATCTCATGTCACTGTATTGGCCACAGTTGTGTTTTGCATTTCATTTGCATTATTACATGTTATACTCTTTACATATCTGACTTCCTCTCTGCAGTCTACAGATAAGAGCAACGAGTGACGTCCTTCTTGCAACAGTGGTGGAAGTAAAGTGAAGTGCTCAGATCTTAAGGATGCTAAAGTAAACTCACCAATACAACAATGTAAATATATTCCAAGCAAAATTCCTGCATATGAAAAGCAAAATTTACTTACATCTGCAGAGAATGGACTGTGTGACTATTTTATTGTTATATTTGAGTAAGTAGCATTTTACTCGTGTGCCGCATGAACACGTTCAACACCACAAGTATGGATATCAGGACAGATAGTAAGAGTATACAGGCATGCTAGCAGCTCTGTGAAATGCTAATGTCAGCATGCTAACATACTCACAATGACAATGTAACATTAAGTTACTACAAAGTGTAGTGTCTTAGCATGCTATCATTTGCTAATTAGCACAAAACGCAAACTACAGCTGAGGCTGATGGGAATTTCATTAGTTTAGCAGGTCATAAAGTCAGTAGGATTCATCTTATGGGTTCATGAAATGTCCACAATTTTCTGGAAGTCCATTCAATATTTGTTAAGATATTTCAGTCTGGACCAAAGTGGTGCACCGTCCGGCATTGCTATCACGGGAGAAAAAGCTAACAACATTTTTATTGATCTAGAAATACATCTATAGCTTTGTTTAAATTATACTTCATACAATTACACTTACTCTAAGACGACAGTATTCATTTCCATCATAGTTAACAAAACACAGTGAAAGACCTCTGCTGGTGTACTGATAATATGACTGCGTCATCTCCCTAATATAATAACTTCTTTCTTCGTTCTTAGCCGCAAAGGATTTTCGAATTCCAACCCAGTGACTCACTAAAGACCAGATGAAGACAGAAAGCAGCCATAACACTCGTGCTGCCTTCCAAACAGACACCACCTGTCTCTAGAGTCCTTTCAGATTTGACAAATCCTACCTCTGCCTTTGCTTGAGAAGTGTGACAAGTGTGTTTTTATAGAATTATAGAACTTAAAAAGTTTAGCAAAGTTGCTGTCTCTTTATTTTAGTCATACTTTCCCACAGATCTAGTCTTAACGATATTTGGCTGAATGGGGCATCCAGGAAATCAGACCAGCCAACCCAGTAATCAAAATAGGTGGCTGATATGAAACAATAGGAGCAAAAATCAATATTAGTATTGTTCCTGGTAAAATATTAACCTTTAAATGTCACTGCCAATATACCAACCAACAAGAATACCATTGTTCAGGCATGTTGTTTTGAGGAGAATTTCCACATTTTGAATCCTTTTTAGATTCACACTGCCCGTGCAGGTGTTTGTCAAGTGCAAGTTATAAAGGTTTTAGAGAGAAAGTGATCAATAATAGTTATTTATACATTCTAGATTTCTAGATTTTAATCTGTATTATGTCTGTAAATTTCCCAGTTCACCTCTATGTAATGATCAATTACATTGTGGAGTCATTGACTGAGGCCATTTTCCCTGAGGTCAAATCTATTCTCAGGGACAACGACTCTGAACGTTTTGTAACAGTAGCCTATTGCTTGTCACAAATCTTGTAGCAAAAATGTCCTTTCACAATTCCCATCAGCGCCTGTGTGGACGTCGTGCTGCTGTCCCTGTCATAAGAGCTCTCACACTCTGCATCACCAATGCTCATTTAAAAATAAAAACATGCGAAACAATTCTGCTAAAAAATAATGGAAGAGAAAGGACTCTGCTGGCACACAGCATCATACAAAGTAAAATAAATGGGACATGACTGAATGATAAGGCATAACAAAGTGTTGTAGTTCTGAGTTTTAGTTCATCGACCTGCAGAAACCCATCAATAACGCTCTTTCATTTATTTTCCAACGTTGTCATAAAGGTGATCTTAAAGCTCTCCAGACGCAGCCCTGCAGATCCAGTTAAAGGGTAACTTTGGTATTTTACAACCGGGACCATGGACGAGTATTGAGCCAGCGCACTGCAGTCGGCAGCAGTGAGACAGGGCTGTAACGTAATCCTTGCAGGCAATTGCGCAATGTCAGAGTTTGTCCACTAAAGTGCTTGTTTTTGCCACTGACAGGCTCAGATTGGTAATGACAAAATGATGGAAAAGGACCAAACAGAGATCTACCTTTTTAAAGAGTATGATCTCTGTTTGATCATTTTTGTTTAACCAGACACAATCACTATATCGCTCTCGTCAAAGACTCCC
>NC_060164.1:16728111-16743287 GCF_021292245.1 Micropterus dolomieu
TGGCACACAGCATCATACAAAGTAAAATAAATGGGACATGACTGAATGATAAGGCATAACAAAGTGTTGTAGTTCTGAGTTTTAGTTCATCGACCTGCAGAAACCCATCAATAACGCTCTTTCATTTATTTTCCAACGTTGTCATAAAGGTGATCTTAAAGCTCTCCAGACGCAGCCCTGCAGATCCAGTTAAAGGGTAACTTTGGTATTTTACAACCGGGACCATGGACGAGTATTGAGCCAGCGCACTGCAGTCGGCAGCAGTGAGACAGGGCTGTAACGTAATCCTTGCAGGCAATTGCGCAATGTCAGAGTTTGTCCACTAAAGTGCTTGTTTTTGCCACTGACAGGCTCAGATTGGTAATGACAAAATGATGGAAAAGGACCAAACAGAGATCTACCTTTTTAAAGAGTATGATCTCTGTTTGATCATTTTTGTTTAACCAGACACAATCACTATATCGCTCTCGTCAAAGACTCCCTTGACAAAAATAGTAATTTTACCTCTCTGGTCAGCTGCTGCGTCGATCGGTAAGTTTGTGTTATTGTGTGTCTTTGATGTTTTTAATCCTTTAAAACACCAAAGCCACACAGTCAAACAAGAAAACTGACCGAGGTAGCAGTAGACCAACAACTCCCATGTTCTGCGAGGTCAAATTTAAGTTCTTATCAATTATATATATAATGATACACTTTTTAGGGTTATTCTTCACTTTGCACTTTCATTTTACCTCTGTGCTTGCGTGCTTTTACCTTCCATGACGTAGACCAGTGAGCCCACATCGCCTTCCTTAATGATACAGCTGTCCTTTCCATACTCCACAGGGTACATGCAGTCCACGATCTCTTGGATCTGCGACAGCTCCAGGTTCTTCATGAAGTCATTGTCCAAGATTGCCTCCTTGATCAGATCCTTGGACCTGGAGACGAGGTGAAACAAAACGAGGCTGTTACTGTACAAACACAAATTCACATGGCATTGGTCTTTTCTCACTGCAGAATAAGAGAGACAAATTGGTAAAAGACAAACGCCTCAAACTAAAACCTTGGCTAAGATCAAATTATTCTCTAAAATCCAGTGAGGGATGTTGACCTGTTTGACGAGCAGACCTGTTGCTTATTTCCAAGGCAATTAAAGCCTCACTCAAACTGCGCGGTAGCTTTATAAAAACCACATCCTCGTTTCAAAGACGTCAAGGTGAAACATTTTTATTCCCTCCAAATGCTGGAACAAGTCAATAAATAGCTAAATCCATGCCTAATGGAAGCAGATTGTTTCCATTCAGGGGTGCACTTCTGAAAGCCAGATCAGCCTTCAGACAGCAGAGTCATTAGGGCATTCCAAGTATTTTTTGCAAGGACTATGCAAAGGAAGGGAGAAAATATAATTAACTGTAAAGCTGCAGTCGTTAAGCTGCAGCTCGTTGTACAGGTGAAAGAGCACTTTGCCAGGCGGGCTAAAAGGAAAAGCGGGCCATGGAATTAGTCAACAACATGAAAGGGGACATTATGTCAAGATGTGATTTAAATCAAGGAGTACACTTTAGATGCTATTGTTCGACAGAGGAGAGACATTCATTCATAAAAGGCATCCATGTGTTGACAACAGGTGAATGAAAGCCAGCCGCAGTGAGGGATGAAACCGTCAAAGCGAGCGTCAGTCTGATCCTCTCGGACAGAAAGAAGTGTCAAGAGACAGAAGAGAAATCCGACCAGATTCTAAACAGCGATCCAAGATCACTCATTCATTGAGGCATATCATAACCAGAGTCTGAGTTGCTCGGCTGAGCACTGCGTCGCTGGTTTTGACAGAGTGTCATCTGGATGAATGAGGTTAATAATATGTATCAAGGTTAATCCAACAAGGAGTCCCCTCCTCCCGGGAAGTCAAGCTTTTATACCCTAATTCATAAAAACGACAGAAAGCCCCCTTCTATCCCCTGTTAGTAGGATTCAAAAGCACTGAATTGCCTCTTGCCTTTTTGTGCTCGGTGCCCTTTTCACACCTGAGGAGCTTATAGCTAAAAGAGCAAATAACCTGGAAGGCATTTATGAAGCAGTGCTCCCACTACACACAGGCTTCTCTGCCCCACTGCCAGCCCGCAGCAATGTCCTGCACAAACCACACAACTACACAAACAAAACTTGAAGCACTAAAATGTCAGTGTCTGCCATGATGAAACACCAGCAATGATTTATTTACTGAGCACTCTGCGCATGTCTGTGTCTTTAAAACATTGAACTTAAAGTCACATGAATGCCTCTCGATTCAATCCTGAGACACATGATCAAATCTGGGGAGAAACAGTGGTGCTCCCTCAGATGAAAAACTTGGGTCTGAAATAGCAGTCTAAAATATAAATAACGTGGTTCTCATTGTGTGTGTTTTGCATTTAACAGCGTGATGCATTTTCAATTAAGGTTTCAAGGCCTGCGGGTCCCCAAACAGCTCTGCTTTTACTCTCTGACAGCAGTAACACTTGTGGAATAAAGTGAGAAACTAAATTACTAAAGAACAGCATTAGCTAGTTGTCACAATCTATTGGAAAACACATATTACTTATTTAATTTAAACAAAGTATAACCCGACAAAAGAGAAAGATGAAAGAGACAGAGGGTTAACTAGCATCCAGAATCTCAGGATTGTAATTGATCTGAACCTAGGAGAGTGCAGTTGCAACTCTAACGGAGCAACCGGGATGATCCAAAGGTTCCTCTTGAGATATTTTCCATTGTAGCCTTTGAGAATCAAAACAAGTTACTCCTGGGAATTGCAAAGAGAAAACTGAGGTGTTGCACCTATTTTTAAATTCCTACCATGAAATCTATGTTCAGATGTGCACTGTGCTTCCCAAACCTTCTTCGTTTTTTTCCAGCAACGAGTCTTATGCATTTTATGCTAGCAGCACTCTGCATGTTAGCTAAACCAACAAGAACAAATTGGAAATGCATTGTTTTCCAAAGTTGACCTCCAGTCCTTTGGAAATGTGCCTCTTTGGCCCCGTTTCTCTTACATTTAAACCCAGGAGATTTCTGATCTTTTCAACCCTGATCAGGACCCCCCGACTTGAACCTCAGATGTCTTCCAACCAGACCCTTATAAAAACAACTGCCTTCCTCTCCTTTGTGAGGATGATATAGTTGCCTCCATCCACTAGTGAAGTTTGGGGCTAAGCAGCCTTCCTTAAAAGGAGAAAATATGCTCTTTTAGGAGGAAAAAAGAAGAGGGGTGGCAGCAAAGTGGGAGAGGCTAATGGAAATAAGGCAGACAGAGGGAGAGGGATGGATAGCGTATGTGTAAGGAACACTCTATGGGCCTTGTAAAGAAGATGAAGTGGATGAGAATGAAGGGAAATATAAACATTTAGCCAAATCCAACAGGCGTTATCACTACACTTCAATAACCCAAACAAAATGAAAATTTAACAGAGCTGTTTTTATCCCATGAGGGCACTTGCGCGTTTTATAAAAAAAAGATAACCTTTCAATTTTCTATTGAGCAACAACAAAAGTTAGCATCACACAAAAAACTACTTTGATTCAAATGAATTGCTCTATATCAAGAGAAAAACATGAACTTCATCAAGTTGCTCAAGCACACATGACCAAACAGACTGAATGGTGATAATAATCTTGAACTAATAAGAGAACACTGTCTCAGCAGGCATTTCCATTTGCTTTCAATAGTCTGTCTGCTTTTCCGTCAACATTTTTAATGTAGATGCTTATTAGAAGATGTCAGTCTCATTCCCTGCGCCGATGGAGAGTGTGAAGAGGTGTCGCAGACGCGCCGCAGAAAATTGAAGCTGCAGCTGAAAGGCTTTGATTGAAGTTTTCCTGTGAGGTCACACTCGTCACTTTCAATGACAAATCTTAAACTACCCTTTCTTATCATAATTGACAAATGATTGCAATGAAATTCTCCAATGGCCAAGACATCAAAGGCCTCACGGAGAGTTTGAAAAAATGTCAAAATGTAGGACAAAGTTGATATTTTGGAGATCTTGTGTTTTTCCTTTACAAAAGCCTGAATTTATATTAAAAAAAAAGCTTGTCAAGGTCTCACTAAAAGCCTCTTTGGGAAATCGGCAGACAGTAAAAGCTTTAGGATGAGGATGATTATCATAATGAAATGGTCACTCTTGTGCCAGCCAGTATCCAGGGTCTCACGTTTCATTACAACACTCAATGAGACACAGAGACAACAAAAAGACACAAGAAAGAAGAGTGCTTTCTGAGTTTTACCAATACAGAGAGCTGACAGATATAACAAAGACTAATGGCATATTTTTTTTCTCAGTTAAATAATTCTTTTTATTTTTGGATGTTCTTTGATGAAATCCTTGGAGCTTTGTTTGTTTGCGTGTTGACAGAATAATGCAATTCTTACATCTGATCTCTGCAAAGTCTGAAAACAGCAGCATGAGAATAGAAACAAAATAGATTTAAAAGTAGATATTATACCAATAATGGTAATTTGAGCACTTTACTATCTCACTATGCATTTCAAAGCTGGATTTAGTTTTGAAAATGTATTGATTATGTTAAATATGTCCACTTGTCAGTGTGCTTGCAGACTTAATAGTAGATATTCTTCCCGTCCACCAGGGGGGTACATATATTAGTACATATATTGATTCATAATAAGACAACCTCTAAGTTCAAACCCAGCACACAGCTGGATCATTTGAAAACAGAGGGCTATTTTAGTGCCAGTCTTAGTTTGAGAACCAGACCTTTTGTTGCAGACCAAGTAGAGCCAGAGATGTTTGCTTAGGAGTTTGAAAAGGAAGGAGAGAGAGAGGGAGGGAAAGAGAGAGAGAGACTAGCTGTAGACTAATCATAAGGTAAACATGAGCAGAGAGCATGTTAAGTCTGCCTGTCACGGAATCACAGCTTGTATAAAATAGGCACTGGTACATCACACAGAGCTGCCAACACCAGCTCAGTAAAACTATAATTCCCAGTCATTGGATGACATTTCATCTATCTCTCTCTCTCTCTCTCTCTCTCTCTCTCTCTCTGTCTCTCTCTCTCTCTCATATGTTAAGCCTGTGATCAGGCTTAATGATGTTCATCCTTTTATGGGCTACTGATAATCATATTGAAACGCATCACTGATTCTGTTTCCTGATATATTTTTCCCTCAGTGTCAGTGTAAAGTTGACAGCACCATGTGGCATTTTTCCTTATATCCACTGTGTGTGTGTGTGTGTGTGTGTGTGTGTGTGTGTGTGTGTGTGAGCGGGCGCGCGCGAGTGTGTGCTGGAGTGCACCACCTCATCCATATGTGCTACAGGTGCCGTACCTGCTGCGCCACACATAATATTACGCACAGGATTTACAAAGGTGACAAAGGATCGATGAACTTGTACTGGCGCGCAACAGCCTGTGCAAAATATGATCATTATCATAATTAAAAGTGAATATTGTGCGTTTATAATTTGGACACCTACTGTGGGCTTTTGGGGTAGAAAGGTAGGGTGACATGGCTAAGATCCTGGATGTCGAAGGCAGTGGGCTCGGCCGAAATTGCCTGCCTCTTCGTCCGCTGCTGCTCGTGCAGCTCACTCTGCTTGTGGACCTGCTGGGTTGCCGGTTTGATAACGGAGCGGTATTTGTCCAGCTCGTTCTGTAGTCTCTGTATAAGCTCATCTTTCTGGTCGAGCTCCAGTTCCAGTTCGTCGATGAGCGCATCCCTTTGACGCAGCTCCTCGATCTTCTCCTGGAGCGCGTACTGCAGGTCGCGCAAGGTGCCCATTTCAATTGGCTGGCGACGAGCGACTTCCCAATAAGTTTATGGAAAGGTGTGCAACCGAGTCGTTATCCTCTCTCCTCTACCACGCTGCTCATAAACTTTATCCGGCATGAACAGCCTCAGAGGATGCAGCCCCCTGTCTCTCCTGAGGGGGATTCCTCGCCGCTGTCCGTCAGAAGCGGATGAATTTAAGCGAAGGTATGTTCGGTGGTTGCCGCGATTGCCAAGGTGAAAGCGTCTAAACCACAATCACGCAAAGTTTCTCTCTCTCTCTCTCTCTCTCTCTCTCTCTCTCTCTCCTCCCCCCCCCCTTCCCTCCCTTGGCGGTGTGACAGCGGAAGACCGTCCTCCCCGAGTGCGTCAGGCTGCGACCCGGAGAGAGCGCATGGCGAGAAGGGCGCCTACAGGAATCTGTGGCACAGTGCAGTCTGCAGCCGCGCTCGGCTCACATGAATAATGGACTCGGCGAGAAAGCCACTGCTCGGAGAACCATGTCATCGTATCTCATAACTCGCCCTGAGGCTGCTGAGTTAAAAATAAATGAGCACTGGAGCCTTAATGGAACTTGAAGGTGATGGAAACCTGATGAACCTCAATGTAAAAGATAAACAACGCGTTTTTCATCTATTGGAGAAGGAGGCGCTGCTGCTTGTATCTGTTGGACTACTTTTTGTATTTTATCTACGTGGAAAGAAATGCATATATTTGAAAATGAAAACTATTAGTGCGGACTCTTGTGATAAATTTGAGCCCAAATAGTGCTTTAGAAAGCAAATTATTTATGTTTTAAGAGGAAAAGAACAGTTCCACTTTTCCCAAATCCCTGTCTAGCAACTATTAATTAAACTATTAATTAATTTAAGTGGAGCAAGTAAAGGTGCTAAAAGCAAAACATGATAATCTTATAGATTGCCAAACAGCTGCAGCAGCAGACATGAGAATGCCAAAGCTACTGAGGCTCACGACTCTCCGCAGCAGCTCCACATTCCTCATCTAATCTTGAATTGTGTGTGGACTCTGAGCTGCTGGTGTCTGTTCACATTATCCCAATGAGTCATCTGAAGCTCAGCGAGCAGCATTTGGCCTCATGCGCTCTGGACACATTCAGAGGAGGATAAACTGCCAAGGACAATCTGATAGGATGAGCAGTCATTGAGGCTACAACAGCAATTACTGCGCTGAGAGGATGGGGAGGGAGGCGCAGGCTGACAGCGAGGATACAAAGCTGGTTGAACGAGATTACTTTGGCTGTAAGGATAGGTCTTTTTGGCTTGGTGGTAAAAAGCATATTTTTCTGACTGAAAGCGTGGAAACAATCCCGGACAGATACAGCCCTTCAAATGAAAGAGCACGGCTGCCCTCTTGTGGTGGCTAAAAGCATCAACTGAGCAAACACCAACAAGGTGCCATGCCTCTGCTCAACAGCCAAAAACGTCCAAGCACTAATGATCCTACAGTGTGTTTCATTGCATCAGTGGATGACTGAGCAACATGCTCTGTGGTAGTGAACCATCAGGTCTATTACAAATACTGACATGTGCAGTAGTCCTATGTGCAGAGTGAAAACAAGTGCACATCAGCAGCTTAGCAAACAATGCTAAACCAGTTTTTAGATGTCACAGAGACAAACAAATGTGTACATTTCAACTTTAAATGAGATAAAGCAACTGTGAAGACCACCTGTAAGCAATGCAGTTAACTGTGTGATTAAGCTCTTAAAATAAATGTTCCCCCCAAAAGATTTGTTTTGTAGACAAACACCCAAACCTCTACTGAAGCCCAGCTTTTCTCCTCTGAGCTAATAAAAAAAACTCATATTTTCTTTTATCTCTGTCAAGGGAAGGGCGCAGGGCTCAAAGCTTGAGCAGCAGCAAAGTTTCCTTCATATCAGGAAACTGCAGGTGCCTGGAGATTTTCAGACTCTGCAATCCAGTGTTTGCATCCCCACATCTTCCCATCATCAAAAGGCCCTCCCACTGTCCTTCAAAGCACCTCTGCGCTTTAAATTTCACCTCTCTAACCATCCAGCCCAGCCCTTTTCCTATGCAGATCAATAGAAACAGGATCCGTTGCTCCATGCTGCGGTAATCCGATGAGCAGGGCAGGCCGCCGGCTGGTGCCACGTCCTGACTCTAATGGGGGTCACACCGTCTCAGACCCCGCGGAGGCCCAGCAGGCGCGACGGCGCAGGTGAACGCCCTTTCTCCAGGCACCGAGAGCAATCAGGTCTTCTCACCGGCTTTTTTGCAAATGCAAACAGGTTTACTTCCGTTTCACTGCACAGTGTGTTTGGCCGCATGCAATTGCTCCACTGGGCCCACATATTGTGCCTCATCAGCTGACGCATAATTTGACTATTTCCAGAATAAACCCTGGTTCAACAGAAAGGTTGACAAAAGATGATTGGTACACCTAATTGTTTTTGTCTGGAAGTGTAGCTTGTCAGTAGGGTTCCAATTGTATTAGATTTTCACAATACAACAACTGTCTCATAAAATATCACAGTATATGGCATGACATTGTTATTAGTAGTATTAGTATTAGTAATAGGCTTATTAGTATCATTATTATCAGTTACAATGACCCTTAAAGGAATGAGAACAGAAGTTTTTTGTTATATTTCTGTCTCAGAAAAACCTCCTCTTAAAAATAAATAAAAAGATGTGCACACGTTAGTGAGATTCCCTGTCTGGTTGCATATATTTCCCAAAACAGACAAGCAAATGCATGGATAACTGTCAATTTTCATGACATGGTATACCGCTGCAACCCTACTTGTTAGTCATTATTTCTCAATGAACCTGGGTCATTCATGACTTTCAAACCTCATTCTCAAATATCTGTATCTCTTGCCTTTTTTGTGTTTGTTTGAAGGCACACAGATGAGTCAATGAGTGCAAACGATAGGCCCCGCCTGCAGTTTATTAATGCAAATGATGACTGGCAATTGTCTAGCATCTTAATAAAATTAACCCCACTGTCTATTCCTTTAATTGAGTCAGCAGAGTGACACAGATTTCTTTGTGTGTGTGTGTGTGTGTGTGTGTAATCAATATAACAAGTCATTTATCCTGTTGGGATTGTGTATGTTGAAATGGAGAAATTAAAAGATCAAGACAGAGAGGGTCAAACTTTCTGCTGGGAGTAATTAGGCCTACAGCTAAATCAAGCTGAACAGACTGAAACTAAGTGAAAGGGTGAGATACTAACTGATAACTATCCAGATACAGGCCTCATATGAAAACCCTCCAAATCAGGACTGTGAGGCTAAAACGGGCACCTAAAGGTGATGAAGGAAGCATATGGTCAAACAAAGCGTTTTCTAATGGAGTATTAAATATCCACAGACATGCACTTCGGGTCCTCAGCGTCCAGCTACTAAAAGCCAATAATGCATCGCACTTCCTCCTGGCTGTGTCCTGTGGGACTGCCGTGATGGATCTGATCAATTAGGAGCTCTTTCTGAAGCTGGCCTTGGAGCTGCGTCATCGTCCATTCATGGCAAACGTCTCCATCTCCCATTTAGAAAAAGGTAGAAAACAAAACAAAACAAAAAAGCTTTGTGGACATAGGACACTGAAGTGCCACAAGAACCTGTGTGTGTGAGTGTGTAGAGTTACTATCAACACGTTTCAATCACATTTCTGTTTGAGAGAGAGTTGTGCTTCCTAATACTAGAGTATCGATTCACACCATTCATGTGAAACATTTAGATTATGTTAATGACAACTAAAACACAAAGATATTTTAAGATGGGACACAGAGCTGACAGCATGGGGGGTAAAGTACCAACGCCCGGTGAAACTGTCTTACCAGTCGGACTTGGCATATTTCCGAAACGGCTGCCCTGACAGGTCCTGGTGCGTCTGAGGCTCCGCGGAGATGCCCTGCGCCCTGCGGGTCCTCGGTCCGATAAGTTGAGCGCTGGGCAGGACGGACTGACATTTGTGTAATTTTCTCTTCAGCTCATGAATCTCGTCCTCCCGGTCCGCCAGACGCCTCTCTAAGTCCCGTATCCTCTCCTCCTTTAGCAGCAGGATCTTGGCGAAGTCGTCCTCCAGGTCACTCATGTTGAAAATCTGCGTTAAACTTTGCCGCGATACGGACAAAACGATCAACTCCCCAGCACCAGGTCGTGAAAACGCACGCAAACCCCCGCTGTAAATACACGCGCAGGATGATGATGCTCCGAGAAGCCCCTCCACTGCCCGATTGTTTATTTCAGAGGAAAAGAACAAAGCGGTGTTTAAAGCCGGGGAGCGGACGGCTGATAGAGCAGCGCTACGCTACAGTCCACCGAGCCTCCGGGGAGCTGCTGATGATCCTTCATTGAGAAACCAATTACAGCAGCCCTTCCTCTCCGAGGACGCAGGCAGGCCGTCAAACTGGGCACTAAAGAGCCGAGGCAACTCCTGTAGTTCACCGCCTCTCACACTGCAAACACACCACAGAGGAAGCCCAGTGCTGCTGCTGCTGTCAGATATTTGTTTACCATCTACCTGCACGTCCTAGAGCTCCCTTTGAGCGACAAAAGCGCAATGTTAAACACCAACATCACCTCCCCGGCCTAACCTATTGCAAAGATCAATTGTCCCGCAGGCTTTATAGGATAGTGGACTGGGCTGTAGGTTGTTTACAATGGTCAAATTTTCTATATGGGGTAAGCACACATCAGTGAGGTGAATGTAAACTTCCCATAAGGCTGTTGGCTTTTATATGGGATTGTGTTCTGGTGATTTGCTCCTGAGGTTCAGCATTATTTGTTTTATTATTATGTATGTTTTTAGGATGATTGTGCCTTTTCTTTTGATCAAATCTTGGACTCAAAGGATTTTTTTTGTTTTTAAGTTTAATTTGGTAACAAAAAAAGTGTGTAAAAATGAATAGACTTTACTCAGACACAGGTCTGAAGTGAGCATACCTGTTATTGTCAGCATCTGACAAAGTTAACACACATCAGAGCCGGAGTGTGTTATCCTACTGATTAGAGCAATCAGTGAGTACATACAGTGCTCATCACTTTTAGCCTCGACACATTACGCGCTTTGAAGGGAGTTCAGTATTAGATCATCACTTCTCTGTGTTATTAATCTCCAAATGCAACCAGTCATTTCTAGTCACCATTTTTCATTCTACTGCCTAAATCTGCTTCAACTCAATGAATTCATTGAGGGAGGGAGAAAAAAAGAAGGGGGAGCTTCATGGGCGCTAGGGGGATGTTTCATTAAGATTCAGAGTTAAAAATAGAGTGAACAGATCTTCCCTTTGCTGGTGTATAGTTCAACACATCTCACCCTTGTCTGCTGCTTGCCTTCTTATTATTCCAACCGCCACTTTATTTGGTTAGGGATGAATGCTTGTTGCTGGAAAGCGTGGCTATAGGTGTATTTACAGAGATTTAACACACATTATTGGACATTTCCTTTCCCCCTTAAACCTGCTGCTCTCCAAATGCACCTCGGAGGGGAAGATTACCATGATAACAGGCCATAAGACTTGTGATAACCCGCTTAACCTTTGCTGGCTTGATAGTTGCACTTGTAAGTTGCACTGAAATACATTTGGTCCACTTCCTTACCGCTGCTTCAGAGTGTCTCTCTGTCAGTGTGTTACATGTCTCGCAGTGGATTGTGTGAGCAGTAAAAGTGAATGCAGTCAGCATTCAAAGACAAGGTGAGGACCACGGTGGTGCCGTTATCAATGTGGAAAACAGTGATGAATCAATTATGTATGCAGCAGACACTCTGGCCATTATGACGGCAGCCCTTGTGTGACCCTATCCATACCCATGTAGAATATGGCTGCACTTCTGTTTAAGAAAAGAGCATTCATGTGTTTGGACAAAAAAGAGGCAGAATATCATCAATTTGTTTTTCATTAAAACAGCTTTCTTGTTATGTTATTACTACAATCAATACCGGCTATCAGCGCCTGAGTCTATACACACTCATTAAATCATCACCATGGCTATATCAGCATCACTGGCATAAAAGGTGTATCCACACTCACTCGACTATTCCCATGTTTACGCAGAGTGAGTAATGCTGTACTACCAGTTCCAGCTTGTGTTGTCTGAGCACAACTCATCTCCCTTGGACGCTGTGGGTTAGGTAATGGACGCCAAGTTAACCTTACGGCACTCAGAGGTAGATGTTCTGAATGCGCACGAGAGCGGCCGCTCACGGGCACCATTGAGTTCATGATTGTTGAGTGTGGCTGCGCTGTAATAAAGGCTTCAAGCTCAGTGCTTCGCAGTGTTTCCAAAGCGTCTCCCTGGGCAGAGAAAGGCCAGTGCCCTCTCGTTCGCCTCAGGGACAGATCAGCTTACGGAAGAGGAGAGGGCAGACATTAGTCACTGTTTTCCTGTAATACACTCACACACACACACACACACACACACAGAAGAAATAGAGAGAGGTATCCTGGGTATACCCAGACATATGCTTGCGCATCATTATCACCCACGCACACACTTGCATACAAAGATTTATGTAACCATTCATGAAGCTAAGATCCCAGCAGAGACACAAACACGATCATGCCAGCATCCCGTATGGAAACACGAGAAGGGATTACTGTAAGTGCAATGGTAGGAGAGGTATGCTGCTTCGTCTATGGAGAATCCTCCCCCCTTGAGCCCCTGATGTCTTTGATAGTGTCTGCCTGTGCTCTTCGGTGCCGTCCCAGTGAGACACCACCAGCTGGCCGCCTGCCTGGGCCTGCCAATCCCAGGAGAGGTGAGATGAGCGCAGGGAGGAGGTGGAAGACAGAGAGAGACAGGAGAGGAGAGTCACAGGGCAATCTATTTCTGAGCCTCTCCAATCCTGTAAAAAAAAAAAAAAAAAGACAGCAAATTGTGCTGTTTAGCAGCAGTATCAATACGCCAACTTCACATCACGTCGCCTCACATTGTAACATGATATCATATCTAGAGCTGCAGATTGATCACTCGGCTCACACTGGAGATGGATACAACCAGAGCTCAGGAAATTGACTTAGCAAACACAATAATGATACTTCCTTCCTGCATTTGTACTGTAAAAATCAGATAGGTGAGGATAGGGTGTGCTTCAACGTTTCTTTGTAACGCTGCTAGAGCTGCAACCAGCTATTATTTTCATTATTGATTAATCTATTAATGAATCTGCCTGTGAAGATTCAAAGGCAACTGGTAATTTATTTAAAAAGATTGTAATCATCTTTAAAGCAGCTATAATCAATAGTTTTGTATTCGCATCACATGAGTCCATAAAGAAGTCGCTTGTAGTGACAAACCCCAAGGAGAATTACCACCGACTCTAAAGTTCGCTTTACGTCTAAGGAGAGTTTTAGCGTCTTTTAACATATTGTTTTGGTTTTACGGCCCGCAACATTACTTTTTTAGTTCACTCTCCCTGCTCTCATCAGCATTGTTTTTTCAAACTTAAAAGCTCTGATAAATGCACTGTCACTACCTACATCAAATGGCAGACAGATAAGTGTCTTCAGCGAATGATGTAAACATCAGGTGGACAGAAACACACTAGTGAATATTAATGCTGCACCATATCTGTTAAATGTGTAATCAGGCAACAGTTTGCTAACAAATTAACCCTCAACTTTACAACTTGTTTCCGCTAACCTCATGTGATTAATGAAATCAGTTATTGCTTGTTCAATCAATAGTCGAAAACCAAAACATAATCAATTTTGAAAAAAGGTATAAAATAGACCAAAAAAACCCCTAAGATCTTCACATTTCTGAACCTGGAAACAGCAAATGTTTAATGACTTAAATGAATAATCGATTATCAAATTAGTTTTGAATCTTTTTCTCTGGTCAGTACTAATCAGTAAATTCACAATTGTTTCAGTAGTATGTCTAAACAGGATGGAGTCTACTAAAAACAAAACTGTACTGTGATGCAAAGACATGGCAGTGAGGGTGAGAACAGGCTTTGGGTCTGGTGTTACAGAGAGGAGCAATGTGTCTGCCAGGTGAACAGAGGGTCAGGGGTCACTGGCTGGAATGCTGCATTCCCATCATCTTCCAGGTGTGCTGTGTGAGCAGCATTGTTAATGGCCTCGGTCACAGGTACAGCGGCCCTGAGAGCTCAAAGCACAGAAATAAATGTGACAACATATGCGGCATAAACAGACAGACAACAACGCCAAATTATGACAACCCAAGCAAATACAGAAAAAGTAAACTGATGAACGATCGACGAAGGTTATTTAAGTTCAAACATTCTGATAGCAGATATCTGCTAGCGTTAGCCGTACTAGCCTCCCCACATGTGTTGTCTCATTTCTCTACTTGTAGCATGTTTCACATACTTATATGTACATAATCATTTGTTCAGCTTTCTTGTCCTTGTTTGTAGCTGTATGTCTATTTCTTTCTTCCTGTAAATTGTTCTTAAAACTGTGTAAGTACACCGAGAGCAATGAAGAACTGGATTCAAATTCCATGCAGGTGTACAGATACTTGGCCAATTAATTGGGAAGTTGCATAAGTGAATGTTTTGCTAAAAAAAGGAGAAGACACGTTTCTGTTTGGCATTGTTCTCACAATGTTTTCTAGAAGCAAGTATACGGCTCAGAAAGTGTTTGCTGCATGGATAAACAGGGCAGACACATGGTAACAGGGGAGGACATACATACAGCAAGACAGATGTCGTCATGAGCTCTTATCCCACTGCCTGTCTTTCAACCAAATCCACTCCAGATTGCTCCTATAACAGCTAATTTTTCTGGAGAAAAATGGAGGCTGTGCTCTTGTGTGCTCGATGGTTGAAACAGGATTATTTTCTGCTCCTCTAATTATTATATTATAACAGAGATGTCTCTTTTCACGCCTGTCCCAATCTGTCTGACACCATGCCATCAAGGACAGTCACAGGCAGTAACAAACCGGCTGGGACGTTGCCGTCAAAGAACATGTTTAATTTGTGGTGTAAAAATAGCTATTTATTCATTGTATTCAGGTCATCTGGGTCGTCAGAGCTTGTTGATCTTGTTCTTATTTTGCACCACATCTGGTGCCATATCTGTAAATCCTGCACTCATCACATTATTGATACCCATATAGAGTAATGGACAAAGCCCTGCCTGTATTAAATGAAAAGAGACATGTTACATAAGCTGCGGAGAATCCTTCTCTGGCTGTAAGACAACAAATAGCCGCCCTTCTTCCCCAGCTGGCTGCACAGTTGCTGCACTAAAGCAACAAACTCATACAGTGGTAGAGGTGGGATGTAATTGATGGTTCTGTGTGAAATGAAGTGACTCTGTTGTTGTCTCCAGCTCACCTCAAGCCTTTCAGCCTCACAAACACATGAGAACCGTCTCTCTCTCTCTCCTCCATCTCTGCCTCTCTTGTTTCTGTTTGTGTTTGAAAAGGTCGTCACCTGCGACACATTTGCGGTGAGTAGCCGTC
>NC_060164.1:16743307-16748450 GCF_021292245.1 Micropterus dolomieu
CATGTTCACATCTGAAACAAACTTTACGTGCTTGATAACTCTCCCACCCCGCAGACATCTACACGTCAATACCGATTTATATTCATAGCTCAAGTGCTATGTAGCTCCACATAGGGGACACAGGAAGTGACATATAGCACATTCATGCGGCGTCGGAACCGCGTAGGAAATTCACAGCCGCACCGGCAGAGCTCCAGAATATGCGACTCGGCCGGCTCACACGCGGACGCGCTACAAGTGCGAGGGCCCGCCCAACGCTGCTTGCAGCTTTAATTTCTGTTTGTGTTTGAAAAGGTCGTCACCTGCGACACATTTGCGGTGAGTAGCCGTCTTAGAGGACGAGTTGTTTTGACTTTTTCTTGGAGCTGGAATCATGTGTTACAAAGCACGGTAGTCTGTCTCCTGAGAAGCCTCTTCTTATTGCATAATAAGCTGTAAACACACCTGAGTGATGAGTCACTGGAGTGCCCGGGACCTACTAGCAAGCTGTTATCAGGCTGTTAACATGGAATGCGTTTAATAGCAGCTAGTTTGATAGAGCATGTTCCTCCCCCAGTGTAAACCATACCATATGGAGGCTATATGCCAGGCTTCAGGCCAAAGCATTGTAGTTTTCCTCTGTGAGGGCCAGGAGATGGATCTGGGACTACATGCATAAAGCTTTCATATATACGATGAGAGGATTCTACTGGTAAAAGTATCAGATTTAGATTTAGCCCTTTAATGGTCTCCTCAACTTTTTGGTTATGCAAATTTTGATGTCTATGAAATCTTGTTTAAAAATAAGTTGTACTTTACTCAACCTGACAGATCATCTATACTAGTCAGTTCCAGTATGTTAGGCCAAAAAGAAAAGAAAAATAGCACTGCAATTTTCCAAAAAAAAACTTAATTTCTGGCCAATTCATTCCAGGAAGCTTGCAGCAGACAAATCACTCTTATGGCCTTTTTGTGTTAAAGTTTTGATAACTATTTAGTTTAGTTTTAGAGGGGATGCTGAACAGAATACTATAAATGAATAACCCCCCCTGAAAAATCAGATGACTTTTGGTAGATTGGTAGAAATGTCAATTCATGGTAAAGGCAGTAGTTAACAATTTATTTAAAAAAAACTTAATATTGCCATGGAGCACCATTGTTATTGTCTGTAGGAATAATGTTTCGTCATTGTATATTTGTTTAAGTTATTATATCAGTATGTTTTTTAGAGTTTATATTTTTTTAGAGATACGTTCTGTGGGAGGAAAAACCCTCAGACCAAGCCAAAGGCCTAAGGGGCCCTCACTCTCACACTTTATACTCTTGGTTGTAACTGTAACTTAGATGAATTGTTGTCCTTTAGTTGTAATGGTAATCTTCAATGAGACAATGACTCCAGTAAAACTCAAATCAACTCAAGTTTAGTGATAATTTCAAAATGGTGCATAGACAAATACATGTGTATCCGAGCTGGTCCCATGAGCACACTCCTCAAACTCCGTATTACATTGGTTGCTATATCCTGTCTCACTCCTCCTCTTAGGGCCCATTGTATTCATAAATCTAGCATTTTGCTCTTATCAGGCCTATGTGCAGGTACTCGCAACAATGCAATGACCTTGCTTCTACATCTCCACATCCACACATAATCTATATTAAAACAATAGTGTATTCTGCCCTATTACACTTCTAAAGTAATAAGACATCATCATCTTGATATTAGCAAAAACACTGTATATGCATAAACAATCACACAGTTGGTTAACATCAACGCAGGCACTCCCAAGTTTGTGTGCTGTGTGCTGTATCACATTATGACCTTCACAACCTTCAGAGCTGCAGTCTTCTTGCAGGACCCATTGTATTCATAAATCTAGCATTTTGCTCTTCTCAGGCCTATGTGCAGGATTGCCAATTATACTAGAAGTTTCAAACGGTTTCCACACTGAATAATAAGACTATCACATCATCCATGTAGACAGGCATTTTCCCTGAAACAGGGATTTTCATTTTTAAGTATATCACAGGTGAACACACATAGGTTGAATTGTCCTCCATCACGATGAATGATTAGGAGGCGTGTTGAGATTCCGACCAATGGCAGCATCCGAAAGAGAGCATCATACCACTTCAGTGAGATAAAAGATTTTGTCAGCTCCTGTCAGCATTATGTTTTGGATTAGCACATTAACAGGTAGCTACAGTGTGTGAGGAAGTTTTCAGATCCCTTACATAAGTAAAAGTAGAAATAAAACACTGTAAATGTCATGCACTGAAAATATTACAAAGGTAAGAGTGTGTATTATTAGAAAAAATATAAATATATGATCTACTGATTGTTTTCTTGATTAATTGTCTGGTCTGTATCGGAACGATCAACGATTGGATGTGCCAGCATTTTCTTCAGTTAAACAAAGATAAAACTTAAAGTTAAAGTTATTGTTTTTGGAGCTCAGGAAGAACGATTAAAAGTCAGTGCTCAGCCTTAATCGGCAAGTTAAAAACCACGGACCAAGCCAGAAATCTTGGTGTATTCATGGACTCAGACCTGACTCTCAACTGCCACATTAAGACGATTACAAAGTCAGCTACTATCACCTGAAGGATATATCAAGGATTAAAAGACTTATGTCTCAGGAGGACCAGGAAAGACGTGTCCATGCATTTATCTTAATTCAGCTTGACTACTGTAACTGTGTCTTCACAGGTCTCCCTAAAAAATCGATCAGACAGCTGCAGCTGATTCAGAACGCTGCGGCTTGAGTCCTCACTAAGACTAAAAAAGTGGATCACATCACTCCAGTTCTGAGGTCTTTACACCAGATTCCTGTCTGTCAAAGAATTGATTTTAAAATATTACTGTTGGTTTATAAAGCACTGAATTGTTCAGGGCCAAAATACATTTGTGACCTTGTGCTACCTTATGAAGAATCCACACCTCTTAAGCACATCCACACCATCTGTGGCTGACTTCTTAGAAATGGCAACAAACGGTCTGACCCGCTTTGAGTGTTTCTGTCACTTATTTCATCAGTGGGGATAAATACCTAGGGAAAGAAGTAACAGTTAACAAAAAGTGCAATCAATACAGGATAATTGTAAGGGGATAGAAGAAGAAGAGCACAGTTAGAGATTAGGAGTTAGAAGTGTTATAAGAAAAAGTGTTCTCAGATGAGATGAGTTTTCAAGAGCTCCTTGAAGTTAGAGAGGCGTGTGGGTTTGGTGATGGCGTGTGGTAGCTCGTTCCACCATCGTGGTGTCACAGATGAGAACAGCCAGGACTGAGATTGCTTGTGAGTGTGAAGAGACAAGGGAACGCCAGGTGGCGTTCGTTGGAGGAGCATAGTGGCCGAGAAGGAACGTAAACTTGCACACCCAGTAGTAGCTCTGTATGCAAGCATTAGTGACTTGAATTTGATTCAGGAGGCCGTGGGTAGCCAGTGGAGGTCACTGAGTAATGGAGTGACAAGCGTCCTTTTGGGCTGATCAACAACCTGCGTTCTGAACCATTTGTAGTTGTTTCACCACACAAGTTGGAAGTCCTACTAGAAGGGAATTGCAATAATCAAGGCGAGAGATAACCATGGCCTGTACCATAAGCTGGGTGGCATACTGAATGAGGTAGGTCCTGATGTTGTGTAGAGCAAAGTGGCACGACCAAGAGACAGCAGCAACAAGGTCTGTAAAGGACAGCTGGTCATCAATCATGACACCAAGTTTCTCACCACTCTGGTTGGAGTGGAGTCAATTTGTAGTTTGATGTTATGGTGGATAGATTGCATGGCTGGAATGACCAAGAGTTCAGTCTTAGAGAGGTTTAGTTCAAGGTGGCAAGCCTTCATCCATGCGGATGTCCGAGAGACAGTCTGAGATCCGCATCGAGACGCTGGGGTCATCGGGCTTTAGGTCAATCAAATCAAATTAAAAGTCCAATTCACAAAATTATAATATATAATAATGCATAATATTTTAAAATCTCATAATTAGTTTTATTTGTAAAATATTAATCTCTAAAGTGGCATTAATTACAGCTTTCAGATGAATGATAAATGTAAAAAGTAGAGTAAAGTGCAATATTTCCTTCTGATTTGTAGTTGACCAGAAGTAAAAAAGTATGACGATATAGAAATACTCAAGTAAAGTACAAGTACCTAAAATGTGTACTTAAGTACAGCCCTTTAGTAAATGTAATTAGTTACATTCCACCACTAACGTAGCTAGAAGACAGTAGCAGATGTGAGCTATAGAAGTCTAAAAACACAGCTACTATTAGACCCCTGAATTCCTCTGGCACATGCCTATCTCTGCAGGGTTCCCAGCAAACTAAGTAAGCTTTGCACAACCTATGGAGGGACAAGTTACGGCGGCGCCCCGTCTCAGCGTCTGGAGCGAGCTCTGACAACAGTGTCACAGCACGCTTTCACTTCAGCAAGCTCATAAAAGTCTGCACAGGTGGTCGGAGGGACAGCAATAAATCAGAAGGAGACCCCCAGGGCCCAATGAGAAAGGGTCCTCAGATTGTGCAGCTCAGTTGTCTGCCATTATGCTGATCTTCAGCTTGTCACTGAACTAAACCCCTCTCATAGTGCATACTGTGACCTAAAGACCAGGCTGTGTGGTGTTGTTGCTTTGCAGTTGAATGCTTTGAAGCCTATTATGCTGCTTTAATGTTTTAAACAATGACTTTGTTAATTTGTAACACCTTTATTATACAAATAATATCAGTGTTAGCTCTATAGGAAAACCCTCTTCTGCCTGCACAGTTGATCCTGGCTGCTTTGCACCCAAAGGGCCTCCACATTCCTGGCTCAGCTGGACATTCAACAGGCCACCACCTGCAGCATGTCAACAAACTACACAAGGTTAACAACCCTCCCACCCCCCTACCCTCCACTGTAAAACCATTTACCATCATCCTAACTGCAAGGCGCTCTAAAAAAAAAAATAGTGTCTTAAAGTACTTACAGCGTCTGTTAGGGTATGCTGTCCAGTAATAGTTGAAAAAATAGAAACGACAGAGGCAAGGCAAGGAGTTTTTGAAAATGTATTGAAAAAATAATAATTTTAAGTAGGGCTGTCCCTGTCAGAATCGTGAAGTCCTGCCTATAGTCAACTGATAGTTGAATCGTGTGTTTTTGTGCACGGCCATTGCGGGGGGGGGGGG
>NC_060164.1:16748550-16768282 GCF_021292245.1 Micropterus dolomieu
CAGTTACATCATCAATAAATATTGATGAGCCTGTTCCAGAAGCAGCCATGCAGGCCCAAGCCATGACATTACCTCCGCCATGCTTCACAGATGAGCTTGTATGCTTCAGATCATAAGCAGTTCCTTTCTTTCTCCACACTTTGGCCTTTCCATCACTTTGCTAGAGATTAATCTTGGTCTCATCAATCCATAAGATTGTGCTCCAGAACTTTTGTGGCTCATCTCTGTACTTCTTTGCAAATTTCAATCTGGCCTTCTGATTCTTCCTGCTGATGAGTGGTTTGCATCTTGTGGTGTGGCCTCTATATTTCTGCTCTCTGAGCCTTCTTCCAACAGTGGATTGTGATACCTTCAACCTGCACTGTGGAGGTCGTTGGTGATGTCACTTACTGATGTTTTGGGGGTTTCTTCACAGCTCTCACGATATTTCTGTCATCAACTACTGTTGTTTTCCTTGTCCGACCTGTTCGATGTCTGTTGCTCAGTACACCAGTAGTTTCTTTCTTTTTCAGGACATTCCAAATTGTTGTGCTTGCTATGCTCAATGTTTGTCCACTGGCTCTGGTCAATTTTTCCTTCTTTTCTCAGCTTGACAATGGCTTGCTTTTCTCCCATAGACAGCTCTCTGGTCTTCATGTTGGTTTATCCTCTTTAACAGGAATTGGAGTCTTTATAGGTTTGAACCAAGGATGAGCTATTTAATGTTTGGACAATCAACCTAAAAGGCAACACCTGGGCAACAAGAAACATCTGTCAGTCACATGTTCCAATAGTTTTGCTCACTTGAAAAATGGGTGTGTTCAAACAAAGGGCGGTATGTCTTGAGTTGTTTAACACATCTAGATGTGAATACCACGAAATGAGAGCTGAAATTCTTGAAAGTTGTCTCATACTCATCTTTTCATCTTAAACCCAAATGTCTGCAGTGAAGAACCAAAACAAAGGAATTTGCCTTACCATTCCAATACTTTTGGAGGGGACTGTATAGCAAATTCTGATACCAATTTCAGGCTTAATTAACTTCAAGTTAGTCCCGCCCACTCTGAGTACAGCTACAGAAATTTAAGTTGTTTAACAGATAGAGATAGTGGTGTTCTTGCTCATCCCTACTAATTATACACTGCAGATAAGTCATACATTCAAATTCCAACCAAAATATAGACACTTCTGTGGTAAACAAGACTAGTGCCATCAGTGGAAAGGGTTCCTGACAATGGCCTTAAAGGTTCAATGTGTAGGTTTTAATGACATCTAGTGGTGAGAGTTACAAATTGTGCCCCCCCTCTCCTATCCAAGCGAGCTGGATAGCTACAGTGCCTGAGACAGGACAAAAGATGTCCGTTTCATTTCCTCATTCATTCTGTCGATATCAAAGCACAAATCTGAACGCATTTACATCTTTAAAAACTTTAAAATCCTGGTTAGATAGGCAATTAGTTTGTTACCCAAACATGATCTTGAACATGACTTCTTTATGATCAATCTGTCATCGATGTAAAGACAGATCCCTGCACATTGTGGATTTATCCTCAGCACAGAATAAAATCTATGTCCGTCTTTAGGTAGCCTATAATGCTGCGACTCTGTGGACAGTTGCACTGAAAACACTTACTGTGGGCTACGTTACTGCAGTAATCACTATTTAATATGTAACCTATAAAACTGATCAATGAACATGTTCATTATGTTAATTAAGGCTAATGTGACTATTTCTGACTGAGGATGACTGTGGTGCAGCTGCAACAAATAGGCCTAAATAAGTGTGAGAGGAGAGAAACTGCTGGTCCGCAGATTGTTCAGTTCTACAGAATATAGTTTGTGTTATAATAGAGTGTAAGGGACCCCACAATTTATTTTTGTTAAGTTTTCTATTCAATTTCAATGTGTGCTGCAATGTTATTCAACGGCCAACAGCAGTAGGATGTATTGAAATGCGCTGCACAGTTGTCACCACCAGGTAGCGTTGGTGAGTAAGCATCGATTTATAGTAGTAGAAGAAGAGCTATCCTGCTCTGTGTTTTTGTTATACCCCGTGTTCACGAAGAGTTACAAGAAGACGCTATTAGCTTTAGGCAGCCGAGAAGTTTACAGGCCGGTAAAGGTTGTTGTACACTGCTAAATCTTGTGGAAGACAGCAATAAAATCCCACTACAAGTTCTCGAGCGCCTGTCTGTGTTTCCTGGCTGCAACATAAGGTTTAAAAGTGAGTTTTTCATTGTTAGGCCTACTGCTGATAGTCTGAATGTGTTTTGACAGCATTAATAAAATACGAAATGAGCAAGATTTTATAAATGTAAAATAGACGTCTAAAACTTTATTAACCTATTGACACATTTTCCACTGCAAAAAAATAATTAATCAGGCTAACCTGCTGGGTGTGACTGTGACTTTACAATCACAGGTTCACGAGTAAACTCCAGTCTGGTAAATGGTGAATGAGCAAGGCTCTATAGTAGCTTAGCTTAATAATGTTAACGCATTGATCCTTCTTCCACTCCTGCGTTTTAGAGCCTATCATGGTCCACGTTGGCACGCATTCATATTTCTAGCTCCACCCGATTAAAATGGAGGCTCTGCCTTTATTTACCCGTTGCCATGGTGAATTGTAGTATCATTTCCTCCTTTGATGATGCCTTTTTTTCATCCCCACGCACACGCTTCCATCAGGCTCAACATATTCAGGGTTGATTGAACTTATTCTGATTGTTCTGGAACTGAAAATTCAGAGTTTCCCACCTCAGGCTCAATCAAACCAGAGCTCAGGGATAAACTCAGAGTTTGTTAAGCCTGCTTTCTGAAACAGGGCCCAGAGGACTGCTCAGAGACTGTTAATTATTATTATTATTATTTTTTTCCTCTTCTTCTTATACGGACACATTTAATGTAGTGATGGGCGTCAACACTGCCGGAATTATACAAGCAGAAGAAGAACGCTGTGATGACAAAACACGCTCTGTAGCGCTGTTTGTCCATTATCTGCTATTGTAGAAAAATGAAGACACAATACTGCAACCTCCATAGAAGGGGGTGCCCGCGGTTATGTAGATATAAACTGCTCATTCTAAGGTAATAAAAACATAATGGTTCATTATGTAAGGTCTTTACACACCACTGAAAACATAGTTATAGATATTATATTGCATTTCTGTCAATAAATCCTCAGAAATATTACACACTGAACCTTTAAGGAGGTGATATCTGCTGCAATATTGAACTTTGACTGTGGTGTGCACGGGGGCACCAACAAGCTGCTCTGCCCCGTCGCAAGTCACTGAAGATAATAGCGCAGCGGTGCTGTTGTTGTGGTCTGTCTGCAAGGCCCTTTATACATGTAAACTGAAACTGTAATTTCTTAACTTGAAATGGAAAGTAATATTAATTTGGTTAAGTTGCTTTAACTTGAAACTATCAGTTAGAAAAACTCAGAGTATGAAGTTGTAGTTATAAAAAGTTAATTTAACTAAAAAAAGTTGAGACAACTAGAACCCTGTAGTTATATCACCTTTATGAACTTGAATTTATGAGTTGAAACAAAGGCAATCTTTAAGTTGAGTTAACTTGCATTTTCAAGGCAGCAGGTGATCTTACATTTCCAAGTTAAACTAACTTTAAAGGTCTTACATTTAGTTATCTGAACTTAAAAATGTGAGTTGAAAGGTGTAGAATTGTATGTTTGTTTGACAGGAGAAAGCAAGTTTCCTTGAATGGACAATGTAATATAGATAGTTGTTTTAACTCACAGTATTCAGTTCAAAGTTCAAACAATATATTATCATTAATTAAGCAAATTGTATAATGTAACATGATGAGTTGAAACAAAGCTTTTCTTAAAGTTGAGTTTACTCACATTTTTAAGGCAGCAATTTAACTTAAGTATTTAAGTTGAACCGCCTTGATAATTTTTAAAGTGTACATGCTTGTATTTTCTTTCAAACTTGAGTGCAGAATTAAAGATAATGCAGGCATTTTGGAGTAGAATTTTATAATGAAAGTCATGGCCTCCTGTGCTTGGTTGTAAATGTTTTATGACATGTCAGGGCCAAGGACAAGAATTTTGTTTTTTTTGTTGTTGCTTGTTTTAGGATAGTTAAAGGAAATTCTGTGCTGTGCAGGTCTTAGTGGCAATCGGGCAATCATGTTTACGTAGCAAAGAGGCTATTTCAACTGAAAGAGATCAGACTGTAAGAGATGAATACAAACGGATCAACTGGTGATTCATGAAGGAGTCATGCATCAGTTAAGATTGATAAGGATGTAAATGCTCCGTCAGACTGAACAGAAGAAAATGTACTTAATGGGTATTCAAGATATGCCAACTAAAGTATCCTATCTCATCGAGCAGTATAAGCTGATCAGTGGTATCAAAAGCAGTGTGAATGAAAAGCAGAATTAGTGCAAGTAGGCATTACAATGTCAAGTGCTGCTTTAGTGATGCTTGTTAAGTTGTGACTGAAACTCCAAATCAGAAATGTTTTTTTGTGGTACATCCAGGACTTTTTAGGACTATGAATGTTCTCGCCCACTGCTGCCCACCTCAATTCAATATAATCATTTATCAGCAGTGGAATTGTATCATGATGATTTGATCGTGTGTTATTGCTTTACAAGAACCATATAGTTTTTCTGAAGAGAGTTTTGTCTGAAGCACTGTGTAACAGTGGGATACATTTGACCGATCCCTCCATTTTCATCTCACTATTGGAGCTATATTTTCATAACATAGTTTACATTCAATTTGTTCAAATTCTAAGTGTATTTTGTGTTGATTTTTAAAATAATAGGCGTGCTCAAACATTCACCAATAAGTGGCTTCAGATGAGTGAGTGGTGTCGGCTCGTGCTGTTCCAACCATAGGGTTCCAACCATTGGCGGAGCGGGGGGGTGGCTAATTGGGCTTAAGCCCAGAATGTTTTGTCAAAAGTCTTTTAGGTTTTTAAACGAAGTTCAACTTTGTTTCATTTCCCCTCCGTCTTTCTGACTGGAGCGGCAAAACAGTGGAGCAAAAGCTCTTTTACCGTGGCGGCGGTAATGCATCTTTCAGCCGGCTTGCCCACCACTAATAAACTAGTGATGGCAAGTTTGAGTCTTTTGACAGACTCGTTCATTCAAATCTCGTTCACTAAAATTAAGTAATCTTTTTTTTGAATCATTTCGTTCATTTGAACTAGGCTGGTTATTGTGGCGCTGCAGCCCTCTAGTGGGCGATTAAAAAACAGCGCCGTTCTCAAACACGGAAGGCTGCCTGGCTTGCTTTATTTGACAAAGTATAATGCACAAATTCACCGCTTGATTACTGTATATCATCATTTTATAAACCCCCCTCGGCCCACAACCAAATTTAAACCATGTAAAAACCACAGAAATATGTTGTCAATATGTAATCACCACTACTCCGGCTAAATCCTTCCATTTTCACAATCTTTCCCGGGTATACAACCAGACCAGCCATATAAAGGCTTATGTATATAATTACTATCATTATTTCTGAAGTGCTCATTCATACAGCAGCCTAACGTCCCTATCCATGAGTAAAATATTAATATCAGATTTGCAGTAAATATATTGAAGTAATAAGCTTGATACACTATATGAATAAACACACTCTTATTAAAATTCAACCAATTTAATAATAATCTGGATCAAGCCACCAAGTTCTTAAAGAACTCCAGCACAGAGAGAGGAACAAAGAAATAAACACATATAAACGCAGCAATTTGGCAGGTCTGGACCCAGAATGGGCCACATCAGGTCCTGATTCTGCAGACAGAGAAACACACATGAGCACATCGCTCTCAAACACTGCAGGTTGTTCACCAGTCACGAGCTGTGAAACAACAGCACGGCTCTGTTGGTAAATGAAAAGGAAAAGTTACGTTGCGTTCTCTGGTGGACCTGGATCAGCTGTTAGCTGTTTACAGAGCTAACGCTAACGTTGCTACGTGGCTGTGTTTTAATGTTTTAATGACCGGGTCTATTTGTTTTGGAGAGGATACGACCTCGGAGGTAATTCGGCTCCCGGTAGAACCCTGTCAGGGCTCTGAAGTGGAGCGGACCCAGAACAACTCTCACCAGCTGTTAGCTGTAAAGTTAAACACTAGCAGGACTAAAGTTACGGTGCGGCTGTGTTAAAACTATAACTTAGCACAACATCACTGCGCTGTAATAATGTTATGCTTTATAAAATGTCACATAATTAACAAAATAGCTATATAATGTCAGTCCAGTGACTGTTACCTGACAGCCGACCTGCCTCTCATTCTCCGGCACTGGCAGTCACTCAGCCTGCTGATTGAACAAAAGACTGAGGAGGACCCAAGTGAGCGGTGAACGAGTCGTTCATTCCTGTTCAACAGTAGGAGCTGTCGCGTGACAAATGAACGACTCAAACCTAGAAACCCACAGTTGAGAGTCGTGAAATAATCAATTCTGTTTCCTGTACTGACGAGTGAACGTAAGAGTCCAAGATCCTTCACGCATGCGTGAAAATGAACGAATCACTCACTGAGACAACCCGTTCCTCCTGAGTCATACACATGATTAGGTCTTATGAACGAAACGTTCTTTGAACGACACAACACTATAATAAACACTAAAGGTGTGTTCACACCCAAAGCGAATCCCGCGGTTTGGGCAGCTTGATTACATACAAAGTTAATGCAAAGACACGAATTCCTGCGAATTCGCTCCGGGCGGTGCGAAAGAGGCGTTTGTCGAGAAATTCACTGGTTCGCAGGAGTTAAAATTTTTCAATTTGGGCGGGAAATTTGCTTGACACGATGTTGCGAAAGCCTATCAGCGGTGAGATTGTCACAACGTCACCAGCGGCTTCGGAGCGCTATTTGGAGAGGACCAGGTGAGCTGTGTAATGAGCAAAATCCGACTTCCCATGTCAAATGGAACGCACCACAATTGACATGGGAAGTCGGAATTTCCGAGTTCAAAGGTCAAAATTTCAAAGGGCCCTTAAGTTGGAATTTCAATTTCATTTTTTTTTCATTTCAAGTCCCTGCAATACCCCGACTTCGTGATCCAAGATGGCTGTCGGGGTATCAACAGTTAGTGAAAGCTGTAGGTTATACTGTTTATTAGCACTTCTGTGTACTTGTGACTCATATAAATGTTCGTACACAAAGTGCTGTCCAACAGTTGTCTGTGGACGTGTTGCTACAGTGTTTAGTGTGAGTAAATACCGTACAATGCGTTTTTTTAATCAACCGGCGTATGAATAGCTAACCTGGCTAGTTGTAAACAAACAGCTGGGGCGAGTTCAATCTGAAAACGTTTTGCACCGGTTTGCAATGTTTTCAGATTGAATGGCATGTTTCCCTGAAACGTTGCGCAACGTTCTGCAATGGGCTTCGAGGTATGTTTGCTCCTGTTTGGTAAAAGAATCTAATATCGTGGAATAGTTCATTTTCTTCCATAATTTAATTCAAAGATATAATCTTATAAAAATTTTTCATTTTAATATTGATGATTAGGGTTTACAGCTCAGAGAATCAAAACTCTAGTATCCCAAAATTTATTAGAATTTCAGAATAAATGATTTATTATACAGAAATATCGACCTGAGAAGACCTCTAATCAGGTAATTAACTCAAAACACCTGCAAAAGTTTCTTAAGCCTTTAATCTCTCAGTCTGGTTCTGGTGCTCACAATTAACTTTTCCACCAGATTCAAATTTGTTTTGAGATTTGAGATGCTCCTGTACTAATCTAACAAAAGTAATAATAGGCTAATTTAACAGCAGGTGGATTAACTGCAAACTGGTGATCCAGGGACTCCAGAAAAAATTAAATATGAAAGCAGGTGAAATGGAAGAGGGACAAGAGATGAAAATGCGTTTAGAAGAAAGAAGTGAATACAAGATGAGTAAATTGGGCACAGATGCCAGAAGTAAATGTAAGAGAATGCATTTGATATTCTTTGCATCTTAAGTTTCTGATCAGTGGGGGTGACAGAAGGATGGTGGTGACCATAAAGGAGCTGAAATTCGTAAAGTAAATTAAGGGATGCAAACTAGTCCTTTAAGCTGATGAGGAGACTTTTTGTTTTTAATGTGCAAATGTAATACATCATATACAAAAAAAGATTCTATAATTGTTTTGTAATGCATCACAGCCCTCTGAATCCTAATCAAACCGAATTACCTCCAATTATGAAAACAGTTACACCATATTCCTACCATACCTTGGTTTATATAACTTAAAATAGTAACATCAGATAAGTTTTACCTCTTTTTAGTTGCCAGGAGTGAAAATGAGTGATCCTCAACATTTGTTTTGTTTTGGATTGCAGCGGGAGAACAATTAAATAAAAACGAGATTGTAGGCCCCTTAGGTTTGGGCTAAGCTCCGAATGTTTACAACATCTGGCTCTGCCCCTGGTTCCAACGCTGCATTTTTTACGTAGTTGTCACTGTTGCTGCATTCAAATGTTCCTCTAGTGCTCCAATTTCAGAGTTGCAGTGTGTAAATACGTCTTGTTGCGCATTCCGTTGCTAAATAAAATCAAACAACTGTGCTATGAGATGTGCTGTTTTATCGCGGTGTTTCTATGTTTAGAAATCGAAACCCATCCCACCTTATCTCACCTTTTGCCGCACGGGGACTTAAGTAACAAACAACATATCTGAGGGTACCTGAAGGCAGCTCGGGTTATGACGACTCGATGGGAACTCCCCGCTCCTTCAGTCTCTCACCGCCTACTATACAGTCTATGCCGACTACTCATGACAAGAGACTCAAAGAGGGATTCGTAATGTTACCACATTGCGGGTGATAATCATTACAGTTTGAAGAGAATTCATTCGAAGGCAAGGTAAGTACATACGTAACATTTTCAGTGGTCTTTTATCGAAAACAGAACTAGCTAAACGCTGAGCCTCCTGTGAGTGGTAGACGAGTTAACACTCCGGGTCCAAGTGGTGGTAAGGTAACGTTAACGTAACCGTTAGTTAATGTGTTAAGCTGGAGTACAAACTCTTAAGGTAAACACCGTGGCATTTCAACATACCGTTAAGCTGTGCTGCTCTCTGCATGCTCTATTTGACAGACCACTTCTTAACGGTATATGTATAGCCAAATGTAACGTTCACGTTAGCTTTCTAGTGTTGCTCATTGGCCTTGTATTGAAACATTTTATCAGTGGACGCCTAACCCCGTTGTTGTTAATCCCGAGCCAGCTAGATAGGCAGAGGAGCTTCACTCCAGCTCCTTAACGTTTATTTTAATCCTGTCAAAAAAGTAGAGTTTGGATAATATTTAGGGCTACAAATAAACATTTTATAGCCTTGTAATCCATGACCATGTAGCTAAGCGTCACCCCAAAATCGCGCTACGAATACACGACCCCAGTAACGTTATATGCTGTGTTTTAGCTAGCGAGCTAACAGTCGCTAGCTAAAATACTGAAGACGCCAGCTTGTCTATCTATTTTTAGGTGGTCAGACTATAAGCTCTTAAGCCACACTATACAGTGGCCGCCGAGGCCTTAATGTGAATGAAACCAGTGTTTGTATCACGTTAAGCCACCTGTGTCATTTGATGTGACGCTATCTCACAGGTATGCCTGCTAACGTTAAGGCTGATCTCTCTCTTTGTAAATATTAACCTGGAGTATTCATGGTAGTCAAACATTTGTTTCTGCGCTGCATCTCTTGGCAGGGTCACATTTGCCTCGTGTATTCGCCTTAAAAAACTGGGCGGAACGGGGTGACCTGATTTAACTCCGTTTTTTACTTAGTCCTACAGACATGTCCCTTCCCCTTTTTTAGGGGGGAAAGGGGGGGCAGACTAGCTCACAGATGCGTTTGAGCAGTTGTTGTCGTTGGGGAAAGAGACACATCTGCTCTGTAAGCAGGACATGCTGTGTATGTCTGCTAACCCAACATCCACTAAGGCCACAGCTTCACTGCCTAGACAGACGAGAGATGAGCGGACAGAGACAGGGACTGAAATAAACAGGGGGATGTCTGTGTAAGGGAACTGGTGAGAAAGCAACTTTTTGCAGAAAATGTGACTGCAGTGAGTGTCAAGGGGGCAAAATGTTAAAGTGAGTCAATAGGGGTTATTGTTGGCACTGCATCCAGCCCAGTTGCAGAGACAGTCTCATTACCATAAAAAAGCATGTCTTACTATCAACAAGTGGAAACAATGAGCTTTCTGTAGGCACAGCTATGATTCTGCCTTGGAAAACGGTCTCCGCTGACAACCAAATGTATTGACCAAAAGTAGCTTGGATCATCAACTTCCTCCAGCGTGGAAAAAGTGCGTTCTCGTCATTGTTGTCTTTATGAAAGACACACTTACTGACAAAATGGAGTTGACATATTATCTGAAGGTGAGTAAAAGTCTGGGTATTTTGATGTAGTGATAACCCCCTAAATACCTGAATAATCACTTCTCCACAGCCTAAGCAGAGCTGACTGGAGTAATACTCTTACACTTAACAATTAACAATGTTTTGCTAACATTTAGATGAAAACATCAGCTCAGCAACTTTTTTAACTCACCATCAACTAGGACTGTGTGATATTGCCTAAAAATTAAATATTTTCTGGCTGTTCTGACCCACAATCCTCTGTGTAATTACCCACTTTTAATTTATAAACTTGATCCTAAATCCTAAATTCGAATTTACTACTAAAATTGACTTATTGCCCAGCTCTGCCGTCAACTTACTAAACATTTAAATCAATATGAAGGGACAAACAATTTATATTGAAATTATATTCTCAATTCAAAACCTTACAATAGAATGTAGAAGATGATCTGCCAACCTTATATGCGCAGCAGTTTAAAACTGCATTAGTATATGATACAATTTATAGAACTCTTTTATTAGGTAACTTTCATAACTTCTCTGCTATTGTGTATTGAGTATACTGTATATTCTGTGCTTTGCTTTAAGGTAAATTTTTAGTTGAGCCAAAATTATACACGCCACTGCCAAGTAAAACAAAGTTTGTTTTACCTGCTGATATTACTTGGCATGACAAAGCCTGAAGAAGATCTCTGTGGGATCAAAACATTGCTTGATTAATAAATTACTTGATACAGTGTGTAGATCCGCGGCAAATTACCCCGGCATTTATTTTGTTGTTTCACCTATCAGTTTGTTTTTGAAGAGATTTCCGTTCAAAAAAGATAACTAAAGGAAAAACACTGTGCAAGTCTTCTGATGTTCTAAAATTGATACACATTTGACATTTGAAATACATGTTAGTCTTCTCTAAAACGATTACACATTTGCAAATGCGTGTATCTGCTCCTCTCCAGCGTATTTAAGCTTCAATACTCAAACCACAGCTGAGTTATAATGCTATTACCTGATGGCCTTGGCCTGTTTACTGTGTGCTACAATGTTAGTGCCAGCCAATAGCCATTTCTCATTTGATTTCCATCATAGGTTTGCCTCCAGAGAAACAATATGTAATGGCTTTAATCTTGTTTCTGCCATAATTAGAAACACATGAAGTTCTACCGCCACTCACATGATGTCCCAGTTTCCTGTGGCCTACAACTGCTTTTTGGAAATCTAGGCTAGTAGCACTTTGATGTAGCCTATTTTTATGTTTTTCTGAAATGAAATTATGGCAAAAACATGAGATGAAATTTTAATAATCCTTGTGGGACAAAAGGACAATTTTTAAGTCGTGTAATGTCATCTTAGTTGGCTGCGCTTTGTTTGAATAAATGAAGGAGCCACACAGACTTTAAATGAATTTGTTTGAAATGATGTGTATGTAAGGTTAGATACAATAGATGATCCAGGTAAATCACACATGCCTGTGGAGAAGGGTGGGTGTAGGGTGGGCGTATCTGTAAGGAATTTTAAGTAGTGAAAGCTGCCCCTGTGAAGGCCAGCTTGTTTTTTGTTTTGTGCTGTTGTCTAGCCTGCCTACACCTGAGCTGGGTATCACCCTGTCCGGACTTGTTTCGATTAACTTGCTTCCTCCTACATTCCACATATTTCAGTCAAGTTTTTCTGAGATTTTTGGTGTGTGTATGACTTCATGATAATGGCATGCCGGTGTGACTATATTTCAGCAGTGTGCCAAGCACCCAAGTAGCCAAATTGCTGCAGACCTGCTCCTGCCCTATTTTTTGCATATTTTGGCCTATTTTAAATGCAGCACAATGCTATATTGAGGGCAGATGGTGAGACTGTGGTCGAGGGCAGGCCAGCGTGTCATTTTGTGTCCACAACTGTTCTTGGACGAAAACCACAGGTAGATTAAAGCCAATTTATGTATGTATAAAGTGTGAATGTGAAAGAGACACTAACTACTAGCAGGCCCAAAATGAGCCCTGTGAAAGATGGTGGTTTACTTAATGTCATAGAAGAGTGAGAATTGTTTCTTTTTCCTCTTGTACTGCTTTTTAACAGTTATTAGGATGGTACTTGATTATAAGAAGGCGTGTCTGTAAATCCTGCACATTAAAAATTACACCCATCCAGCCTACATGGATATAAACTGTATGACTGTACTGTGCAAGATCATAAGTCATAATGTACAGTATGACACATTTCTGTGCGGTTGTGGGTGTTGTCCATGCCCCTTTTGCCTAACCCTTTTTAAGCCTGGTTAGGTAAGAAATGTCTGGAAACATTGACTGCACGTGGATGTCGTGTGTGTGTGTGTCAGGGTCTGTGAAACTTTAAAAATACTTCTGAGGATATTTCAGTTATATGAATGTGCCTCCATCCTGAAGTGGATGTACCGCCCACTGAGTTATTTTTTTCTTTCCTAGTTAGGAAGAATGGATTTTTTTTTGTAGTGCTGTGGAGTTTTCAGTTCATCAAACATGATCATTAAAGGGGTACAACGGACAGCATCTTCATGGAAGATTGTGCAGGTCAAAGAGACCCAGAAAGCAAGGTCCAGAACTACTGTCCTGTGCAAATTAACACTCCTAAAATACAACATCTCAAACATCCCAAACACATGGGCTAATAGAGAGTCATCAGTATATGTTACTGTTTTTTTAACCAGTTTAACCAGTTTCATACTTTCACTTTGAGTTCAGGTTGAAGAAAGACCTGCTATTTGTGGGTTGTGTTGTGTGAAAGAAAGTAAACCACAAGATTTATTGATGCACTATCCAGTCTCTTTAATGTAACCCTAGTTACAGGGTGTCAAGAACCATTCAACAGTGTCAACCATAGAAAAACACAGTTAGGAAATTGCATCTTTCTGCCCAAACATACAGTCATAACAGGTCGTTTAAGCTTTTGGTCTCATTGACACAGACCTTTGCAGTTTGGATAGTTATAATATGAAAGGATGGGCTAAATGCGGTGCTGTGCTGCCCAGTAATTACTCCCTCAGACATGATGTGTTTGCATGTCACAAGGGAAGAGAGAGGTGAGTTGTGCATTGGTCCTCTGGGGCTGTGATTGCCTAATATCCTGATAAGTGAAGGAAGAGGTTAAGCGCGCTTCAACTGACTCGCAATGACGCCAGTCCGGTGTACTGAGTTGGCCCATCTTTTATCAAGGAGAGACTTCAGAGAAAAGCTCCAAAGTATACTGGAGCACACAGCTCCTGGTAAGTGACTCATAAAGCCACAGGTGGTTCTTCATTAGCAGATAACACCTACAAGCACAGAGATTGTTGTGCCATTCATCTGTGCTCCCCCGGAGACTTCTGCAAGAGCCATCCATGTTTTATGGTCTGTCTCATCTTTACCCTTGGCCAAACACTGTTCTCTGTTAACTAATAGACTGATTGGACATAATATTGCTCTGTGATTGCAGGGGTTGTCATGTTCTGTATGATGAAGCAAGTTTCGAACTAGGTCTATTTGGCATTGTAGACTTTGTCATATCCCTGTGTTGTATAATAATATATTGACGGTGGGAGTACCTATATTGACCGATCAGCACGGTGGTTTTGTGACACGTCAGTAGAAGAAAATGTTACATGTGGCTGTGTAACTTTTACTTTAATTTATAGATGAATGACTAGTGGGTCCAGGTATTTACTCAGATGTTTGAAATTTAACTGACATTGCTAAGCAATAGAAAAGGCTAATTTCAGTGAAAATAATTCTGTTGAAATGTGTGTTAAAACAGTACAAACAATTATGCTACTCTGGATGTAGTTTGTGTATTAGCAACAAGAGCTGCAAGGATTAATTGCTTAGTCTATGAGAGAAAATTGTTAACTACTTTGATGATTGATAAATCGTTTCAGTCATTTTTTCTGCAAAAATGTCAAACAGTTTTAGGTCTTAGGGTTTTGGACTGTTGGTTGGCCAAAAGCACTTTGGACAGTGGGAAATTGTTATGAGGGTTTTTTATTAAATAGTTCTTGACATTTTATAGATTAATTGATAATGAAAAAGATCATTAATTCTAGCTCTAGTAGCACAGCAGACAAAACCAACACAGTCAATCATGGAGTTGTGACTATAGTTCTTTAAAGTGCACACAACAGAAAAAAGACATTAATCATTTGTTTACCTCCTATTTACAATGTAGAAAATATTCATTCTCACACTGCAACTGTAGTCTCCATCTCACAAAATTAGAAGTGCAGTATTTCTTGGCAGTAGTAGGAGGATGTTATGTAATACGTGTCTTGGAGCTTTTGTTGTCACTTGTTATGGCTAGCAGAATGCTTATTCTCTGACACAAATAAGTATCAGACCTCGTTGCCTGTGGTCTTACCTCACAGTAACTGCACTCAGTCAAGGCCATCATCAGACCTCAGCGTTAAATTTCTCACTTTCATGCATTTTTCTTGCCCTGAATAGCTTGTTTGACAGTGACGAGACTTCTCTAATAGCTCATCCATTGTATGAGGTTTCATTCGACCAGATTGTTTTGACATTTCTTGTTAATACAATGCCAATACAGGCTTCTGTATGTGCTATCACAAGAAGCTTGGTGCTGTTTCCAGGAACTGTTTTATGCTTGTATGCATTTGTTTATCAACATGCCAGATACATTAATCAAATGCTAGGGTCCATTTTCCCTTGAGGTGCCAAATAATCTGAAAGATGCAGAGTAAAGAATACGCTCTGTACAGCTTTGGAAGTTATCAGACATTATTTCTTGACAATAGAAAACTAAGCATGGAAGCAAAAAGTGTAGTTTAAAAATGTAAAATTGATGCCTGTGCTGATTGTAATTTACTTTTAAATGCCAACTATTACCGTAAAACCCATCTGCTAATGGTTATGTTGATTTCTACACTCTACAGTTGCATCAACCTTGACAGCTATGCAGTCAATTCAATTATGTGAATGGTTTTGATTATATGCCTTGTCTGCTATAAATGATGGATGTACCGAAATGAAAATTGTTGGCCGAAGCCAAAACGGAATATAATGAAAAGATTTGCCGAACGAGGACATTCACATTTTTTCCATTTATTTTGCCTTTTTTTTTTTTTTACCATTGCATAAATTAAATAGTCAAAATGTGCTTTTTACTCAGTGTTTCCCACAGGATTTGGAGAGACTATGGTGGTGGGTCCAAGGCCTGAGAGGATCCAGTAAAGTAAATTACATGTGTCCAGTAAAGTAAATTACATGTGTCCATTTACTTTTAATGTACACATATAATATGTTTTATACTTTCTGTGAATATAATCCAATTAATCCTATTTCCATACTGAATAGACACCTTATTTTGAAAACCGGACGTTGTCACATGTGTATCCTTGCGCTGAATTCAGTCCCAATTCAGACCCAATTTGATAAATAATGTTGTATGTGGTTCTCGTATTGCGCAACATGAAGACCTCAGAGCCTCTCTTCAGGTAGGACTCTCATACTGCAACACTTGTCTTTGTAAAGAGAGAAAATGACGCTAACCTGCCTATCAGCTCATTCTGTTCCGTTTCAGTTACCTTAAAGGCTTGAATACATGTGCACTCCAAATTTAGGTGCGGCTAGCTTTATCGGCTTCTCAGAAATTAGTGACAGAAACACTCAAAAGCGGGTCAGACTGTTTTTTTCCTTTTCTAAGAAGTTAGCCACAGATGAGTGAATGTGCTAGGAGACAATTCAGCAGAACAGTGTCTGCAAACAGCGATTTTGTACGTCTTTCTCTGATACTTTAAAATGCTTCCACACTGCCAACATGTCAGTGTAATTGTTTGGTAAAATTTATTTTGTCTTTTGACGTATTAGGCCGAACACCGAAAGTGCTTTTTTCGCTATTTTCGGCCGATTTAATTTCGGTTGCTGAACATTCGGTGCATCTCTAATAGTGGTGTAACGGTACATGTATTCGTACCAGACCGTTTTGGGTACAGGACATTCGGAACGCAATCCTTAACGTTAAATATTAGGCTTGTTTTGTGTGGAACATACGTAAATCCAGAGTTTCCACACGGACATATTAAGTGGTGGACCAAATCGCCGCCTTACGGTGCTACACAAGAAGCGCGCTTTAGCCTTTTTATATACAGTTTATGACTTTAGCCCAGCCCCTCGCTAACTACCAACCTGAGAATCATGGCCAGTGCAGAGAAGCCAGAGCTTGAAAAACCCTCCCTTAAGGTCTTCTGTTTGGGAATACTTCGGTTTCCTAGTGAAATACAATAATGGACAAGTCGATAGCATGAAATTCTCAGTAGTGATAGGGTATGTTTCTGTGAAACTTGCTAACTCACTAATGGTATGGTATTCTACGAAGTAGAATGTTACTGCAACAAGGGAAAAAAACTAAAACGAGCACAGTGCAAACGCCTTTTGGCATTTAAACAGACTTTAGACTTCAGAAAAGTTTTTTTTTTTTTTAATCTGAGCAGGCCTTCAAGCTGGGATTGATACTGCTCGTAGATGGAATAAAAGCTATATGTGGTATTGTATTGAGAATATTTTATTTTAGTGGATAACTTGGTAGTAGTATGCAGCAGTATTTTATTAATATAGTAATAATCCCTCATAAGTGAGACATTCATATATTCACATGAGTTATAGCAGGCAGAAATAAATAAGTTCCTAAGTCAAGTCAATTTATTTAAGTGCTTGTAAGTCAATATCAAGGTAAACAACATACTGTATCAAAATGATTAGACAAACAATAGTGAGAGTTAAGAATTAAAAATCTAAGAAATACAATTAAACAATTAAATAAAATGAAAACTCAAAACCATGACAAACTAAAACTGGTTAGTAAGTGGTAACATTTTTTTTGTAATGTTTTAGGTGAGCTGACCCTTTAATCTCTAAATTACTGCACATTCCAAGCACATTATTCATCCCTATCTGTGTTCACTCAAACACAGTAGGATCATTAAGTCTATCCTTCCCAAATACTTCAACAAAGATAGGCTATGTGCTGCTGGTCGCTGAACATCGTGGAAGTTCACAGTGCATTACCAAAGTTTCATAGGTGTATGATTTTTGCCGAGGTTTTAATGATCAGGACTTTAGTTTCTTAGAAATAGCAGGATGAGTCACAGCACCATACTTCATAAAGCTTGATGTAAGTATATAAACTAATTTTAATAGGACTGAACTCCTGTATTTAATGTGTAACCCACAGCAGGAACATATGCAGTTAATCTTTAACCATATCTTTCACTTCAACCAGGCTGGCCCAGTTGTGTAAATATTGGCCTTGCATTGTCTACCTGTGGGGCGTTTGTATTCTAGATGTAAAGGGATACAGGTGAGAGCATGTTGTTCACCCATTGTTGGTTTATCTCACAAGATAAAAAAAACTGTAAAGGGATACACTCTTTGGAATACGGTGTATAAAGACGAGGACAACACCTGTGGGAAGTTTTTTTTACCATTTGTTTGACTGGGAAAATCCTCTTTGTGTGGATTTGTGTGACTGACATTGTTTGCTGGTTGTGCAATATCTGTGTCCAAAGATTTGACCATCTTGTGTAAATGTATCACATACAGCAGGGTGACCAAAATAGCCGCATATGCCCCTAAAAATGACTACCGTAATCCCCCTGCGCCGCCGCTGTCCGTTTAAAATATAGTCGATCTGTGGCCGCTTGACAGCTCGCTATACAAAAACGTGAGTGATCATTGTTTTAAAAGCTGTTTTCAGTGTGTCAAATTTTCAAAAAGATTTTTTTTTTATATTTTCAAAAGCTTTGACAATATTTTGTCCCATGCTAAGTATCCAGATACCAGGATCTTCACTTCCATAGTCCTTCACTGGTTTTAGTTAATCTGGTGATTATTTTCTCAATTATTCGATGTGTTATGTAATATCTCCAAGCCCACGGTGATGTCTTAAAATTGCTTGTTTTGTTCGACCAAAAGCCCAAAACCTAAAGATATTCAATTTACTGTCGTGTGTCAAAGAAAAGCAGAAACCCCTTACATTTAAGAAGCCAGACCCAGACAATGTTTGGTCTGAAAAATGACTGAAACAGTTAATCAGTTATCAAACAGTTGCCGTCGAGCTACCAACTGTCGCAGCTCCACATTATTTGCTTACAGGCTGTTGTAACTTGAGGAAAACTCATGATCTGCTGTGGCAGTTGATGCCAGCCCTCATGTCATGTCATACACGGTTGCTAAAAACAAACAAATGAGTGAGTCACACGTTCGGTTTGTCAGCTTGTATCCAACAAGACAAAATTGTCTATCATGGTGCTGTCTGCGCCTTTTTTTTTGTTCACTTTTTATTCTCAATTTTTCAACTTGCTTGCAGCTTTCTTGTTAACCTGATTTTCACGCGTCCCCTTTTGTACACAGTATGTTTGAAGCTTCCCAGTTCATTTTGAATTCCTCTTGACAATCAACCACCAGGGCATGTGTTTGTTTAAAGGAGTACTGAAATACATTTTTCATCTGGTCACGCGTCAGAACTCTTCTTGCTGCTCATTGCTTCTATGAATGAGCTTAGTTTTACATGACGATGACGTTACCGTGCAGTTACGATGGGTTCCTTGGTAGAAACACTGGTGTTGTGAAAAGCCCTTTACTGTGAGTGTTCAATGATTCTATCAGTTACCTAAGAGGTATACTAGATTTGTCACAAATTCCAGTTCATGTGGTAAGGCCAAGTTTATTATGCCTCAGGTTGAGTCTTGTATTGTAAGTCTGTACTCACATCTCATGAATGTTTCTGTATTTCAGTTCTGTATTGGCAGATTGATGAAGGCCATTCTTTTCACTGTGAGGTTTCAATTCTCACAAGTTGTAAGTGTTGATGTAAGGAAATCACAATGAAATGACCAGCAGGAAACAAATGTGCAGGAATAGAGATGGAGTGGGAGAAAGTACAATTGATAGGCGCCATCTCCTCATCATGCAGACAGAGAGGACAATGAAGGAAGAGGTGGAAACTAAAAGACAGAAGGTGGCAGCAGGTTAGAGAAACAATTTCTCCGCTCTTTGGCCAATGCTGTTGAGCCGATGAAGGGAGAAGAGTGCATTTAGGAAGTGATATCGTTCAAATTCAGATCAGGCAAGTGGTCGTTGCATAGTGATATCACAAGAGTACATCTGGGCTACTATTTACACTAGTAAATGTTTAATGACTATGTCTAGATGAAAGTTGTATCAGAGGAGGCAGATGTGGTTTGGATTTAACGTTGGTCTGTGTTCTCATTGCAAGTTGTTGTATGCAGTCTGACTCTCCTCTCCTCTGAAAGGCTCTTCAAATCTATTGTGAGTAAGTCATTCGTTGCCACACTACCTAAAGATGGGCTACGGATGTTGTGTTTATGTTTGTGTCTGCTTGACATATTGTCGCTCCTGGGTGGGATCTCTATATGGTGATGTCACGTGTACTGCC
>NC_060164.1:16768382-16785598 GCF_021292245.1 Micropterus dolomieu
TACCAAATATTAAGTTCTGCTTTTCTGATGTATCAAATACTTATGTCATGCAATAAAAAGCGAATAAATTATTTAAAAATCATACAATGTGATTTTCTAGATTTTTGTTTTAGATTCCGTCTCTCACAGTTGAAGTGTACCTATGATAAAAATTACAGACCTCTACATGCTTTGTAAGTAGGAAAACCTGCAAAATCAGCAGTATATCAAATACTTGTTCTCCCCACTGTATGTCTGTATGTCTGTATGTCTGTATGTATGTATGTATGTATGTATGTATGTAATATCTCATGTGGTTAGTACCACTGCAGACACCACGGAAAAAGAGCAAATCATCTCCTATTGCCCCTCCTTTATGAAATGATTTACTTGCAGTGACGATCGACCTACCGATCGATTGAGTCCTAATAGTGCTGCTGTTATTATTTTGAAAGCTTTAGAATGATGTGAATTATTCATTCAATGCTTCATGTCTGTGAAATGGAGCTGAAGTAATTTCATTGGTGATTTTCAGTAATGCAGAGTACCTGTGCGTCATGCTGCGCTATGATTCAGTCAGAGTACATACTAGCTTCCAGGTCTGATCGGGTATCCGGTCCATGACTGCACCCAGTAGAGTTGTGGAGGTGGATATGGTAGTCATCACTGCACTCTGGTTCACATATTATTTTTCCTTTTTAACAGGGGTGCAGTGTTTGGTGAAATAGCCCATGAGGTGAAAAAACCCAAAGGAGAGGTCACTGTGGTTCATCTCTTAGCCCTAACCCTGATTGACCCTGCTGCCTACTTTCTCCCACCATCACTCCAAGAGGAGGCTGGGCTCCCTCTGGGTGCAAGAAACACCATGTGCCAAAACTGGAGAGGACTCACCACTGTCCCATAGACCTCCAAACCTCTTGTGAACCTTCCCCTCTAGTCTGAGGACCCTCCTAATCCTCCACATTGCCCACTGGCCAAGATGAAGAAAGTGGCAGCATGGTCAGCAGAGGACGTCTCTGACTGGCTCAGCAAAGAGGACATGCCTGAGTACGTAGATGCCCTCCGTCAGACAGACGGCTCTACTTTGCTCAGGCTCACCAAGGCAGATTTTCAGATGCCCCCCCTCTCGCTAGTATCGTCTGATGGCGGGCAGCATCTGCTGGATCGTCTGGAAACGCTGCGGATAGAGACTCATATCGAGGCTCACAAAAATGGCCACGCAAATGGGCATGCTGGCGGGCTACCTAACGGAACTAGCAAGCTTCATAGGAATGGCACAGTAGAGATGAAGGACTTCAGGATGGAGATGGTCCACATCCCCATCCCTACAATAGAAGCCACGCGCTCCTCGTTCCCTGCCGAGTGGGGGAAGACGGGCATAGCGTTCATCTATGCGGTAGTGTGCTTTGTAACCACCACCGTCGTCATTTCAGTGGTCCATGAGAGAGTGCCGCCAAAGGAGCACACCCCACCACTGCCTGATAAGTTCTTCGACCTGTTTAACAGGGTGGAGTGGGCCTTCTCCATCTGTGAGATTAACGGCATGCTGCTGGTGGGACTCTGGCTTATACAGTGGATTCTACTCAAGCACAGGTACAGTCTAGTTTACTCAATTTATATTTTTATTAAGAATCTGAATTGCAACTGAATGAAAAGGTCATTTTTTTTTTTCTCTCCAGGTCAATTATAGGCAGGCGGTTCTTTTTCATTGTGGGCACACTCTATCTGTACCGGTGTATTACAATGTACATCACCACTCTACCTGTTCCTGGGATGCACTTCAAATGCTCTCCAAAGGTATAATACATACACACTTTATTGTTCTGCCTTTTGTAGGTTGGTTGAGCGTGAAAGACTTCTTTCTTTCTTAACTGCTTTCGGCACCAACGAGCTGAATGGGCAGGTTTTAGCAAAAAATTTGATCTCTTGTAAGCTGAAAGCCTCTGAGTGCTCTCCACTGAACGCTCATTGTAAGATATGTGCATGTCCATTTTTTGTGTGTGAGTAAGAGAAATGTTGAGTGATTGCTTCACTTTTTTTCTAGTCCCTATTAGATAATATTGCAGTTGCTCTTCTAGGAAAACCGTTTCACATCCGTTTACTCAAAGCCACTTTGCAGCATTTCCATTAGGTCAATTGCATATTTAAAATATAAGGTCACAGAAGAATGTCACAATCCCGGCAAAAATGCCGTCGGTGTGTTCTATGCTTGTAGTGCTCATGTGCTGCTGCTAGATTACAAAGCACACTTTGTGCTACTTTCTATTTCAACAATACTTTATGGGTTAATAGTTATTTGAGATATAATCATTATATAATGATTCATTTACAAAAAAGCAGTATATGCTCATATAATATAGTGCACTGTTATGTATGTGATTTACCCAACAGCTACATCATTATGCAAGGGATAATAGTGCTGAGTGCTTCAACAATTTGAAAGGGGACATTGTTCATACAGTATGAAGTATTTTAACACTGTCTTACGATATTTTCTCTGTTCTCTATTTTCTGTCAGTCATCAGAACCACATAATGGAAGGAACATGATGTAACTGATGGCTGTTTCTCTTTCAGCTTCTCGGGAACTGGGAGGCACAGATGAGGAGAATAATGAAGATGATTGCTGGTGGGGGCCTATCTATCACAGGCTCCCACACCATGTGTGGCGATTACCTGTATAGTGGCCACACCGTCATGTTAACGCTAACGTACCTCTTCATCAAAGAGTGTAAGTTCCACTGTGTTGACACTGTAGTTTACATAAGAATGTAAAGGAAGAGTTTTGCCTTTAAGCCATATATGAAGCTCATTTTACTTTCTCACAGTCTTGTGTTTATATACATGAATATGCAGCAGATCATTTGACAACCCCATCTGCCCTAATCTTTCTTCAGAAGGTCAGTTCAGATGTCAAAAGAAGGATGTACTAATCGTAAATGGTGACCGGGCTGTGTTCCCACATTTTAAAGGCCAAGAGCAAGCAGGGTGGCTCAGCTAAATCAAAATATGGACCAAAATAAAAACATTTGCTCACTCTCCAGTTTCATAATTTGCTTGCTTTTGCAACACGATTCTCAATAATGTCAGGAAATGTAGACAAAGGAAATGGCGAGGCGCTGTCTCCTCACACGTCTGTTCACATGTTTCAGCTGTTGGGACACTGCTCTGTTACATAACAGAATTTTCTGTTGCTCTGCAAATATTGCCATTATCTGACTTCATTCAGTTTGCACCCTGACATGGTTCACCACTAAGCACAAGTGTCAGAAGTATTATCGTTTTAACTGTTAATGCTTTAAAGTTGTGATTTCTCATGTAAGATTTGAGTCAACAGTTGTTTCCTCTGTTACATCACATGGTATCACTATGCTTTTCCACGCAGCAGTGACATCTAGAGGTGAAAAGTGGAACAGTTTGACAAAAGATCCAAAGTTCTTCTGAACTTTTGGCTATAAATAGTGTTTCCCCACCAACAAGCTGACGCTCACTGACCTGAATGGCCCATTTAGCTGTAAAAGAGAATTCCCTAGAGTTGATACTGATGAGTTGGATCCGAGTCCCTGGTGTATTAACCCTGCTTGTGTGTTTTTTTTTGTTTGATTGGCAGATTCCCCCAAGCGGCTCTGGTGGTACCAGTGGTTTTGCTGGACATTGAGTGCTGTGGGGATTTTCTGTATCCTGCTGGCCCATGACCACTACACTGTGGATGTGGTGGTTGCATACTTCATCACTACACGCCTCTTTTGGTGGTACCACACTATGGCCAACCAGCAAGTGAGTGCTGCACAAGTTATGTTTCTCCACTGGATTGTGAATAGTTCACCAATTTGAGAAATTCTCATAGTCACTTTGTTTCTGAGAGTTATATGAGAAGATTGAATCCACTCTTATATCTGTAGGCTGAATATGCAGCTATACTCAGTAGCTAAATAGCTTTTCTTAGCTTAAAGACTGGAGATTGTCCTGCGCACAACACTCCAGTTGTTTTTACACTTTGGCTTTTGTATGGATTACATTATTGAGATATGAAATGTAAATTTGTGAGCTTTATGGGAGCCGGTAGGCGGGAATTTTGGACACAGCCAAGGCTAGCTGTTTGCCCTGTTTCCAGTCTTTGTGCTAATGTAAGCTAACCGTCTACTGACTGTAGCCTCATTTAGCTTACAGACAAAAGAATTGTATCAATCTTATCATATAACTCTTGCCAAGAGAGTGAATAAGCATATTTGCCAAAATGTCCAACTATTCCTTTTTAATATATATGGCTTTACAGATTTTTGCATCAGTGTGATGAAGTATCTTGAGTTTTAAGGTATTCAAATCACTGGATTTGCCAAATGAATATATTTCTGTCTGTTATTTTAGCTTTACATTGTTACTGTATCTGATTTTCCGCTTGTCCACTGCTGTCCGTGTTAAAATCTGTACGTAATAAATACGTATATATATATATATATATATATATATAATATATATATTCATTAAGATATTTTAATGACGCTGCTAATTTGTAAATTTGTGTCCTTTTTTGTTTTGTTTCAGTCGCTGAAGGAGACATCACAGAGTAACCCATTCTCGCGGGTGTGGTGGTACAGACTGTTCCAATACTTTGAAGAGAATGTCAACGGCACGGTCCCTCGGAGCTATCAGCTGCCATTTTCGTGGCGAGTGTTGCAGTGGAACCGCGGCGTGAAGTACAGCAGACTGGACATCCAGTGACCCTTATTATGTCAAAGCAGGCGGAGGACTATGACTTCCATAAGTGCTGTTTATACCCATGGAAGATGACACTGTTAAATGTAGCGCTGTCCTTTCACCTCTAGTAACAGAGACATCCCTGTCCAAATGGGTAGCACTGTGACCCACTTGGTATTTTTGCTTTCTCTCGTCCTTTTTCTCTCCTGGTAGTATTTGTCAACACAGAGCACTAATTTATATTTGTTTTGTGTCTTTTCCTCTTCGTGAGCCACATAACAGTTGCTGCTTTTGTACCACATCTATGGAGCATTTAGAAAAACCTCTAAAACTCAACAGTTTTTGGCATAAGGACTCAAATTTTGTTTTCCCCTCTCTGCACAAAACCATAGTTAATGTCTTCATGTTCTTACAAGATTTTTAGTGCAAATGGTGTCAATCAAATGCTTATTTGATAACCAAAATGCCATAAGCATTTTCCTTTTTTTTATAGCAAATTACTTTTTGTAAACAGTCCTTGCTAAAATGAGTCAAAAGGTGCAAAAAATAATTTTTTTAAGTATGTCAAACTTTATTTTTCAAAAAACAATGATGTCCAAGAAAAGATTTTTAGATTTTTACCTTTTTCAAGACGGACCTGAGAGCATAAGAATCTAACGTGGTATAACAATATTCCAGTGCCTTTCTTAGCTTGATTGTAAAACAGTACAAGTAATATGTGTCTTGTGTCTCTCTGCCGCGGGTGTAACCACACCCTGGTGCGAGGTGGTACATAGTTAACAGTCTCGTGAATTCCATGAATGTAAAAACAACTACGCCAGCCTTACCAGAAAATTGGTTTTCCCCAAATTTAAGTGCAGTCAGTGAAATGTCCCGTTTATTTATTGAAGCTTTATGATGTCTATGTTTAGTTGGTTAATGCTGTTCTAACAGAAAAAAAGACTGTTAATTGTATTTTTTTGTCTAACATTTCATTTTTACCAGTCAGTCTTTAACCAACACCAGCCATGTTCAAACCCTGATCATTGATGCTCAGTCTCCTATGGACACCACATTCGCTAGTTTTACTTTGCACCACAGTATCTGCTAGACATCACTGCCTGATTAGAAATTGGATAAGAAATGTCTCTAAATGGCAGAGTGAAGTTAAATCTGGAGATAATGAGCTCCTCTCTTGTTCCCCACATTAAGTCCCATTTTGAAATCAGAATTATCCTCATTACGGTCTTGTCTTGTAACCTTATTGGTGATGAGGTCTAGAGGAAAATGTTAAATTTAAGGAACAGAACAGAAGCTTCAGGCAACGTTTCTGAGTATGTCTGTAATGGTATGGGCTTGGTACAGGTTGACAGTGTATCCTCTACATTGTCTCCTAAAGTGCAACGATCTTTTGGAGAAGAAGCAAACACTCAACGTGAAACTTGTGTGTGGGGAATAAGCTGAAGCATGATGATGCGCAGAGCTGCATATATATTTTGCCGCATATGTGCAAACAGGATAACAGATTTCCATGAATGTGAAAGTGCATCCTTTTATTGATGATCATATCATGTACACATTTACATGGTGTTTTGCTTTTCTTTTGTCTTAACTATGACTGAACTGAAAAGAGTAAGTATTAGATTTAACTTTTATTTTAAATTAAAGAGATAAGCTTTGATGAAGAAAAATTGCACTAAGCTTTAGATTATACAAAATCCAAATAAATAATAATTATGAGGTGACTAATTTCTTAATGTTGTCAAAAAGAGGAGGTGAGGAAATAACATTATTTTCGACATGAGCTTATGAAGGTAATAGCTTTCAATGCCAACATGACGCTTTATTTTTGAGACAAATTAGAGACTTGCCCTCCTTCTTGTAGCACTGTCCAGTCATTTCATGTTTCTCAGAGAACGGCAGTTTTTAAGAGCACAGCAGCTTCCACGCAAACGGCCATATAGAGTTGTTTGAAGTAATGGTCCCAACAGGGCTCTCTAATAATGATTGAGGGCTTTGATAAGGATTTAGGTTGGAGTTAATGTTTGTCCTATAGTTTGCCAATTAAGTTGGATTGTTTTTTTTTTGTTTGTTTTTTTTTGTCTCCAAGAAATCAAAACTGGTTATCGTATATGTTTCTCTGTAAACTTCTCACCTTGTCCCTATTTTGTGCGTATACCAGATGTTTGTAAGATATGATAAAGGATTCTACTTGGGATGCTTTTGAATAAAACATTTTACTATAATGTATTTGATTTTTACTGGCTGTCTCTTTCTTTAAAGGTTTTTTCTTACAGCAGATCACGCTTGTCCTTGTGCTGAAAGATGACATCATGGCAGACCCAGTAACAGCCAGCAGATGGACACATTGAGTCGCATGAATTAGACCTGTATAGTGAGGGGGTGGCCTCTCCCTCCCAAAATATGTTTTTGCTTCCAGTATGTATTTGTGGACTCCACCTACTGCAAGTATGTCTGATAGAGTCACTTCCTCCATTAATGCTGCTCATTCTGGGCTTGTTGACCCTTCAAATGTGTCTTCCCGTAACCTCTCTTCTCATCCACCCAGATGTTTACAGTCAGACAGTTCAATAAACTGCTGAGCATGAGGTTTTTAAATAAACACACAGCACCTACGCACGCTTACACATAGTTTTCTAGCCTCATGTAGCCACTGATGCACAGTTAATAGAAACAACCTTAAGCGCCTGAAAGTATTTGTCTGCAACACTTAATACATTACTGAATGAATAACTAAGTTAAAGCTTGGGAAACACATTGCTAGGTATTCTTTATTGTCAGTTTAACACTCAAAAAATCACGCATATCTGCCTCATCGGGACTATGTGGGTGTATTTTGAATAAATTTGATAAGACAGCTGCCTTGCAGCCAACAAAAGCCCCACATCACAAATGTTGCTCAATTCTGATAGTTGTGGCATCACCCTTTCCAAAACTGATTCCCAAACCAGTGGAGAGAGTACAGGCAAAACTAAAACACAGAAAATTTCTTTGGCCAAACAACCACAACTGGTAAGGTTTCTCTAGGCCTTTGAAGACGGCCAAAATTTAAAGTTAGCTACTGACTTTCGCCTAATTTCACTCAAGGAATGAAGTTGTGAACGTACTGATTGAAGTCTAACGTTGACGTGTCCAAAAAAATGTTATCTTGCAAACGACCAAAGGGCTGCTCCCAGTGCTGATTATTGCGGAATCTCGCCACAGCAGCCCTTAGGGGGTACGAGATATCCAAAACTAATTAGATCAGGACCTCAGTTGCTGATAGATTGTTGCTGGGGTTTCCTGCGCTTGCCTGCTAAAAGACCAAGCGGTCCTCACAATTCCTTGGATGACAAGGGACATCTATTTATCTCGAGCTAGCTCCTCGGCCAGCTGGAGAATTTGCTGGCACCCTGGAGGGACTGCGCTGGCCAGCCAAGGCAAAGTCCCACACACTCTACTGTACACAGTCGAATGAGGGAGGGGGAAGAGGGAGTCTGTGCTCTTAACATCTTATAGTTTCGGCTGACTTCATTAAATAGGCCAGAGTGATGCTCTCAGGACAGTTCGCCACTTAATGTGGCTTAAAATATTTTAATTATGCAGTCTGTACGGTGGACAGGAGACGGACTGTGTTCTTAATTACTGTCACCTTGCGTTTGAGAGTTTTGGGAGGGAAAATGCTTTGTGTGTTGGACTTTCTTTTGGCTCATGTTGTTAGAGTAGTTGGGTGTTATTCAAATCTTATCTGGAAATGATTTTAGTACATGAATAATGTGTGTGCATATGAAAATGCAGCCTGTTTTCCAGTTTGGCCACGCTCTACGCTCCTTTGTCCATCAATCATTTTCCTAAAGAAGACATTTTCTACTTGCCTCAATATGTGAAAACAAACTTTACTTTTACAGTTACAGGACTATATCATAATACATACTAACTGCTGCTGTAGAGTAACCTACCGTCCCTCAAGGCACTGAAGCCAAGAGAAACAAAGGTCTGATTCATGGGTTCACAAGCAAATTCTATTCTATTCTCAGCAGTGCTGCGGTCCTTCACCATAATACCATACTTAGTCTATGAAGATAATGTTGTTGGAGTGCAAATGGAGTTTTGTCTATTAATGGATGGCTTGGAAAGTGGGTGGTATGAGAAAGAGGGATTTGGGTAATAAAACTGTCATAGTGTACAATCATGTTCTGTAGTCCTCATCCCCTCCTTTGCTTTTACTGGTGATCGTTAATGGATAGAAACACACACACACACACACACACACTTTTACAAGCATAACGTCTGTTAATTGTTTGATGTCTTGTGAAGATGAATAAATTATAAGTTTAAACATGAATTCCTCCCAATGTCTCTCTATTTTTTCAATCATTTTTCTAGTGTCGTGAAGTGTTTTTGCAGTGCATGGGGATAGCAATGTGTATCCTCCTCTGACTAATATCTGTAATGAGTGATGCTGCTTTTTCAGCCACTTGGGGGCAGTTGAGACTAGTGAACACAACATTGACATATCGTCACCTTTTAAAATTTGAAGACTTTTTGGTCTATTTTATCTCTTTTTAAAATGGAACATCTTTGGGTTTTGGACTGTTGGTTGGACAAAACAAACTATTTTAAAGATGTTAACTTTGTGATGCTATGTTTCATTATTTTGTGACATTTTATAGATTATTATATATATATATTATTATTATATATTATAATAATTATCATATAAAATATATGATTGAACAATTAATTGACACATGGAAGCGCCAAGTCAAAGGCCAAAGAAAAGGTAAACCAAAACAGTAAGGTTGTGGGCCAGACAGCTAAACAATCAGCTGAAACTCACTTTAAAGCTCCTTAAGCTGAGTGGAGCTGTAAATTCAGGTGATAATTTTCTGTATGTTTCATCACTATGTGTGACCCTTTTCACATTGTTTTCACGTTGTCATGTGATACTTAAAAATGTTGATTACATTATTTTATATTTTTGAGATGAGACGAGGTCACAACGCTACACAGTTTTTACACCTAGAGCGTTTCATTTCAAGTTATGACTCGAGACTTGATATCAAACATATATGACTGCTGCTCCTGAAGATGGCTGACGGTTATAATGATGATTATTTTCATCACACACACCATTATCAGGGCTGGTGAGATGTAAAGCCACTCCCTTCGCACACATCTGAAGAGGCCATGAAATTGACCAGAGCTTAGAGGCAACTGTGTCAACCCCACCGTGCTAACCACTAAAGTTTATCCTCATCTCGCCACGCTCTGTCAGTTGGGCCAACACTCCCTACAGCATTTAACCAATTGAAATTGCATTGCGGTTTCAGTCCATTGACCGCTGGAGAGGTGACTCAGTAACTGGCCGTTATAACAGCCAACATGTCATGGCGATAATTTTCAGTGGTGGAGGTCACCCCCGGGCCGTGTCATGCTCTAAGAAGGTCTGAGGCAGGAGGTCAAACCCCAGCCTCATTGTGCTGTAAGGCTGGGATATGGTAAGCGCCTTTGCTTCCCCTACTTTCTGTAAGTTTTGGACAGAGTCAGAGCTGGAAGCATGTGAGAGAGTGACACACTGTATGATGTAACATGTCAAAAGTCATCTCACACCAACTGAGGGGACACTCGTGACTGATGGAAACAGTTTCTGTGCCATCTGTCCACAGTCCTCGCCACCAGTGCTGGCACAGCGGACTGAACAAACAGAAAACGTCCTCAGTCGAGAAGAGGCCTCATGGTGCTTTCAGACCAAAAGCGAAGCGAGCGTTCGGCGTGGGGCGTTTACATACAAAGTCAATGCAAAGACGTGTAGACGCGATTTCCTGTCGGGCGGCTGGAAGTGACTCGAAGGGGGCGGTGCCTGCAACGCAAAGGCCAACGTGAAGGTCATGTGACTCGCTTAAGTTGAAAATATTCAACTCATGCGAGAAAGTCGCATGACGCTGAGTCACGATAGCCTATCAGCATTGATATTGTCCGTACGTCACCGATGGCTTCAGAGCGTTGTGTGCAGAGGGCCAGGCAGAGCGGGCGATTGAAAATCTGCTGGCCGGCGGAGAGCTGCTTAACTTGGGGGAGAGGAGCAGGGAGCAGCGCTCCAGCTTTTGGAAAAATAAACACCCATAGTCGGACTGGATTATGCTCTGACAACTACGCCGTTTGCCCACGGGAGAAGCTCGGAGTAAACTGCTTTCATTAAATTAGCTTTTCACTTTAGTTTTTGGGATTACAACGTTGATTTATCTTCACTCAAGCTTCTCAGCAGTTAGATTCCATGCACATCCAGTTCCAGTATTGTTGTTAGTGTAATTTAGCACGCAGAGCTCTGTTGGACTACTACTTCAATTTTACATAAAAACTGGACATTGCTGGGAGAAAAGAAAGCGAGGAGGTTGAACTAACTTTATTCCAGCTATCGTTTTACTTTACTGTGACCAAGTTAGCATAGCATAGCCCTGATCGATCTGAATTCCATTCAGAAAACAAACATTTTAGAAGTTGTTGTCCTGCTGTCTTGCTGACAGACCTGATAAAGCATGAATTCATATGTTTAACAAATCTCCATCATATTGTAGTTATTTCGGCATCAGTTTAACCTGTTTATTGCTATTTAATTACAGCAGAATGTTTATTTGGATTCATACAGTTGTAGTAATGGCTAGTTGTCTTTATTCATGTTATCGCGTTGTGTGCGAACACTCAGCAGTTGTCCAGCGATAAAACCCCACGAGGAAAGCGTTGCATGGATTAAATTCGTGTTTGGTCTGAATGCCGCATCAGTCATCTCACCACACTACATGGAAGGACGATTTTTAATGCAACATCCTTGAACAGACACTTTGATTTCTGGCTCTCTGAGTTGTTAATTTTTGTTGAGGGATTTTGGAAACAGGCCATGTTGGTTTGGGTGAGGATGGCAGACTGATTCCTGTCAGATCCAGGTTGTCAAAGTGTCATTTAGACAGAGACCACACCGCTGCTGAACTGTGGCTCTAATGGCAACTATTGATCACAGTAATGTGGATTTAGTTTGTCTTCCTATTTCAGTGACAATATGCCTTACTTAAAGCTGGGGTAGGCAACATTGGAGAACTAGCAAGAGACGGCTAGATTTTTTGATATCCAACTGAAAAAATCTCAGGAGGCCTGAAGGAAGGGGGTGGGACCGAATTAAATGATTGGCCGTATCGATTACAGTCCTGCGACAGCCACAGATACAGAATTTTGTTCTTTTTTTGTCAGAGCATTTCATTTATTGATTGCTTTCAGCATGTTAAGAGAATTTCAAGAAATATAACAAAAAATGCTATGAAATTGAAAAGCAGTGTTTGACTGCCCTCTCTGGTTGAAAGTTTCAACACTGTTTCACCTCTGACCACAGCTAGCACCACTGATAGGTGTGGTCAGAAGTGAGCTGTGACCACACCCAACAGTGTCATGGGGTCCTGAAGTACATCTGCATCAAGAACATCATCAAATGAAAACACTGGCGGTCAGCAAAAACAAAAATTTCAACTGATGTTAAGTGACTGCTTGAAATTATTTTCGACCACTTGGAGGCAGCTCAACAAGCTGTACACACAACATTGACTTATTGTTTATGCGGTGCTGCGCAGTGCTGACTTAACGTGATGCACGCTCGACTTAAAATAAGGCATGCTGGTTAGAAATTGTGTCCGACTTTCGCCCAGCGCTGCAAAACGTTACCATGTCACATGACATTAAAACCTTGTGGGAGCAAGGCGGCTGCAGTTGCTTTTCTCTGGCTGCACAAAGTTAGAACCACCTTTTGCCTGATCTCGCAGCATTTTTCTTTGCAAATGCCGCGAGATCAGTCATTCGATCAGCTCACAGTAAGCTCATGCAGGTAGAATGTGTCCGACTTGACGGCGCTGTTTTTATTCCCCGCCTCTGCAGTCGCCTGCAGCTAACATTAGACTATAAAGTCGGCAAAAGTCAGCCGCAGTCATCTCAAACGCATCTATTATCAGCATCAATATCAGCATCCACTCTTCTTTTAGCTCTGTTTTGGTCTTCACGAACTCCTGAGGGAAATGTCTGGCTAGCTAGTCGCTAACTATGTATTTGGTGCTGGTTGGATAAATCTAAATTTTCTTGCTGGAAACAGCACTGATGAGAGAGCAGTGAGAGTGAACCAAAACAATAAATGCAGTGTGCCATCAAACCAATAAAAAAAAGCAATAAACTGGAAGCTAAAAAGCTGCATAGAGTGGAGGTAATTAATGTCCTCTGGCTTCATCACAACGAACGACCATACATGATCTATTGTTGATCTAAAAATATTGATTAGAGCAGCTTTAATATATACCTTGAAGAAGGCCAAGTCTCTGGATATTTCAATCCAGGGCGTCCTAATCTTCAGAGTGGACAGGTAAAAGCACCACCTATGTGTGGTACTGTCCCACCGTGGGGTCAAGTCCTGTCAACTGAACTCACACAGGAAATGGTTTTTCATTTTCTGTATGACCATGTCCCTGTAGCGCATGTACCTGTAGCTACGTCCTGTAAAAGCCCACAATGAAAAGTGAATGTATCTGCATCCAGGAAATGACTAAAAAAACGATCCTTTGATGATTCTCAGTGGGTTGTTGAGTAGCACTGATGATGATTCTTGGCAATCGCTGTATTGTCATGCTTTGTATCGAGCCCCACTGCCTGACTAACTGCTACACGTGCATCATTTTCTAACGCCAAAAGCCTCAAAAAGCCGCGCAGAACAGACAGCTGCCTTTGATCCAAGATGTCATTGTGACTTCTTAGCTTACAGATGGCATTTGGACGCTATGAAAGAAGAACAAAGCTTTGATCAGCAGACAGGGAAACGGGAAAATGTCAGACTCTGCAAAGTCTTATGTAACACTGTATGGGACTGTCAGTAAGTTACAACATTACCAGGGACTAAATAATGACCATATATAGAGAGCGCTGAGGCTGTTGAAGCCAGAAAGCCAACAAACTGCAGAAAGTGTCCTGAAGCAAAATGCTGGAGCACTACCTGCTATACCCACAGTATAATCCTCTGTAGTTCAGCAGAGCACCAAAGCACATGGCTGAAGAGATCTCAACCCATCACACAATCTTCAAGATAACTGTTATTTTGAACGTCGTAGTCTGAGGCTGTAATCTTTGATTTTAAAAGGAGACTAACCCTGTAAAGTAGACCCTGTAAAAGCACACTCAGGCTCTGTTCCATCTTTAATGTATTTTTTAAAAGCTGATTTATGTACCTGATCCTCTCAAGTCTGCTGTGTTAAGTAATCGTGTTTTTTTTTGGCCGTGGGAATATTAACTTTTGCTCTACTATAAATAAGTAGAAAGGAGGTTCCTGTAAAAAAACACTCGGGATCAGATAAAAAAAGTGATATATAAGTTTGACGTGTCTTAAAAGGCAATAATAGGTAGATATCAGAGAGACACTGCTGCTGAAATCTATATAGGATGGTGAGCATGTCCACTGAGTGGTGCTGTTTCTTGATAAGCATGTATAAGGTCAAAGGGGAGACGTGCATGGCTTATTTACTGCAGCGCACTTAACGAAAAGAGTGATCACGCCTGCAACATGAAGGCCATGCCTAACTTTGAACCAGATATCTCCAAGCGCTCCTCCAGGCTGCGTCATCCACCAGTTTTTTTTTTCTCCCTCCACAGCGGTGAACAGCGATGTGCTCTCATCCAGAAAACATGGTCAGATTTTTTTTACTGTATTTTCAAAGTCACAAGGGTCTCTCTTGACTAAAAGCAGGGACAGTACGTTGTTACGTAATACAGACACGGATGCATCCAAGCATCTATGAAGAACGTCTCTCTGTTTCTGTTAATATCTCTCACACTAAGAAAGAGATGGCCACTCAGCTCGTGCATATTACATTAGTGAGCAGTTGCCTCTGGAGGCCCTTCCAGTTATTCTGGGTGAGCTCCTATAGCGCCATGTGATGTCGATTAGAAATGAAGCCATAGTGATTAATGATAAGATAATGAAGCCATAATGATTGCCTAGTAGCCATGTCGTTGGCTACTAGGCAACTGCAACGTAGCGCAAATAAGCAACATCGCAAGAGGAGCCGCAGATAAGATCTCACTCTCTTCTAATATCAATCAGGCTTGTCTTTGTTATGCAAAAATGGCAATTGCATTTGCACGTACTCAACAGTGAGCCAGCACCTTCTTGCTGAAGGATGGTTTCTTGAATCAGACATCAAAGCAGATCGGCGCATTCAGTTGCCAAAGAAAATTAATGATGCTTTTTTTATCACAGTCACTCACTCTTTTCAACAGGGTGAGTTGGGAAAACACCCAAATTGTTAATGGCCGACTTGCAACAAAAAGAACGAGACAAAGCGATTGCAGAAAAACAAAAAAGACGTCCCAGTGTGTGTTTTATTTTTATCAAGGTGGCGGAGAGGATTTCAGCACGTGGATGTGACTGAGAGGCAGAGTGTGGGCATTTTTCTCACATTTTCCCACCACGGGCTCAGAAGTGACAGCTGAGACAAGACACTGCCAGTCTGCCCATCCCCCACTGTTAGCACGCACAGTCACGTGTCTGTCAAATATGTCAGTCTTTTGTTTTGAGCTTTAACTGGATCATCTGTAGCCCCAGCATCTTTGGATCTTCTGTATTGTTTCTTTATTGTGAATACAGTACGATCTCTGTTCTTTGAGTGCTGCTGTATATCCTAAAATTAGGGCTGACCCCGAATAGTCGAAGACTCGATGCTTTGATGGGCGGAGCCTGATTCGACTGTCAATCTCACAGTCGAAGCCTCGCAGCCAAATAAGGATCATGTCATTTTGGCGATATGGGGAGGCTCAATGTCTGATTTTACATAGAACTACCAGTTTTCTCCCAATAAGTTATTTTACAACCTATTACAATATACATTTCAATGTTTAAAGCTGTAAATATACATGTAAAAAGAATAAAACTTTCAATAAATGTTGTGTGAATAAATCCAAAATTGTAATCCTAACCCTGGGTTGTCAGTGCGCATGTGTAGGCGTAGCGTGCATGCATGCTAAACTCTACACAAGACCGGTGAATGGCAGGCAAGAGAGAGAGAAAAGGGTCTTCAAAAAGCCTCAGTTTAGTTGGAAATTACTGTGTAAGTTGAATGAAAAGAGACTGCAGCTCTGCAGCTTCTCAAGATTAAAGCGGAGCCACCGTGTCACTCCGCCCCCCAACCCCCCCCCCCCGCAATGGCCGTGCACAAAAACACACGATTCAACTATCAGTTGACTATAGGCAGGACTTCACGATTCTGACAGGGACAGCCCTACTTAAAATTATTATTTTTTCAATACATTTTCAAAAACTCCTTGCCTTGCCTCTGTCGTTTCTATTTTTTCAACTATTACTGGACAGCATACCCTAACAGACGCTGTAAGTACTTTAAGACACTATTTTTTTTTTTAGAGCGCCTTGCAGTTAGGATGATGGTAAATGGTTTTACAGTGGAGGGTAGGGGGGTGGGAGGGTTGTTAACCTTGTGTAGTTTGTTGACATGCTGCAGGTGGTGGCCTGTTGAATGTCCAGCTGAGCCAGGAATGTGGAGGCCCTTTGGGTGCAAAGCAGCCAGGATCAACTGTGCAGGCAGAAGAGGGTTTTCCTATAGAGCTAACACTGATATTATTTGTATAATAAAGGTGTTACAAATTAACAAAGTCATTGTTTAAAACATTAAAGCAGCATAATAGGCTTCAAAGCATTCAACTGCAAAGCAACAACACCACACAGCCTGGTCTTTAGGTCACAGTATGCACTATGAGAGGGGTTTAGTTCAGTGACAAGCTGAAGATCAGCATAATGGCAGACAACTGAGCTGCACAATCTGAGGACCCTTTCTCATTGGGCCCTGGGGGTCTCCTTCTGATTTATTGCTGTCCCTCCGACCACCTGTGCAGACTTTTATGAGCTTGCTGAAGTGAAAGCGTGCTGTGACACTGTTGTCAGAGCTCGCTCCAGACGCTGAGACGGGGCGCCGCCGTAACTTGTCCCTCCATAGGTTGTGCAAAGCTTACTTAGTTTGCTGGGAACCCTGCAGAGATAGGCATGTGCCAGAGGAATTCAGGGGTCTAATAGTAGCTGTGTTTTTAGACTTCTATAGCTCACATCTGCTACTGTCTTCTAGCTACGTTAGTGGTGGAATGTAACTAATTACATTTACTAAAGGGCTGTACTTAAGTACACATTTTAGGTACTTGTACTTTACTTGAGTATTTCTATATCGTCATACTTTTTTACTTCTGGTCAACTACAAATCAGAAGGAAATATTGCACTTTACTCTACTTTTTACATTTATCATTCATCTGAAAGCTGTAATTAATGCCACTTTAGAGATTAATATTTTACAAATAAAACTAATTATGAGATTTTAAAATATTATGCATTATTATATATTATAATTTTGTGAATTGGACTTTTAATTTGATTTGATTGACCTAAAGCCCGATGACCCCAGCGTCTCGATGCGGATCTCAGACTGTCTCTCGGACATCCGCATGGATGAAGGCTTGCCACCTTGAACTAAACCTCTCTA
>NC_060164.1:16785698-16787305 GCF_021292245.1 Micropterus dolomieu
ATATAGCACATTCATGCGGCGTCGGAACCGCGTAGGAAATTCACAGCCGCACCGGCAGAGCTCCAGAATGTGCTACTCGGCCGGCTCACGCGCGGACGCGCTTACAAGTGCGAGGGCCCGCCCAACGCTGCTTGCAGCTTTAATATATATTTGTAATATGTTTTTTGCAGCTTACATGACTTGAGCATTGTTGAGGAGGACTTGGAGGAAAATGTTTTCAATGACCCAATGAACAGTGTGTAAGTAGTACTTCCTAATTACATGTATTATTTTTCAGTGATATTATTTGAGAACTTGTTTTTATCTGAAAGTTGTCATTATGTAAAGAATTGATTGGGCAGATAAAGCTTCATCTTACTCCCTTGAAAGAGATGATGGACAGAATGGTTTCAGCTCTGATGAAGAGGATCTTCCACCGATTTCTATACGGTGTGTTATTTGTCAGTCTCAATTTGCAATTGTTTTGTGGTGTTTGTTTACTACAGATGTTTGTGCCTGAATAGAATGGGTGGAGCACTGAAGAAAGCACACTCTATCGATGGACTTCCTTGCCTGGGTCTGTACTAATGGACACAGCTTGTGGAGGTGGAATTCCCAGCCTGTGATGAAGTTTGGGATGCAAGCTGGAGATTTTCTCTTGTCCACCAACATTTTGTTGTCTGTCAACAACTACGCAAAGGTTGGCCTCTTGTTCAAATTCATGAACACGGGGATGGTGAACAGAAACACTTTCTTCTCCATTCAGGACACTTACTGCGTCAATACAATAAAGGACTTCTGGGAAGAGAGAAGGACAGAGGTTCTTTGTGGCCTTCAAGGGAAAGATGTTGTTGTCCTAGGTGTGTAGTTGATACTGTATTATGTAACATAGCTATTGAATACACTAAGCAATGACAGTATGGAAACAACTAATAACAGTTTTTCTGTTGAATTATATATTAAAAAATTTCAACGGATGGCAGAAATGACTCTCCTGGTCACTGTGCACAATACTGCAGCTACACCACCATGGAGAATGACACCAAGGAGATCATTCATGTTGCCACCATAGACAAGCGGCAAACATCATGGAACTCTGTCGCCATGGAGAAGGAGGGTTTCATCCAGACTGGACAAGCTTACATCAGAAATAAAGCTAGTGGAGATCTGCACAGATGCTCATGCCCAGATTGGTGCCCTTATGAGTAAGTATTCATGTGATATATTGTATGGATGAATGTGTATAACAGCAAAATAAGTATTATAGTAACATGACATTATTTACCGCTTCATAGACCCAGACAAAGGCAAATACAAGGCCCTTGGAATTCATCACAGTCTGGACATGTGGCATGGTGCGATGAACCTTGCCAAAAAAATAGCAGCAGTAAGTGTAATAACTGGCTAATGTTGTGAAACAATTATTAACCATAAAGTTACTATTCTGTACATCAGGGTTATTGAACTATGTGCAGTTGATGGATGACGGTATGGAAGTTTTCATTGCACTCAAAGACAACAGATTTTGTTTACTTTCCTCTGCCAGAAGATGTGTTACTCATTCTAGACATTTGGTGTAGTCATTTAGTGTTTTCTTATTTTTTTGGGGGGGGGGGGGGGGGGGGGGG
>NC_060164.1:16787325-16808626 GCF_021292245.1 Micropterus dolomieu
TTGAACATTTACACTTTCACCACTACACACAGACTATAGTTGAATGCCTGTATTTTACAGTAATATTTATTTTTCTCTTTTCAAGGCAGCAAAGATAAAAGGAGAGTCCATCCTCTTCAACTGGCTGAAGGACATAGTCAACCATTTTCGGTGGTGTTGCAAGACTGCTGACACACGTGGGCAGTTTCTTGTAAGCACACAATTTTATTATATCTTTGAGTAATTTCATTAATTGCTATATTAAGGACATATTTATAGTGCATTTTTATGTTTTGCAGGTATTATGGGTTGGCATCCTTCACCATGTCTGCAACATTCACACCTGCAGTATGGGAAGTTGCGAACACGGGCAACTTGAATCGGATCAAATGCGGGGAAAAATTTGGATCCAGAGAGACTCCCAGTGCCACAAAGCTTTAGTGGATATAGTTCTCGATAAGAGGTGGCAGAAAGATGTTCACAACTATCTGCGATTCAGGTAGTGTGGCTATACTTTTTCACACTGATGTATATTAGTAATATTTATGCTTACTGCTGATGTACACAGAAGTATGTATTTGTTTGTTCTATCAGATCGACTGCAGACCTAGAGTCATTCCAGAATCATATCCTGATGTATGCCAGCAAGCGCTAAGAGTTCTGCTTGCTGCTTTGGACTAAAGTTTCCACCGGAACCGACCAACAATGAAAACGTTGGACGGCAAAGAGATGTACGTTTTACACTTGTATAATATTCCCATTCAGAGTACAATATTCAGCCCATGTTTTATATGCAATTGATTGTCTTTACACTCAAGGTTTTCTCTTGTTCTACTTACAAACTGATATTAAATGGTTGTAATTTGTGTAATTTCAGTTTCAGAAGATTGTATAAGAAGAACGGTAGAAGATACATCGTATATGCCTTGAAATCTGAAAAAACCTACGGATACATTTCCAAGTTGCAAAGAAGGATTGTGAAGAACAGACAGTGGAGTGGGGATGCCTAGAAGGAGGAGCCTTCTCCCAGATGACCCCAGACAGCTTGGTTTGGTGCCCCCCGTACCTGCACCAGCCACATCAGATTTGTTGCAGAGACAAGTCAGAAGAGGTCTATGTAAGTTACACAAATTTGTTGCCTATGTTGTACCATATTACATGTCACTGAATGATAGTTACAAACTATGTTGTAATGTAAATATGTTTGATGTCTTCAACAGGACCGTTATTCCAACCAGCATCTGATATATATATAAAAAGTTACTTAGTAAGTTGTCCGTCAGGCAGACATGTGCAGTGTAGGTCACAGTGTGTCCGTTAAGTCTGCTGGAAAAGTGAAGGCGGTTAGCGCTAGCTAACAGATCCCCGGTCTGTAAAGCACGGTTTTGGCTGCAGTGTAACGTTAGCGAAATTAGTAACGGAGTAATGTTAATTAGTTGCGTGTCATTACTACATAACTGAGGAATGAGAACAGCAGGTTGAAGCTAAACAGGTGTCCTGTACACATACTGTACATCCTGATAGTTAAGTTAAATTATATTTCAGTGTCCAGAGGACAACTGGTTATTAAAGGAAGGACGTTGGTGACCACGGAGGAGCTGAGGCTACTAAAGTAAATCAGGGATGTAAACTAGTCCTTTTAAGCAATTGAGGAGACATTTCTTTTGGATTTTAATGTGTAAACGAAATGCTTTGTAGTTATCCAGAATTTACACAAGATGGATCACCGCCCTCTGAATTGTAATCAAATCGAATCGTGAGGTGCCAAAAGATTCTCATTCCTACTGCCCAAACAGTATTCCCATTCAATTACTTTAAAATGTCTTTTAATAGTCTACGTTTTGTGAAGTGGTTGTCTTTAATTGTCCACTGCATCTGTTAGGGCCTGTCCATAGGCTCGCCATTCATCTGTGACAACATCTGAGCCTCTTCTTACATGATGCTGGTCGGCAACAGGTGTTCTCTTGAACGATCTTTCACCACCCTGAGAATGGGTGTCCTTGATGTAATTATGTTGTGTTTTTGTGCTAAACTGTAAAATGTTCAAAATTCATACAGATTGTTCATAAAGTGAAGAAACATAAATAAAAGTTGTTTTCCTGCGCAAAATGCGTGTCACTTTACTTAAAGCAAACAATTACGTGTTATAAGGTCTTAGAATTAGTTCATATGGTATTATGTCCATCTGTAATATATTATACAGGGATAGATATTTTAACACTTTACTTACAGCAAACAAAGACATGCTATTATTCCATTTTATATCACCAATTGTAAATGGTGACTAAAGTGTATTAATAACGAGGCAGAGGCGATGGTTATAATCTGTTATGGAACATGGTCGGAGATTCTTGCTGCACATTGACATAAACTGGTATTACTATTAGTTATAAAACATTAAATCAAAAGGTTATAATACTTTATGAACTTTGCTATAGCATCTAATGCATGTTTGTAAGTGATTATAACAACTGTTATAATGTCTTATGGACGCATTATATCGTGTTATAAATATATGCATAAGTCATTATAGCGACATTTCTCAGATCTACCTTGGAGAATATACTTAACCACCTCAAACTAGCTCCACCTCAACCAGCTACCAGTGAAATGATGCTTACACATTGATTAGTCTGTATTAATAATGTCATATATAATAATGTATCACAGGAGCCGATTTTGTTAGTTTTAATACATTAGCTGATAGTACTTAAGTAGAACATTAACTGCTTGACTCTTACTCGTAGGCTAATTCGTTTTACATTGTGTGTAGTGGTACTTTATTACTTAAATAAAGGATCTAAGTTCTTCCACCACAAGCGAGTGATGACAAGAGTGAAATGAGTCTCACAATCCACTCCAACTTGCGTCCCCAGTACAAATCAGGTTGTATTTTGTCTAAATGTGGACAAATACTAGTTCCATTTGGTTTTTCATGTAAGGTCAGTTGTTATTAATTATGATTACAATGTGATTGGCTTCTAAGTTGTTTTATTTACATTTTAAAAGCTTTGTTTTAAGAAGTACTATGGGATTTTGCCATGTCCCCAGTGTTAATCATTCAACTTAGATCTAAAAATTTATGTATTTGTATATGTATTTCCAAATATTTCATTATTATCTAATTTTAAATTAATCTAGTGTTGTTTTTATCAAAATTGTTAACTTTTGTACCAAAAAACAAGGTTTTATGTTTGTTCCCAGTGACCACTGTCCACCCTGTTGAGTTGCATTAACTGTCCCTTTAAGTGAAAAAAAAAACCAAATCTCCTTTTCATAATGTGCGCTTGTTTTTCTCAATATAAGCCTAGCCTATGCTAAATTATTTTATTGTAAAACAAATATCTAATAAGAATGAGGGACATATAATTTCTATATAAATGTAATTTTAGTAGCAATCATGCCCTGAAAACACATTTAAACAGTTATGTCTAAGCCCTTAACAGGGTTGACATGTCCCCCTTGTCTCATGTTGTTAAAATATCTATATTTAATACAATCAAGCTCGACCAATATGTTTATCATGAAGTTAGATATATCCTTTATGTAACAGAACTTTAAAATATAGGTACATCAACTATTTATTTATTCCAAGTTATGAAGTCCAAATAGCACCCTATTAAAAAAATGACTTCACCTCTGAAAGTTGGTAGGCCTACTCTGCTGACAAACTACACAGCAGTGTGATGGGTGGTGAAAACTAATGCTAATCAAAATATATAGAAGAGTATAGGGGAGTGTGTCCAGGATAAATCATGCAAGCCTAAGTTTTTAAAATATTTTTTTAAGTTGTAAATGCCCTTTTAGAACTGAAGCCAAAGCAGTAGCCCTAATTTCAATGTCCAGTCTATTACGTAACCTCAGTGTCAGTCGACAGCCTCCGTGTAATGGATTGGTTGGCCAGTCCCACATGGACAGCGTCACCCAGTTTAGGTTTTGGGTCTGGTAGATGGGGGTGGGGTGCCCGCGGCCATACATTCAAGCTACCAGACTGCATCATGCCGATCATTTTTTGGAAAACAATTGTTGTTTATTTCACCTCCATACTTGCCTTTTGTTGCTGTTTCCGGAGCAATGTGAACCGCGAGGACAACCCAAACATACCCGCAATCGCCAAATATTTCAGCACGAAAGGGAGGTACGAGGAAGTGAACCCGTATCTCATAGAGGACATACTTGCTGTCAACAGATCTATTTTGCAGCCTCCATCCGCACAGTGTCGCGAAATCCACGTGACGGCCATAATACGACACGGCACAAGGTACCCAACGAGCAAAAATGTGAAGAAGATGCAGAAGCTTTACCAGCTGGTGAAGAGCGGCGCCTCAGGTAAACAGAGCTGGCTGCGTGAGATCCAGACCCAGTGGAGGATGTGGTACACTGAGGACATGGATGGCCGACTTGTCAAGAAAGGTGTGAGCGATCATAAGCATCTGGCCGTCAGGCTGTCAAAGCTGTTCCCCTCGCTGATTTCAGAGGAGAAGCTCCGAGGTGGTTTCTTTAAATTCATAACCAGCTCAAAGCACAGGTGTGTCAACAGCACACTGTCATTCAAGGCAGGACTGACAGAGCTGTGGGCTATTACAGGTATCACTATGATGAGATGATGCACTGTTATGATGATTTACCACTTTCATGCATTTTCAGTATAACCTTTTCTCCTTTTCCCCTACTTACCCAGATATGGAGTTTGACCACGCAGTAAATGATGCTCTGATGAGGTTTTTTGACCAGTGCACCAGGTTTGTGCAGGAAGTCGATAACAACCCCTCAGCTCTGTCTGAGATGGACAAGTTCAAGCAGGGACCAGAGATGAGGAGGGTCCAAGAGAAGATCGCAGACCGTCTTGGAGTGCCTTACAATAACATCACAGATGGTCAGTGGTGGAGGAAGTATTGAGGTCATTTTATTTAAGTAAAAAAAAAAGAAACACAAAAATCAATTACAACATTGTAAAATAAAGGCGCCCCATTAATAAAGTAAAAGCACTGCATTCAGAATCTTACTGAAGTTAAAGTAGGTAGGTATTTCCCACCATATATGTTAAAGTATCAAAAATGTATGGAGGCATAAAAGGGACTAAATTAAATTTATCATGCAAACTTGAAAATGAAAATGTAATCCCACAATAACATTATTATTTTCCACATATGTATGTGTTATTTAGGTAAAAATTGAATGAAAATGCAATCTGTTGTTTTTATTTTCATATACTTGTGTGAGCATTCTAGGACCATATTAAAATGAAAATGGAAACAGTTAAGTAAACAGCAAAGTACTAACCTTACAGTGTTGCGACTGCTCCTAAAATGACTCACTAAACAGTATACTCCCTCTAGTTGTAAAAGTGGGAAATAACGTCTACCTTATCTTACTGAAAAATACACGAAGAAACAAAAAAAACCACTGTTAATAGCAGTATTAACATGAGTTCAACAGCCAAGTATAAACCTGTACTGGAGGAGGAGTGAGGAGTCCTCTGTTCTCTTCTGTCAGCCTGGCAGGAAACACCTCTGCTGGCCTGTCTGTAGGAAACACTTGCAGTTTAACCTTAGTCCAATATCATCTCAAGTTTGTAGTTATGATTACGGTTTTGCACTGTTCATAACTGTAACTATTACAGCTATGTAGTTGATATGACAGACAGACTGACAGTTCCTATAACATTAACTGTGACGGAGCTGCGGTATTGTCACTAATACTAGTATTGCAGTCATGTGAAGTATATCTCTGAATGAGAATGGGTTTGTATTAGCCTGGGCTTGACACTGCCCAGCAGGGCACTGATGTTACAGCTTTCGGGTATGAGCAAGTTAGCGTTTTTTGCACGTGCGCCATGCATCTACCAGGTAAACTTACATAGGCTACTGCAGCAACAGACACACATACAGGCGACAGCGGGTGGGCTTAATGTCACAATACACAACAGAAACAGCTTGACGTTACAGTTAGCCACATTAGCTGCAGAATATGCTAACGCCAAGTTCAACAGGCAAGTGTTCAAAAAAACAGAAAAGCTACATAAAAATGGCTAAACTTACAGGTTCCAAGTTTGAAGTCGGTATAGTATGTGAAAGTGAAAATGATTGCATTTTCATTTAAATTTTTACCTAAATAACACATACATATGTGGAAAATAATAATGTTATTGTGGGATTACATTTTCATGTTTGCATGATAATTTTAATTTAGTCCCCTATATGCTTCCATACAACATAAAGTAAATGTACTACTTAATAACATTCCACCACTGGGGATGGTCAGATTTGTGTTAAGATGATCAATTTTAATAATACTTGCTTATTGAGTGTGCTGTGTGAATGTTACTCTGATTTATTTACCTTTCATTATAAGGTCTGATGTGTGCTCATCCCAAGGTACAAGGTAAATTTATTTGTCATATTACAACAGGTTGTAGCAGACAATATACAGTAATATAAAAAAGGTAAACAGAAATAAACTATATTCAGTGGAGCAGTGCTGAGGATGAGTTTGAGTTTAAGAAGTCTGATAGCTTGGGGGGAAAGGTGCTCTGCAGTCTGGTGGTGCAGCAGCAGAAACTTCTATATCTCTTCCCAGAAGGCTGCAGGGTGAACAGGCTGTGCCTGGGGTGCGTACTGTCCTTAGTATGCACCTCATCTCACCGATATCACTGATGCTCTATAGATTGGTACCAATGATCTTTTGAGCAGTTTTAATCACCAGCAGCAGAGTCCTCTGGTCCCGGGCCGTGCAAATCCCATAGAAGTTTGTGATGTTTTCAGTCAGGATGTTTTCTATTACTCCTCTGTAAAAGCTGAAAAGAACTTGGCACAGGAATACTTACAGCGAGAGTTGTTTGAGTGTATTTGTCCTATAGTCCAAGCACAGTAAATGGTAACTTTATATTTTACACTTAGTAATTTCCTTAGAGATTTTCTGGAAGAAAAAATGTGTAAATATGTAATTTGGTGCTGATTCTGATTCTAAATGCGTTGACTTTATACACAGTCAGTGGTGGAAAAAGTACTACATTGTGGTGTAATAAGTTTTACTTAAGTAAAACTAAAACTAAAAATAAGTTTTACTTAAGTAAAACTTATTACACAATGTAGAAAAACTATGTTTCAAGCGAAATTCCTGCCTTCCAAATTTTACTGAAAGAAAAGCACAAAGGTATGGGAAGTTTAGCATTACAATATATATTTAAATTACAAAAAGTAAAAGTACTCATTATGCATAAAAGCCCTTTTCAGAACAATATATATCATATTATTGGATTATAATTATTTATGTAGTAATATGTACTTTACTAATGTGGCAGCTGGTAAAGACGGGACTTGTTTTTTACTATATATATGGATAACTTGTGAATTTAACCAAGGGATCAATAAAGTTTTATCTGTATCCATAATAATGCATTATCATTTATTTGTAATTACATTTTCTATTAATAATCTGAATCTGCAAAGTAACTAGTAATTAAAGGTATCAAATAAATGTGAAAAGTACAATATTTGCTTCCAAAATGTTGAGTAAAAGTATATAGTGGAAAAATGGAAATACTCAAGTAATATACCTCAAAATGTCCTGTACACAGTTGCTGACATTCAGAGGATCTTCCTTAAACACTGACCCATTTAAATCCATTCATTATTCATCTATATTGAAAACTTTATTTTCTATAAATGTTGGACTGTATGCTTGCCTTGCCACGCAACAAATTTCACATTTTTGGATTTTCAGCTCACCTGCTGTGCACAGACTAAAATATTCACTCAGTTACACTCGCACATAATTGGAAATAATTAATTAAAAATGTCCCAATTCAACACTTTCTCATAATTAGTACCAAATTACACAGTAATTTCTTGGGACTTCCCACTGAATTCACAGATACATGTCAGTTACTTTCCAGGACAATATAGGAAACTATGCTCCACCTCTCCCCCTAAAGTAAAACTTTTGTCACAGCCTGAAAACTGTCTCAAAGCATCTAACGACACAAGGTGTAGTGTGCAGAACATCCCATTGGTCATATTTCACAGTGAGTATGTGCACAGTAGGTGGAGCTGTTTTGTAATTTGAAGGCATTGAAACTCCACTAGACTGAGTTGTAGCCAATTTTGATTTTATTTTGGGGCCTTGAATAAATGTCACATGTCTTGAACTGGTGCAGTGATTAAGCAATACATACCATAGTCGTTAGCTTCTAAGATAAAATTGATTACTTCCCTGTGTTTTTGTGTGTTTGTTTTAATGTTTGCCTGGCCTGTCTGATTTTGCTACTTATTAACATTTTATTTCAACCTTTCTCCTACAGATATGGCAGAAGCCGCGTTTTACTTGTGTGCATATGAGTTTGCCATCAAGACTGTGAACTCCCCCTGGTGTCAACTCTTCGATGAGGTTGATGCACAGGTATGGGCCTCGGCTAGATTATATGTAATATATCAGTGTCATCAAATATCTGTGTTTATTTGTCTTTAATTGGCGTGCAGGTGAGATTCCAACTCTCAACTGCACGCCTCTTACTCCCATAAACTCCTCTGACTCTCATGTTGGAGGGTCAGAGGAGTTTATGGGTGAGTAACCTTAGGTACAAACTGCGAGTACTCGACCAATCAGAAATGTTCAGCGAGCCCCCTCCCCAAAGTTCTTATACATTTGAAAATTACTACCCCCTGTGTAGTAGTGTAGTGGGACTTTTTAGGGGGTAAAATAATGTCCCATGAACATAATTTAGACCCTGGTCCCTGCGAGTTTTTCTAAAAGTTCTTAGTCCCTGGGGAAAGATCCTGTGTTGAAAACACAGCTTTAGACCTCAAACTTTACCCAGGCCCCCTATACTACATCTGTTGCATTACATCTTCCCATGTACTCTGTATTGTCTCTATAAATAAACAAATAAATGCAATGAATATAAAAGGGAAGAAACATATGAAAGGCTAAGTTAGAGAAAGATTCCTGCCTTACCTACTACTTTGTTAGAAAAGTAGCAGGTAATGCTTTCTCTGCTTTGCAACAGTACTGAGCTGTTAATGTTTGGCAGTATTTATGTCACAAAGAGTGCATTGTGTCATGTGCTACGAGCTGACCCAACACTCAGGTAGCCTGAAATCTTACCTCACAAACCAGAAGGCTGACACATTATTTTTTGTAGTCTTCACTCCACATCCGGACAAGCAATCTTTTGTAACATCTGCACCAACAGGTCATGGAATACGCAAATGACCTGAAGCAATTCTGGAAACGAGCCTATGGTTACGATATTAACAGTAAGTCGAGCTGCATTCTCTTCCATGATGTGTTTAGTCGACTGGACAAAGCAGCTAAGGAGAACAAGTGAGTAAAACCTAAATTAACTTGGTGTTACTCTGTATTTTGGCTAACAAATCCCATGTAAACACCAAAATCAACAATGCATTTGTCTGTCTTTCAGTTCTTTCCATCATCCTTTGGCACTCTCAGTGCAACTGTGTGGCTCACTGATATATTTTTAATAAATGTTGGGAGGAAATGAAGGTCTATGTAATAAGATACAGTATCTCACAAAAGTGAGTGCACCCCTCACATTTTAGTAAATATTTGATTATATCTTTTCATGTGACAACATTAAGTAATAACATTTTGCTACAATGTTAAGTAGTGAGTGTACAGCTTGTATAACAGTGTAAATTTGCTTTCCACTCAAAATAACACATCACACAGCCATTAATGTCTAAACTGCTGGCAACAAAAGTGAGTACACCCCTAAGTGATTATGACGCTGAGCATGTGCTCTCAACTTCTTTGGTCGACCATGGCGAGACCTGTTCTGAGTAAAACCTGTCCTGTTGAACCACGGTATGGTCTTGGCCACCGTACTGCAGCTCAGTTTCGGGGTCATGCCAAACTTCTTATAGCCTAGGCCAACTTTATGTAGAGCAACCATTCTTTTTTTCAGATTCTCAGAGAGTTCTTTGCCATGAGGTGCCATGTTGAACTTCCAGGGACCAGTAAGAGGGAGTGTGAGAGCGATAACACCAAATTTAACACACCTGCTCCCCATTCACACCGGAGACCTTGTAACAGTAATGAGTCACATGATACTGGGGAGGGAAAATGGCTAATTGGGCCCAATTTGGACATTTTCACTTAAGGGTGTACTCACTTTTGTTGCCAGTGGTTTAGACATTAATGACTGTGTGATGTGTTTGTGACTGTGTGTTGAGGGGACAGCAAATTTACACTTTTGTACAAGGTGTACAGTCACTACTTTACATTGTAGCAAAGTGTCATTTCTTCAGTGTTGTCACATGAAAAGTCTATTCAAATATTTGCAAATTGTGTGCAAATTGTTGTGAATTTCATAATATTGTACTGGCCTTACTGCTATTGTGGTTCCTGAGATTCCTCATTCAGTGCGTCTGCCCCATGATCTGGGTTGTTTCACTGTTGCTTTTGGCAAGAGGCAGTGATTTCCTGTTTGAAAACCAGTATTTTTTTGTAACCAAGTACAATGGTTAAGGCAGTAAGCAGATACAGGTCCAGGATAAATCCAACATGGCAAAAAAAAAACAGAACATAAACAGGAAGACAGCAAGCAGATCTCATTCTGTGACCTGAAACTGATAATGTATGTCCTGCGTGTCAGATCAGGCCAGCAGGTGACTGAAGCCGTGACAGTCCAGGTCGGCCATGCAGAGACCCTCCTGCCGCTGCTTACCCTCCTGGGCTTCTCCAAGGACAACGATACACTGACTTCCACCAACTACGCCACACAGGCCAAACGCTCCTTCCGCACCAGCCACATGTTACCCTATGCAGCCAACTTACTCCTGGTGCTATACGACTGCGGGGGAGGCGACCTGAGGCTGCAGCCGCTGCTCAACGAGAAGCCTGTGACTTTCCCCGGTTTGACTGACCAGTGGGCTTCCATACCGCTCTATCAAGACGTCAGAGGGCACTACAGTGATCTACTCAAAGGCTGTGACTTTGAGACTGAGTGTCAGCTGTTCAAGCATCCTGCTGAAGTTTAGACAGACAGGGCAGATTCTGGAAAAGAAGGCAGGCATTATAGGGCCTTTAATGTTTTATTTGCAAAATAGAGTGAGAACTGTGGTGTGGGAGCATCTTAGTCTGAACGCTTCTCCTAAACCATCACTGTTTGACATTCTCCTTAATCTAAACAAAGCAACAAATAAGCATTTTCTCCTTTTGTCTTAAGCCTGAGAAAAGGCAGGTTTAATGTCTCTGAAACACCCCATGATCCTAGAATTTAATTTCAACTTTACCTCTACCATTACAGTATTACTACTGCTATATTGCTTATTTGTGCAAGGTTTCTTTTCATTATTGCACAACTTAGAGCCGGAATTAAAGACTTTATATTTGCAGTATACACATATATGTTCCCCATAGGAATTCTTTCACATCCATATTCATCACTTTGCTGTTTTCTGATTCTCACCAAACACTGAAACATTTCCCGAAGTGAAGTGTGTTGCCATTTGTGACTGATGTTGCTTCAACCAAAATTAGTTATCCTTTGTTTTAGAGTGTGGTCAGTATAGATGATGAGAAATTTGGCTGTGTGTTTATTAAATCACACATGCATTACAAATCATTTTAACTTTCTGGTAAAAAATATATTTAGCAGAGCTGCTTCTGGCCATTTTGGTGCCCTGGGCCAGACATCCACTGGCTACTCTAAAATTAACAATATTTTACTTTAATTCAGCTTTATTCAATTTCACTCACTTCTGGTCTATTGTCATGTCATCAACCGTAGACCCTTAATGTCTTTAACCACCCTTCACATCCTAGACTGTCTCCGTCATTTCTGGTCTGAGTGTCAGATACAAACATTCACAGTATCTGATTTTGCTTACAGTATGGAAATCCTGACCATTTTCATTTCTGTATTTATTAAAATGACAGGTCTGAATTGAAATTAGTAAGGCAATTTTAAGAAAACACCCTGCCTCGTAGCTTTACTTAAATCAATTCTTGTAATTATGTATAGTTTTTAGTCTTTTGGGTACCACTTTCTAATAAGGCACCTTTACACAGGGTTTGTAAGTTGTACTAATGGTTAACTGACCATTTACAAATTATTTACATATCTGTTTAAAAAGAAAATCTTTTGGTTTTACAGATTGTCCAAAATCAATGTACTTATTAACATTTCCAACTGCAAAACAGATAGATTAAAACCCTTCAGTGATGAATTATATTATGCAGACTTGCTCATCGTGTAAAATGATTACCAAATAGAAGCGCTTGCCAAAGGGCTGCCAATCCCAAAAATTGTTCTAATGAATGGCTTATTACATATCTGCTATGTAAAGCAAAATTATTTATGTCACTAACCATCTGTACTAAACTAATAAAGAGTGACTTATGGGAAAGGTGTTTTGGTAATAATTTCCACTGAAAGCTCTGGTGTGGCAGCTTGGTCTAGACATCATGATTTATCGCGGAAGCTAAATATGACTAGATGGACAATCAGCGAATTCATTGGGCTTTTAAACGGCTTTCATGACAACGCCAAGACAGGTTTAAATGCATGATTTAACAATATTTCCTCACTTAACATTAACTAATGTAACTATAAAGCTATGGTAGGCCGCCTTCTTTACACCGACTGAATAACGTCAAGAAGCGACACTATCCCTTACTAGAAGAATAACTTTCTAAGTTCCTGTATAGGCCTAGTCAATTTAAGGCTGAGACGGCAGTAATGTGAGGTTTAGCTTCAATCTGGTAACCTAGAGAGTTAACGTTACTTTGTAACCTGAGCTGGGTGTGTGATAATGGCCAGTAGGGCAAGTAGCGTCCTCGACCTGAAATAATATGAGCAACAAAAGCTGGACTAAATTAGCCTATTGACGAGCATAGACTGCATCAAAAAAGTCCCGTCTTGCAGGTTTCAGTCAGTGCTCGGCCCCGTCGTATTGTTATTCTCGAGGATTGGCTGCTGGACGGCAAATTATGTATTGAGTAGGCCTACGTCTGAGGAGGGTTGGAGGGAGGCGGGGTAAACGGAATGCTACGTGTCTTGGTAGTCCCTTTTAAAACCCCTCTCGTCTCTTTCGGTTGCCGCAGCCAAAAGTTTAGAGGTTACAGCCCAAGCGAGCGGCGGTCTCCTCCATCCAGGCCTGTGTGTGTGAGTGAAACCCGGTGTTCAGCAGTCCGTCGGCGGCGTTACACTCGTGCGAAATGTCTGGAGTGAAAAAGCTTCGTACGGTAAGTTAGACGTGGAGATAACTGGGAGAGAAAAAAAAGCTGATCTTCAGATAAGCCTCAAATGTATGTCAAAAGTGTTTGAGTGTGTGTGACATTATACTACTATTATAGACTATTACTCTTAACTAACCGATAGGGTATATGTTGTTACCACCGAGGTCTGATGTGATGGCACAGAAAAAGCAGTGAAAAGTAGACACAATAGTTTGTGACTTTTCTCTTCAAAGTAACGCTGGATTGTTGCTCATTTCCCACAACACTTTGTTCGCATTTGTGCCCCTTTTTAACCGTAACTTAACTAAGGTTGCCGGGTGTGATGGTAGTAACGTATCCCTGTCAGTCTGGCCCATTCATAACGCAGGGTGTCTTGTGAGGGAGGAGAAAGAGGCCACTGTGAAACGGCAGTCTGAACAGGAATGCTGCTCACTTGGACGGAATATGTGGAGTCGTGCTAAGAACGAGTGTGAGAATCAGTGGGAAGACCCTACAGAGTGAGCTCATGCATTTGTCCCATGGAGCTGCATTTTGTAGCCACGCCACTCAAGTGGTAGACACCAATTCCACTCAGATAGAGCTGATTATCAGAAACTATTTGATAACTGAACTGTTTAAATCACAGCTGAAGCACACATGTGAAACATTTTTCTGCTTCCAGCTTCTTAAATGTGAGTATTTGCTGCTTTTTTTGAATCATTGTAAAGTGAATATTTTGTTTTTGACTGTTGATTGGACCGAACGAATAATTTAAATATGTGCACTTGGGCACAACTTTCTGACATTTTATAGACAAAACAATTAACTAAGAAAATAATAGACAGACTAATCGATAATGAAAATGATTGCAGCCTTAAAATCACCTTCAATTTATTGCATATTGTGGTGTGAGTTACTAAGTTTCTTAAAGTTGTATGCCCTTAAAGTACTATTTTCCATTATTACATGAACATATTGAGAGCTCTTCGTTATCATAGTTTTATATCTTTTGATTTTTCTGAGAAAGAGGATATAATATGGTAAAATCAAGAGTTTATAGCACATTTCTTGCACAGTAATGCAGTTTAAAGTGCCTTTTAACAGGACAAGCAAATGTATAAGCAAGTGAAATAAAGGGAGGGGAGGAGATTTAAAAAATAAAATTGATTAAAATGAAGTAAGAAGTGAAGTAATGGTTTTGCATTGAAGCATGTCTAAATAAAGGGCGGTTGTGAAGTTTTCTTTTAAATAAATCCATAAAGTGCCATGACTTCGATGACAGCGCCCAGACTTGAAAAACACATTATGTTGCCATGAGTGTTGAAAGGAAGGGAGGCAGGATAAGGAGCAGTGTGTTGACAGTCTGTGACGGAAGGTGTCTGTTTGCAAGAAAAGCGCTGTTTGTCCACGACTCACCCTTATTGTTTGGGTGTGTACATGCACAAACTGTTGGCTATGTGTCATTTGGGGAAGATCGTGGTCCTCGTTAGTAATGTATAGCTTGTACTGTTGGAGCAGTAGGTAACTTTGAAACGCTGCTCTTACATGAACGCCACTTGATTATAAGTGATAGTGACAGTAGCATACATTTACACTCTCATGCAGTATTGAATGTCACACTTTTGTTACAAAACTGCAAATGTTTTTCAGCTTAAGTGATATTTGGTGTGATTTCTATATTTTTGTACCAGCCATGCCCAAACTGGTTAACTATAATCCCAGAGAGTGTATTGATCCCCTCCACTAGGAAGACAGCCATAAAGTATGTTATTTGCATGCATTTGTGTAAAAAAAGGGGGCTCTTTAAATGCAGATTGTCAGAAAGAGACTCAAACCCTGTGAGGGCAAATAACAGGATCTAGAATAGTAAACTGCTGTAACACTGGGTGGAGGTGTCTATGACCCTAGGAGAAGGAGAGGGAAGGGTGAGTATGCAAAAAGCGATGGGATGGATGTAGGGATGAAGGGAGAGTGGATGCAGAGGGCGAGCGTGTGGGCACGAGCACTGCCACATCATCGCTGGCCTGCAGGCAGCACACTGGCCACATTGTCCAGTCAGTCCTCTCCCTTCCTCCATCCCCTCAATGCCCTCCCCCCTTTACCCCTCCCCTCCATAAGTCAATGCAGCCCCTTTTATCCATAGCCTGGTCCACATAGTGTCTTTGGACATGGGGGCATGGTAAAACCAGTCATACTCTGCTTAACTGCATTCTAATCACTATGTCAAGTGCCACGACGCTACTGTACAGCGTGTCTCTACATTTCTCCCCATGTCATTGCCAACAATAGATTAGCCTACTGTTGTTACCAGGCTTGGAACTAAGCAGAACAAACAAAGTGAAAGTGGCATGTGTGTTGAGCAGCACAGTTAACCTGATCTGAGATGAATGATAGATTTAGCTCAGTAAATAGTAATGGGATCTGTTTGCTTCTACATCAAGCTGTCTGTATCGTGAGTAATTTGCCTCCGTCTGAGCCTGCGCACGTCCATTTCAGAATCTCAACAGGTCGACCAACGTGGTGTACCAGGCCCATCATGTCAGCCGGAGCAAGAGAGGGCAGGTCGTGGGCACCAGGGGAGGCTTCAGAGGCTGTACTATCTGGCTCACCGGTAAATCCCTAAAGTCTTACATGACATCTGCTTATCAGTCATGAGGTGGCTGATTCCTCTGCTATAGGAACCATGTATTGGATAAGGTTTGATCTTATACGGACTGTTTTAAACAGTGACTAATTCAACCCACTGTCATGTCTCTTGCCACAAGGTTTGTCTGGTGCAGGGAAGACCACCATCAGTTTTGCCCTGGAAGAGTTCCTTGTGTCTCACGCCATCCCTTGCTACTCGCTGGACGGAGACAACATTCGCCAGGGCCTGAACAAGAACCTGGGCTTCACTGCCGAAGACCGTGAGGAGAACATCCGTCGCATCGCTGAGGTGGCCAAACTGTTTGCGGACGCTGGGCTGGTGTGCATCACCAGTTTCATCTCTCCTTATTCCAAGGTCAGAAATCATTAACAGTTACAGTTCATTTAAATAGCTGAAAACATGAACCAAGAAGGTTGATACTAGACACCTGGTGGACTAAAGGGTTTGATAAAATACCTTTTTATCCTAATTTAAAAGTATCATCAGTGTGGAATACATTGCAACACTTTAAACTGTATTTAAATTAAATGTACGGCCTATTTTCTTCCATAGGATCGCGAGGAGGCGAGGAAGATACATGCAAGTGCCGGGCTGCCATTTTTTGAGGTGTTCATCCATGCTCCTCTTGAGGTGTGTGAGAGCAGGGATGTGAAAGGACTTTACAAGAAGGCTCGCGCTGGAGAGATCAAAGGTCTGTGTAACAATGGTCACCCCAGCAAACTTTCTCCCAGTGTTTTGCATGCTGCCACTCAGCCACTTATACAAGTAATTCCAAGCCCTTTTTACAGCTTCACCGTAGTTGAGGTTGTACGGTTTTCAGTGACATTCCTTGTTATGGATATACATTTGTTGCCAGGTTTCACTGGGATTGACTCAGATTATGAGCGTCCTGAGGTTCCAGATCTTGTGCTGAAAACGGGAGAGCTCTCTGTGAATGAGTGCCTCCACCAAGTGTTGGAGCTGCTCAGGGACCAGGTGGGTGTAACAGAGGGGAATCTTGGGCTTTTCTGGTGAAGACCATCAAATAAACCCCCTAAATGTGTCCATGTTGACCCGATGTACTGTACATGTTACTTACACAGGCCTTCACCATCCATCGTAAACGTCAAACACTAATACCTATTAGTCTTCAAGTACACGAAAATATATCCCTATTTAAAAAACCATCATCATCACATAGAAAGTTCAATATTGTCAGGGATGGGCTATATTGGCTGGCTTCCTAAAACCAAACAAGGATTTCACATACTAAACATGAAGAAGATTCTTTCACATGAAAAGGGAGTCATAGTCATAGTCAGAGAACATCATGACGATGTTTGGTTGCTCAGAGCAGATGACACTTGACCACAGTGGGGATAAAAAAAAACACTGAAGTATTCAGCGGAGAATAATTAACTACAACACATGCACATAATATTAAACATATGATGTCAAAATAAAACACACATATTGCTCTGTTCTCACGGTAATGTAGGCTTTTCACAGATGAGAAAAATAAAGACTATAAGGTTTTCTCTTGTTCTCAGTGCCATTTTTAACCAAGGTTCATTTACAAATATGCAAAGACACAGGGTTCACATCACAGTGTAACCTTGTTTCTGCTGCCAAGCCTCAAGATGTGCCGAAGGAATATTTGCTGGTAAAGTAAATGTGTAAACACATAAACTTTTTATTGCCAGGTCACTAAGGCTTAGGTAACAGCTTAGAGTGATCACGGTTACACAGTTACTAATCAAAAAGCTTGAATTCTACACAGTTTGGTAATTAAACATTTCCAGTCATTTGAAAAGCTTTTGAAACAGCTGCTGTATTTTGAAACAGTCAATAAAATTCATGGCAATGCTGTCTGTTTTTGTTAATAATAATAAATACACAAATTTCAATTAGATTGTAATCAAAAGAAAAAGAAATTAAAAAAATCGGTTGACCCGGATGGACATGATCACTATAAGAGGTTTCCACTATAAAACAATGCTGTTTCAAAACTAGTTTGTGAAATGATTTTCTTAAATGGGCCTCCTGTTCCCATAAGTGCATTGCTTAATAAATGCACGAAGGCAAGCTGTGTCACAGTAGGTGTTGAGTAATCACCACACATGAACTGTGAGCAGACAATGACAATGCAAACTTAAAATGACACATCACAACTGTGATGACGTGGATTACTTATCATAAATAGAACTGTCAAACGCAGCTGGTTATATTTCCAAACATATTAGAGAAGTGCAAATAAACAAGGTGATGGAACGTTCACTATCTCTGGAGATGTACTCTGCTTCAGAGTGAGCCACTGTGGCAGAGCTGAAAGAAGTTAGTCCACCAACCTTTCACTAACTAACTACAATAGTTTTCACTTATTCTTGTCTTCAAATACAGACAGAATATTTGCAACTGTAACATCTACAACTAAAGACCAAACACAAACACACACTATAAGCTAATACATTAATACAGAGCTGCAAAAATTAGTTGATTAATATGGCAACCATTAAAATATCTGGTTCCAACTTCACAAATGTGAAGATATGCTTCTTTTCTTTGTCATATATGATAGTAAATGAAATACGTTTTGAACTTTTGGTTGGACAAAACAATTTCAAAATATAATTTATTGCTGTGTGAAATAATGATTTCCGTTGACATTTGACAGAATAAACAATAACTCTGATTAATGAATAAATTAATGAACAGATTTAATAATAATGAAAAGCCCTACATTACCAACCTTCTAACATTCCCCTTTTCTCCTTGTATATAGAATATTGTACCAAGCGGGATCATGGAGGAGCTGAATGAACTCTTTGTTCCGGAGAACAAACTGAATCTCGCTGTGGCTGACGCAAACACACTTCCCACCATCAGCATCACCAAGGTAACCCACCGCTCCTGTTTATAGGCTACTTTTTTGTCACACAGCAAATAGGCAAGGGGAGCAGTACTGGACATGGCAGAGAGCTGCTCATGATGAGCCCATAAAAAATCCCCACTGTTTGGACAATGTGCACTGATATAACTGATTTCACTTCCCTGGGTACTTATAGAGACAAAGCTCACCAGACACAGCAGTGTGCTCGATGCACTGAAATACTTGTCTTATTAAATTATATACCTATCTACCAAAAGAAGATTAGTTGTTTGTGTTTTTATTAAACATTTAATTTAATTAAATTTAATTATCACAGCGAAAGCCAGTTCATGAAGAAAACCTAATAAAACCCTCATCTTCAGTCTATTATTCATCCAAAACTGTGTGTGCAACATGTTATCTCAAAACCATCTTGTTTGTATGAATTGTAAGGAAGTTAATTTAGTGATCATATGTATATCAGCAGCTATGTCTCATTTAAACGCAGCACAGTGAGGCTTTTAGGCACTCTGCCTCTTTTCCAACCATCCAGTATTCTTACATCCACAATTCATTGATTCTTTCATTCATAGTGTAATTACTGACTTGTTGATTTGTGGATTGACATTTACAAAACACTGAATGCCATCAGTGCTGTTAAATCCGTGGCTTTCCTCAAGTGGAAACGTATGATATTCCGTACAATATGTTACACGTTATGCAAATGTATTCAGTATTGTCTTTTACTGCCTGTAACAAGTAATTCTTCTTTGTCCACAGCTGGATCTACAGTGGGTGCAGGTTTTGGCAGAGGGCTGGGCTAGCCCTCTGAAGGGCTTCATGAGAGAGAGAGAATACCTCCAGGTTTTACACTTTGGCAACCTGCTGGATGGTAAGAGATGCTGCACTTCCATATTCACTCTTCTTACAACCTGCCTCATGCAAGAACCATTCATATGAACAGATTTGTACGAAGGTGTCTGTTACGAGGGATTCGGGAGAACTTGCTGCGTTCACCATTTTTCTCTTATTTAGAATTTAGACCAGTTAGTCAGTTATCCCAACCCACGTTTTTTACTAATGGATTGCATCTTTCATTACTTGGAAGCATTTTTTTAGTTTGAAGATCCTATAAAAATTACACTTCATAATTATGTTGACTCTGCAATTCTAATCAAAATAAAATTCAAAATGTATTCATATAGCCTAACAATATCATCATTAATTTAAATTGGCTAATGATGCTATCATATAACACTACAAAATGACTTAAATTGTGCACTAATTGAAGGTTAATTTGCCTCTGTATATAATCAAGGTCAACTGAAAGTGTCTTAGGGTGTCTGGGCATTGGAAGAGAGCAAGAGCCTGCTGATATACAGTATTGGTAGAGACAGATGAATGGTTGTTCGGTTGTGCTTCTGCAAATGTGAAAACTTTTAGAGCAGCAGCTCCGCAGACAGACACCACAATCCAACCCTTAATTCCACTGTTGATGCTGTTAAAAAATATACTTTCCTTTATGGATCTGGGAAAGCAAGACTTCAATCTCAGAACTCATAAAGTTCTTCCTTTTACTCATTTTCTTGAATGAACACTTCCTAAAATATGGGGCAGGACTCGTAGCCTTACAGGGTATTATGGAGGGGTTATACTAATTTAAAATTCTCATGAACGAAAAATATTTATGAATGAGTCTTTTTTATGACATTAAAATTGCAGTATATAAGTATAACAGTAGAACTGTACAAAAGAAAAAAAATACAGCACATTTCCAAACAGAACTACCCAGTCCTATCCAAACACAGAAACAAGAGGGGTCAACCAAAATACAGAGTGGCTTTCTTAGAAATAAAACAAACAAAAAAAAAGACACAGAAAATACACAGGTACAACTCCCATACGGAAATCAATAGCATCAATCTGTGTCCACCTCATTGTTTTACTTATGCATCTATAAAAGAAATATACATGAATCTCCACTTGAGGAAATATTTTTCTGTCCTGTCACACATCCTGTATGACATTCTTTCACATGCAAATGTATGAATGTTTTTTTAATTTTCATGTCATACCACTGAAATGGTCCATCCCACATACAGTGGGTACGGAAAGTATTCAGACCCCTTTAAATTTTTCACTCTTTGTTTCATTGCAGCCATTTTCCAAAAATCAAAAAAGTTCATTTTATTTCTCAGTAATGTACACTCAGCACCCCATCTTGACAGAAAAAAACAGAAATGTAGAAATTTTTGCAAATTAATTAAAAAAGAAAAACTGAAATATCACATGGTCATAAGTATTCAGACCCTTTGCTCAGTATTTAGTAGAAGCACCCTTTTGATCTAATACAGCCATGAGTCGTTTTGGGAAAGATGCAACAAGTTTTTCACATCTGGATTTGGGTATCCTCTGCTATTCCTCCTTGCAGATCCTCTCCAGATCTGTCAGGTTGGATGGTAAACGTTGGTGGACAGCCATTTTCAGGTCTCTCCAGAGATGCTCAATTGGGTTTAAGTCAGGGCTCTGGCTGGGCCATTCAAGAACAGCCACGGAGTTGTTGTGAAGCCACTCCTTCGTTATTTTAGCGGTGCGCTTAGGGTCATTGTCTTGTTGGAAGGTAAACCTTCGGCCCAGTCTGAGGT
>NC_060164.1:16808646-16808838 GCF_021292245.1 Micropterus dolomieu
GGGGGGTGTTCTCTACACAGAGACTATAGTTGAATGCCTGTATTTTACAGTAATATTTATTTTTCTCTTTTCAAGGCAGCAAAGATAAAAGGAGAGTCCATCCTCTTCAACTGGCTGAAGGACATAGTCAACCATTTTCGGTGGTGTTGCAAGACTGCTGACACACGTGGGCAGTTTCTTGTAAGCACACAA
>NC_060164.1:16808938-16826595 GCF_021292245.1 Micropterus dolomieu
TGACCTCATGATTCTCATTTGCTCTGACATGCACTGTGAGCTGTAAGGTCTTATATAGACAGGTGTGTGGCTTTCCTAATCAAGTCCAATCAGTATAATCAAACACAGCTGGACTCAAATGAAGGTGTAGAACCATCTCAAGGATGATCAGAAGAAATAGACAGCACCTGAGTTAAATATGAGTGTCACGGCAAAGGGTCTGAATACTTATGACCATGTGATATTTCAGTTTTTCTTTTTTAATAAATTTGCAAAAATTTCTACATTTCTGTTTTTTTCTGTCAAGATGGGGTGCTGAGTGTACATTACTGAGAAATAAAATGAACTTTTTTGATTTTTGGAAAATGGCTGAATACTTTCCGTACCCACTGTATTATGAGAAACGATCAAACATTTAAATAAAGGCTTCTGGCAGCTGACATTCAAGAAAAATTAGTCTTTGCTCCAAACCACATACCCGAAGACAAAGAACCAAAGAACCTATACTATACTGAGTTTTTTAATTATTTCAGCATCTTCTAACAATAACTAATTATTTTTGGTTTCACTGAAAAGCTTCTTTCTAAGCTCATGATATTTATGACCATATAAAACATAATGCTTTCCTTTTTCTGCCTCATTTAACTTGCATAACTAAGAAATCTAATTCTCTCTGCAATACCACGAAACATCCTGTTTCCAGATGTAGTGGTAAGATGCCACACATCAGTTGGGCAGAGAGTTTTTCGTCCTGGGCAGATTCAATTTCACAAGATCTTTATATGAATTTGTAATCTCTAAGTCAGTTCCCAACCTTCTCTGTCTGATGTACTGCCACATCCAAATGTGTTCATTTGAACAGATGTTAAAGTGGATGTTGTTTAACACTGTTAAATACATAAATGTGAATATTACAGTTTTGGTTTTTTTTCAAATTACTGAAATGTCAATCTTTAGGTCTGTTTGGTCAGGTTTCTTTCCTTGCTTGCTAACTAGCTTTAACATACTCTCAATTGCAACATGTGTTGTTCAGGTGTTGGAAATTAAATTAAAGCACAGCTTCTATTTTTTCTAATTAATTGCTCCTTTCCACACTCTTACTCTTACTCTTACTCTTGAGTGTGAAGTGCATTGTATCATAGTATTGTATAACTAACATATCTGAAATAATTTTTTGCCTTGGTTCACTGGTTTTGATCACTGAGTCCTCTACTGTCTCAGACGGGGCCATCAACATGTCTATTCCCATCGTCCTGCCTGTTAGCACTGAGACCAAGCAGAAGCTGGACGGCTCTGCGGCTGTAGCGCTCGAGTACCAGGGTTCACGCGTGGCTATTCTCAGGAACCCAGAGTTCTACGAACACCGCAAGGAGGAACGCTGTGCCAGACAGTGGGGCACCACTTGTCCACAGCACCCTTACATTAAGGTACCGAGGCATTCATCACGTCTTCAACACACACAGTCATAATGCAGACACTATCATTCTCTGGTGCCTACATCATTGTTTAGTTTCACTGTCAATATTGAACTTATAGTGGGATTTATTTACATAATTAATTTCATAGGTAATTATTTTACAGACATATTCGGCAAACAACAACTGGTATTCTCTGTTTATCACCTTGTTCAGATGGTTATGGAGGGAGGTGATTGGCTGGTAGGTGGTGACCTGGAGGTGCTAGAGAGAATCAAATGGAACGACGGACTTGACCAGTATCGCTTTACTCCGCTGGAGCTCAAGCAGAAGTTCAAAGACATGAAAGCAGGTTAGAAAATCTAAACAACTCACAAAGCCACAGTAACACTTAAAGAACAGAAAATCACAAAAAAAAACAACGTAGCTACTGATGTGACACGTATGACTAATACAGTTCCATAAAAAAAATATCTATCGCAGCTGGTAAATAAAATAAATAAATGTAAACATGAAAGCAATGTATTTAGCAGTGCACCGTTTGTCTTTCAGAAGAACTTGACAAAGGACCAGATGAATAAATGAAATGGTAAATTTAAAGCTGCATGGTGATGTTTGTGATCTGTGTCCAGTGATCAACAGAGACATAATGTATCTTTGTGAAAAGCAATGACCAATGCAATGTGATTACCTGTTTTTACTCCATCTCACTCACTTTGACGTGAATGCTGTGCTCAAGATTGTTTCATTTGTTTAGCTACACCACAATACAATATGTATTTTGGTCATTTTTGTTTTTCAGTATTCTTTGCTGCTCTGTAGTCCCATCCTGAGTTTTGTTTTGTTTTCACTGGTGCAAGCATGTTGTGATGCACACTTAACGGATCAGGCTGACCATGTTCTATATCTTCTTATTGTTAACAAACCCAATGAAAAGATTTTAACTATGTCTCTCAGACCCCAGCTGGTTTATTTCTATTGAATCATTTTGAAACGGTTAAAAAATATATACTTTCATTGTTAGAAAACAAATTCCTAAAATAGCTGGACGCTGAAGTTTCCAGCATAAAGTACTCAGAGGGAAGAAGACTATTTTCTGCAGCAGATTTTGTATGCTTGTGAGTATTTAGGACGGTATATGTAGGATCGACACAACAATAATCATGTAGCTCTCTGACACAGAGGAAAGCTAGATTAGGTTTTTTGCCACGTAATACTTTTTAGTAGGATCAATTGAGTGTTTGGGTCTTGTCATGGGATTTGTTGACAATACGAAAAAATAAGGATATCAACAGACTTTTCCTTTAACAGAAGCAATTTTGATGCCAAAGTTATTAAACAGTCCATTTGAGTTATGTGGCATTATGAGCATGTTTGTTGTGAGTAAAATGCACAATATTCTTCACATAAGTTTGGACTGCACAGATTATGAAGCTCCACTGTATTGTAATACTGCTTCTGTTATACTATTATACTGCTGCTAATATTACAAATACATATATGTTGTGCTTCTCCATGTTGTCCTCCTTAGATGCGGTATTCGCATTCCAGCTGCGTAACCCGGTCCACAATGGTCACGCCATGTTGATGCAGGACACCAAGCGCCGTCTGCTGGAGCGAGGCTACAAGAATCCAGTCCTCCTGCTGCACCCACTTGGCGGCTGGACCAAAGATGACGATGTGCCCCTGGACTGGCGGATGAAGCAGCATGCTGCTGTCTTGGAGGAGGGTATCCTGGACCCAGCCAGCACCATTGTTGCCATCTTCCCCTCACCCATGATGTACGCTGGACCCACAGAGGTGTGGACCAATGAGTAGTCTTGGCTTAATGTTTAGCCAGAGGTTGCAGTCAGTCTTGTTGTCAACTATTTACCCGTGATATATATGTGCGATTGAATATTAATCTGTATGACTGTAATTTCTCATCAGGTCCAGTGGCACTGTAGAGCCAGAATGATCGCCGGAGCAAACTTCTACATTGTTGGCCGGGACCCTGCAGGAATGCCTCACCCGGAGACTAAACAGGACCTGTATAACCCCACCCACGGAGGCAAGGTCCTCACCATGGCCCCTGGCCTCACCTCTGTGGAAATCATCCCCTTCAGAGTAGCTGCCTACAACAAGACAAAGAAGGCTATGGACTATTACGAAAAAGAGCAGTGAGTGAAGAAACATTTTGGTGAAGAACCTGAGAGTTTCACCTAATATAGGCCCAGATATTACATCCATCACAATGTCCTGTTATCTGCTAAGTATTATTTATTTTGTGAATGAAAAGGACAAAGTGTAGTAGATCACTTTCTCAAATTAGAACGTGTCGCCATGTGTTTTCAGACTTGCTCTGCAGGTGTAATTATTGCGCAAATACATCTGCTGATGCCTCTGGACAAAATATGTGTCCAGAGATGAAAGAAAAAACACACAAACATGACCATAGGTTTCAGGTAGTAACTTATAAGGGGAACCAAAGTCATGGCACTTCAGTGAGAATAATACAAAAACCTGTGGAGCAGGTCCTGGAATCAGGAACAGAACTGAAAATGTGCCCAGAGGCATCAGCAGATGTATTTGCAGAGGAAATCTATGATGAGGCCATAATCACAACTGCACAGCAAGTCTGAACAAGTGTAAATATTGTAATATTTGAATAGTCCACAACAGTTACTCATGTCTCCCCCTCTCTCCATACTGCCCTTCCTCATTCCTCACTCTCTTAGACATGCCGAGTTCGAGTTCATCTCTGGAACCAAGATGAGGAACATGGCTCAGAGTGGAGAGAACCCTCCAGATGGTTTCATGGCCCCCAAGGCCTGGAAGGTGTTGGTTGAGTACTACACCTCTTTTCAGAAGGACAAGTAATGACCACAGCGCTCAGCTCAACAGCATACTACAAACACACATAGTCGGTTCTTAAAGGGGGTTGAATATACATCCCTTTTATTTGTATTTTAGATGGGTTATTCTTTTATATTAAATAAAAATAAATTGAGAGTGATGAATTTGCTATGAATAACGATCCAGTCTTGTCAGGGTGGGTGTTTTGTACAATAAATCAAAATGACTTCTCTTAAGCAGTTGCAGTATATGCAAATTAATTTAAGCTTTGTATTTTAGTAAATTAAAGTTAAGATTTTTTTTAAATATTAATATTTTAAGTTTAGGAGCGTATCCCAAGGCAGTGTAATCATTTTTGACATTTACATGTAATATCTGAAGGATGCATGACAAAAAAAAAAAAGTGTTTTGATTTCACTTTTATAGCATTTTATGGCAATTATATTTCTGTCTGTCCAGTTATTTGTGTGACCTGTATGAAAGTTACCAATGGTACCTATTTGATTCACATGTATGGATGTCTATTAATGAATCATGTTGATGTTTAAATGTGAAATACAACATAGATGTTTTTTATAATGTAAGAAGTGCCTTTCTCTCAAATATCAACATTATAAAAACAGCCATTGTTTAAATTTCTTGCTGGTGTTTGCCTGAAATGAGATTTGTGTGATGTTATGAAGTGGGCATGTGCATTCATGTAATACAGACCAGAAATTTTAGCACTACAAAGTATGTTAAATGCAGTAATAAAGGAGATTATTTGTTAATATGAATTATTGGTGACTGTCTGGTACTGAGATATTTTGTACTTAAGCCTTAAAAAGACACCCTTTCATGTCATCTATTTAAATGTTTTCTTTTTATTGTCCTGGTTTAGCCTATGTGTCACTGGTATTGCAACATACCTAACTTCTGTCTGTACAAGGTGCATACTCATCAAGTGAAGGTTGTAAAGGTTGAAGTTGATTGGGAAGTGTGGCATCCCTGGGACTGCAAAAGCCAAAAGGGCACTGCTGCCATCTGCTGGCAAGAACTGTTGCAGGAAAACACAAGCATTACAGGAGGAGAAATTACTGTAAATGCATTTAAAAGGGCACAGTCACTTTGGGTTTTTCTGACAGGAGGTAGGCTCTATAGCTGCACCAAACCCAAATATAGTCCTGTGTGTCTACCTCTTAGATGTTCCGCTAAACGGAGTGAACTAGACTAGCAGCACAGTCAACAGTGGTGATCTTAAATGGTCTAATATCTTAGCACATTTGTTTGCACTGGGAAACACTGGGTTGTGCTCTAGATTGGCTTTGCCAGCTAGATCTTTCATAACAGATTAAGAAGATCCTGAGACGCTTTCAAATTACACTTAAGAGATGGTTGAGTGAACTTGAAGGATTTATTAATTTTGCCAGTCATTAAGCTGTAAGGGCTTACATTGCTATTGAGATGAGTGTTCGTCCATGAGGAGAACCAGTCTCCGCTGTAAGAAGCAGATACCTAATTAGCCTCACACGGGATCAGATCATTTAATCTGCGATGTTCCAGGTAACCCCATTTAAATCTGCTGAACTGCACCCTCAGTGCTTTATAAAATCTCCAACTACTGAACATCCAACATGTCATGTCACTGACCAATGACCAGGAGGGCTGCGCATTTAAATCTCTTGTGTCCTCATGAACAAGTCACATTTCCACTCAGGTGCACTGGCATGAAGACTTCACAGCTGTCATGTTGCATGGTAGTGGGCTGAGTAGGGCCAACTGGTTCCAGATGAAGACTGATTTTTACACACAGTTCATTAGGAGAGATTGTATCCTCAATTATTTTAGCCCCTCTCATAATAGTAATGGGCCCTGTCTCCAGAGTCACTTTCTGATAGGCGGAAACATAGTCACATGCAGTGAGCTGCAACTAATGATTATTTTTGTTGTTGATTAATCTGCCAGTTAGTTTTCCAGTGAGTCACTTAATCAATTGCTGTTTAACATGTCAGAAAATAGGGAGGCGTTCCAATCACTATACAAGTCCGAGTCCAAGGTGACAATCCAAACCAAAGATTTTCAATTTAGTATCCTAAAGGAATGTGAAAACCGGTAAATATTTATGTTTGATCAGTTGAAGCCAGTAAATTTTTGGCACTTAAACGATTAATCTATGATAAAATGCTTGAGTTTGATTTTCTGTAGATGGACTAATTGATGAATTAAGTAATTGTTCATGCTCTAATCCAAACCCTGTAAAACACCTTTCAATTTACTTCAGATAACTTTTTTAGTTGCATGTTTGGATTACTTTTTTGTGTTAATAACGTTATTGTTAATGTTGAACATATGATCATATAACTTTAGACTATGAATATATTTTTAATTTTAATATACAAGGCACAAGGCTGTTTATATTCTACATACACAGAACGTAACATATAATTAATTGTATTTTAAAATATGATAACATAAAAAATGCATAATGTGATTAATTCACTGCTAGAGTGCGTCAATAAAAACAATGTGAACAATAGCGTTGACTGTCTGTGGCCAGTGCAATTAATAACGTTGGCATAATTTAGGATTGAGGAGATTGTATAAGAAGGAGACAAAAGAAATGCAAAATACATTAATTTTACATTGTAAACATGATAAACGTCTTATGGATTGATAGGTTACACTGGTGTATTTGCTTTAGTCTGAAATGACAGTTTAAACCGCGAAAAGTGACATTATGTTGGAAACTTCCCTAATTACAGACACACGTGATCACTTTGACAGAAGGGAGCGTCGCACGCGGACTCACTCTACCCTTCCGCATGAAGCACGAGATAACTCGGTTGTTGTGCTTTTTAGGGTTGAAACAACTACAAACGTCAGTAGTTGCTCATCGGCATCTAATATTAATTATTGAAACATTATTAGTTAATACTGTATTTGGCGGTTTAAATTAAACGGAGGCACTATATAGAGAAGGCGGAGGGATCTTTGTTCTAAAATCCCAGCCTGCTCTACCTTCTTTTTTTCCTTCGGTGGAGGCCATGATGGGAGCCTGAGAGTTCAGCTGGAGCGAGAGGAAGGAGAAAAGAAGATGATTCCCCGGGACGGAACTGTCAAACCAATCTGTGCAGATTTCTGATCTTTGAGTAGTCTATATACATTTAAGGTGGAGACTGTCACTTTTTTTCAGATGTGTTCTTGGCAATCAGTCGATGACAATGTTGAATCGTTAGGAGGCTTTTGGATCGAAGAAGGAGGTATCGTTAGCCATTGTTGCTAGCTAGCGAGCTAGCTAGCTAGTTAGCTAGCGAGCTAGCTGCGTCTGAGTGACTGGATACGGGTTTCAGGAACCGGTGAGTTCTCTGTCCTCTTGCTGTCAATCGTAGCGGCTGCGATTGAGCCGCAGACTTGGACCTTGTCTGGCATCTAAAGATTTTTTTCTGAGGAGAACTGCATGTATTTTAATCGGGGGTATTCGCAAGACGAATTGCAGGATTGGGAAAGTCGGGCCTGCACGGAGGAGCAGAGGAAGGCCCGTCTTTATGATCCAGAGGAAGCCCTCCTAATCCTACCGACGGCACTGCTAGCTCTGCTGGCTAGCTCGTCTTAGCGAGGACCTGCAAAATTCAGAGAGAAGCCAGAGAGCAGACCCACTGACTGCGACGCGCACGACCAGACAGCCAATACTAGAAAAACCTGTTTTCATAATTTTACCCCCTAAAGACTCCTGTCACCTGCTACAATGGCTGCGATTATAAAAGAAATGGTCAGCCGGAACAAAAGGAGATATCAAGAGGATGGGTTCGACCTGGACTTAACATGTATCCTTCACTATGTTCCTTATTTTCACAGCACCCGGGATATCGACTGGTAATGTGTAATGGTTGCGTTGAGTAGTAGAGTTGGAAACTGAACTGTCAGTGGAGTAACGTGAGGTAGCTTTCCTGCTAACTTAGCTTGCGAGCTAGTTTGGTCAGACAGCGGAGCTTTGCTGTCACCCAGCATGTTTGAAAGATGGTGGATCTGTCAAACCAGCACACATACATGTCACAGTCATATTGTAGCTGGAAGATCCCGTTCAACTGGACATTTAGTGTGTTTTTAAATAAGAAAAAAGGCCATTTAACTCGCATACCAGTCACCCAGCGGTGGACCTTGTGAATTTGTTAGTGGCATTAAGTCAGGTTTTTTTTTTATCAGTTAGTATTTGAAGGCAGGTAGATGGTGTCCAGTATTTATCGAATTTCCTTCTATTTCATGGTGTGTGGTGTTTTTTGGTGTTTTTTGTAACGTTAGTACATGTATATAGAATATATGTAATTGCTTTATAATGTAGGTTTCTAGTTTATGATGCAAATAGTCATACATCCCCCCCCCCTCGCCTCGCCTCACCTCACCTGTGTCCTCTGGGTGAGTATTCATTGATGGATTTCAACAAATCAACTCAAATCAACATTTTCCTTTCCCACTTATGGCGATACAATTATTTCCAGATCTAAGGCTATTTCTGGCCCCTCTGCTGGACTCATTTCTCATCTATTGCCACTGATAGCAGTTGACCTGGTTCCCTAGTGCAGTATCACTCTGTACTAAAGTTGGTACTTTTACCTATTTGGGCTGGTGATAAACTAGTTTAGCAGCTATGTGCTTGACCATGGCCAACTAAATGCAAAATCTAATGTGTTGCAGTGCTGATAGAGATCATGGTTGCGGTAGATGCCTCTGCTCTGTATCTTGATGTCAAACCGCCTTTTGAGTCCTGGATTTGATGTTTGAGGTTGTAGAGCTGAGAGGAGCAGTTGATTTTAACTGAGTCGACCCACACAAGATCAGTGTGCAACAGTTTAGGTGAATGATTGTTGGCTGTTTGTTATTTTTGTTTGAGAAGTTTTTATGCTTTTGGTCTCTCAAATGTGAACATTAGCTGGCTCTAAGTTGAAAATGTTTGTTTGGGACTGTAGGTCAGATAAAACAAGACATTTGAAGATTTCAACTTGGGCATTTTTCACTGTGTTTTGACACTTTCTGCACCAAACAATTAGTCAACAAATCAAGTTTAAAAAAAAACAACAACTTGAACAGGCCTTGTAATTTATGGCTATAATTTCCACTGGTTGTCAGCATCGTTGCATTTACTCGGTAACATTGCAGAGAAGCCTTACAGAACATAAAGCTGAGCGCTCATTACATTGATTCAATATTGCCACTAAAGATGACACATTGTACTAAATTCAGGCAGTAAGTTGCGATGTAGATGTGTCTGCAGATGGTTAAATGTGTGACACTGTTTTGAGCAGATGTTTCTCACCTGGTTTCATAATGTGGTGAAGCTTGTGTCATGTCTCTGTGGCAGGACTCTGTGCATTGTGCCACTAGAACTTTGTGCAGGTGTGAAGAGGGCACACCACTCAAAAGTGGTATCTCTCTTTGGCTTGAAGTCTCTTCTTGTTCAGATGTGGGCCCTTTTGAACCATCCCTTTTTTTTAATAATTTTTTTTGGCGTGGTATCTAAAAACAATATGGGCTTTCTGCAGTTATGTAATGCTGTATCACAGTTCTGGGAATTGCCCTTAAAATAGAGTTGCCAGTGATCTTGTATCAGTGTTGCTGTCTGAGTGCTCTCTCCCTCTCTTACCCTCTCAGCCCACCACCTCTCCTTTGCTCTTTTTCTTTACTGCTCCTACTTTAATTCTCCCTCCCTCTGCGTGCCCCCCTTTCTCTTCTCTCCTACTTTCCTGTCCTCCCCACCCCCTCCTCGCTTGGCGGTTCCCACTCTCCCTTCCCCACCCCCCCTCCCCTCTTGCTCCCAGTTGTGGATTTGGCGTATATGCATAGAGCTGAGGCAGGGCTGGCTTTAAAGAAAAGGCGTGCCTGAAACGGCAGATTTATTTTTTTTTTTTGCTTCTTCTCTCCTACTTGGAGCTTCCGTCGGGGGTCCCGTATGTGCGTTTCCTCCCAGCTGCAGAGACCAAGCCCCCCATGCCCTGGGCTGAGGCTCTCCTGGGAGCTCTGGAGCTTTTTAAAACACTTCTAATAGCCTGACTGGGATCACTCTGCCAGTAGTCCAAGGTTTAAGAGTAGCCCATCAAATTGCATAGAAAACCTGTATTTGGCTCCCAATTGGGTCTTTGAGGCATTAATGGATGGGATTATGGAACAGTATGTACAGATAGCCTACTGAGTCATGAGCTACAGGGAAGTAGCTTGGAAGTATGTAAATAATGCCATAGATGAGCTATTGGGCTTGTTGAATTCATGCCTCAACGTCTATGTTGAGCGTACCTCTGCTGTGTTAGTGTGCTTATTGAGTTCCTCTTACAGGGTTTTTTTTGAAGGCCGCCATTTAGCTAATTTTTCCCCAGCTAAAAATGTTTGAAATTGCATTAATCTTTGTGTATATATCTGCTTATTCTGGATTTCAGTATTTTTCTATACTAGCAGGTCTACTTATTGGATAAGGAACTGTATCTGTGCGTGGGCCATGAAAAGGGTTGTTCTTGTGCAGGTGTGTGTGCACACTAGCAGAGTTGAAGATCGTGCTGTGCCCAAACCGCTTTTTCTCGCACCAGAGGTAGTCAGATGCGTGTGTCAAATTTTTCTGACCAGTTAAAAAGTGATTTGACTCTGGAAAAATAAGGTCTGCTTGAAAAGAAACAGACACATCCAATTAGAATTATTCAGCTTTTCTATTTTTGACGCCATGGCACAGGAAGTGTAAGAAAAAGGTTGCCCTTTTAGTCAGTGGTTAAAGTGTGAAATCCCACAGCTTATGGCGACAAGCAGACTTCAGTTACAGGTAGGCGTTTGCAGCCGAGCCTCAAAGATATGCGTGCCAACTCAATTATTCTTTTTGCTGCAACATGACACTGATGTGTGCCTTTTTTAAAGATTGCACTTGTGTCACCGTATAATTGGCCCCGACATTTTCCATCACTATCCTGCAACCCCGTTCAGCGATGTAAGGCAACTGGAAAGGCAGCCAGGTGTAGCGCGAGAAAGGTCGTGCAACCAGAACTTAAACTTGGAGTGGAATCTGGTGTGTGTGTGGTTTGGAAAGTGTTGCTTTTGTCCATCACTGAACTGTCTTTGCCTTCTGCTGCATGTGCTGCAAACCTGCAAGGCGGAACACAAGGGATGTTTTGTTTCTTTTAATTATTTTTTTTTTTTCCCCCTACCTGTGTCTTTGTGTTGCCTGCATTCAATCAAATAGATATTGAAACCAGTATGGCTGAGCTCGAAAGAGAGATAAGCCGAACACTTGCGATCGTCCCAATATAACTTTTGGGCTCTAAAAATAAATGCAGGTCAGGGAGCGGGAACTCTCCTCGTGCACCCACATGTGGGCCTGGCTCATGCAGGAGCGCGGTTACTCCCGTCCTCTCTGCCTGCTCCTTACTGTCAAGGCCATCTGTCACAACACAACACACATCGCCCCTCCCCTGCGTTCCCATCTATCCATAACTACAATGACAACCTCGTTGACATTAGCTGAAACTTTTTCACGCTCTGCTGCTCGCCTCTGCATCATTGTAATTGGTAAATAGCAAGTTTTTCCGGAGTAGCTTCTTATTTCAATAATGTATCATTTTAGACCTGTTACATAGCTGTTGAAAGCATAGGTAGGTCTAGTCGTTCTGTAAGTTAAAGATGTGCTGCTCTGCGCCTCTTTAATTGCGCCTTTCACAGGCATGCACAATGTACATTTCCTTGACCCCTTCCTGAACAGATATCTACCCAAACATCATCGCTATGGGCTTTCCAGCAGAGAGACTTGAAGGCGTGTACAGAAACAATATAGACGATGTAGTACGGTGAGTTGTGTTGCTTCTGCTATGTGATCATAGAAAAGGGAAATGTAAGTTAAAAGCATTAAGAGAATTGTGTTTATTTATTTTTATTACATTTATTTTTCTCTGCCAGATGACCTAATAAATATATTCTCTTATCTGGTTATGTTCTCTCTTGCAAACAGGTTTTTGGATTCGAAACATAAAAACCATTACAAAATCTACAACCTGTAAGTGTTCCGCATATTGTTTGTACCTGAACTGGTGGTTTACTTAACAACTTCCTCTGTGTTCGCTAACTGGGTTTATGTTCTTCCCATTTCAGCTGCGCAGAAAGACACTACGATGCTGCCAAATTTAACTGCAGAGGTAGGCCGTTTTACATCATCTTCTATAGATGCTTTCCCTCTTTAAAAAAAAAAAAAAAAAAAAAGAGGCATGGAAAATGTCCACTGTGTCCTTCTTCCCTGTCTTGTCTCTAACCGGTCTGTTCTGTGTGCTCCCCTCCCCTCTGGTTACAACTTTGCGTGGGCCTTCATCCGGTCATGCATCAGTTGCACAGTACCCCTTCGAAGACCACAACCCTCCTCAGCTGGAGCTAATTAAACCATTTTGTGAAGACCTGGACCAGTGGCTCAGCGAGGATGACAATCACGTGGCGGCCATCCATTGTAAGGCTGGGAAGGGCCGCACTGGAGTCATGATCTGCGCCTATCTCCTCCATCGAGGCAAATTCCTGGAGGCCCAGGAAGCGCTCGACTTTTACGGTGAAGTCAGGACAAGGGACAAGAAGGTGAGAGATCAGTCGAGACCAAATGTCTCAACATGGCAGCTCTTTATCAATTCAGATCAGCTGTTGCAAATGGAGCTGGAGCTAATTATTTTCATTCAGTCTACAGATTATAACCTTTGGTTAATTGTCTTGCCCAAGGAGGCATATTCAAATTGCTTGCCAAAAATCTACAGATATTCAGTTCATAATGATGTAAAGATTTTCAAGAGAAAATCAGAAAATACTCACTATTAAGGAGCTGATCCCAGAAAATTTTTGCCGTTTCTGCTAGGGATGAGCATTTTAAGCAGAAATACTATTCGATAGTCACTGGGAACTATTCGACCATTCTTCGAAGATTGCCCCAGAGAGTTGTTAGTACGTAGGTGGCAGCTCGCAGTCTGGGCCTCTCTGATGATGAATGGTAGCGAGATGTTGTGGTGGCGTTCACTCTGTAAACAGAAACTTTATTTACTCCCCGACACCAGTAAAAATAAAGAGAAAATATTTTTTAAGACAATAGTTGCATAACCTATTTGATGATTAAAAAAAGTAATTGTAAAAATGAGTATTAGAAAATTGGAAAATCATAACCCATCCCTAATTTTTGCTTGAAAAGTGACCTGATTATCAAAATAGTTGTCGATTTTATATGTAGCTTCAGCTTTATTTGCAAACACTTGAACACACACAGGAAAGAGAACATGATTTGTGCGTGCAGGATGTCTAAACACTGTTCCTCTTGTTGCAGGGAGTAACGATCCCAAGCCAGCGCCGCTACGTCTACTACTACAGCTACCTACTGAAGAACCACCTAGAGTACAAGCCAGTGGCGCTGCTTTTCCACAAAATGGTGTTCGAGACTCTCCCAATGTTCAGCGGGAGCACCTGCAGTGAGTCATGGCTCATGTTCAACTCTTAACTCCAAACTAGGGCGTAGGCATGCATACTGCTGTTCAGACAGAACGAGGGCCTTTGGGTGTGTTGCGCGTTGCAGGGCTCACCCACGCTGCAGTTTAGCACCATGGAACAGAGCAGGTCAGCTACGGTAGAGTTGAGTCGTCCTGTGCCGGGATTTTAAGTGTGGCTGAACTCACTGCAGTATTTTTTATTTTTTTTTTACTAACAAGGGCGGCTTCTTATTAAGTCCTGTTGTTGCTGCTTACAGCGAGACCAACTCATTCTCTGCCTGTTAAAAGAAAAAAGAGCCTTGTTGAATCAGACCCCCTCTGTTTGTCGTCATGGAATTTTTAACGTTCATGAAAATAGAAATCGATTTGCCTTCTTAGAATTTTACTTTCTCGCAAACCTCCAAACTCTTGCAAAGTTGAACGACGAGGTATTTGAGCCATCATTTTTCTTTTTTAGCTTCCTCAGAAAGATTGCCTTTATAGGAGTCCGGCTGTGTTGTGCTTTCAATTGTTCTGCTGTGTAATACTTTCTTTCTGCACACAGTATTCAGAGAAATTACAATATGCACTGTTTAAACAGACGAGAGCACTTAAAGCCCCGCATGAGGCAATTTAAACTGTGCACTCACACACCGGATAGTACAGTAAAAGCAAGTTTTATTTGCTTGCACATAACCAGGAAGTAACTAAAAGTCAGTGATAGAATTTAAATACTCGTGCTCAGTGATTTATTTTTACACACAATGGCACAGCGCTTGAGAGTTAAATCACTGTAGCTAATTTCAGTCATGAGTATTTACATATCACTGCATGTTTGCTCAGAGATCATGACGCTCTTTCACCTCTCAGTAAAAATGCATGGCTATTGTCAATGTCTATATTTTCCTAACATGTTAATGCTGTGTATTTGACTGTATATAGATCTCTATTATGGTCCTAGGAGGGGGGGTGGGGGGGGACTTTAAATAATCCTGTTTTTCCTCTCAAGCCCATCTGAGTCACACGCTAGGCTTTTTTTATATCTGAATTTGTCCGTTTTCAACTGTTGGTCAGAAAAGGCGCCTCTTCTTTTTTTATTTCTGTGGCTTTTTAACGCCGAACACTTGCCTGTGCACGGCAACCATGACTAAATTGATCTTTGTCTTCCCTACTAACTCCCATTTTTAAAAAAAAAAAAAAGGTAGTTTGACATCTTAATAAAGTGTGTGTGTATATTTTACTCTTAATAAACATGTACACACAAACCTTTTTCTAGCCTCCAGGTTTTCACTCACCCCAGCAGTAAAAGTAGAGAAGCTAGTTTGATATTTCTGTAACAAATAAGTCAACGTAACAGGTTTCAGTTTGTTAAACTTGCCGTAGAATACTCTGATGTTTTGTGGTGGTTGGTGATTGTCAGCAATCTCAAGTTCCCTCTTTCCTCCTTCCCCTTTGTGCATCTCAACACACCAGGTGCCATGTCAAATGTTTAAGATGCACACCTTCATTTTAAAGTCATGCACTGTATGTTTTATATGCTATGTAGATACGGATATCTGTAAATATTTGTGTAGGGCTCCTGTGTTTGTGCCTGCTGTGCTGTCAAGCCACTGACAGACCAGCCAGGTCCCCTTTGTGATAATCTCCTTTCTTTCTCTCCAAGGGGACAGTACCGTTAAAAACAGGAGTGAGCCAACCCCTCAGGGCTTCAAGAAAGGGAATTGGCATTGGGGTAAATGAGCCTTTCATCCATTGTTACTACTTAAGTCATTTCCTTTTTATATGATCCTGCGATCCAGCAGGCAGCAGTAGTCTGAGCTAGACATGTTGCCTAGCAGGGTAGGCCTAGCTTCCAGTAATATGTCATCTCCAACACCACACCCACCCTGACAGGAAGAAGGAAGGGTTAAATTATTCTATAAGCAACCTGTTGCGCAGGTCCAAGACCAAACCGTGACTGTCTATCAAAATTGTGTGCAATGCCTGGTTCTGTGTCTCTGTAGCTTGTTATGTTCCCTTACTCCTCCTTAATTTAATGTTTTTGCACTTATTCAGTGGTGGGTTCTTTTGTCTTGCTCTGTTGATTCACTCCTGTGTCACTCGCTCCATGTTTTTTCTGTCTCTTTCCCGGACTTTTTGCAGATCCCCAGTTTGTGGTGTACCAGCTAAAAGTGAAGATCCACACGTCGAATCCCGCTCACACGCGGCGCGAGGACAAGCACATGTTTTTCGAATTCCCCCAGCCGCTGCCAGTTTGTGGAGACATCAAAGTGGAGTTCTTCCATAAACAGAATAAGATGATGAAGAAGGTTAGTTGTGTGTGTGTGTGCGCTCAGGGGCTTTCATCGTAGCTTTATTTGCTTGGTCCTTGTCACTGAGCTCATTTTGGTTGTTGAATGTCATGATCTGCTTGGTCAAAGAACATCAGTGGCATTTGACTGAAGCATTTAGAAGAGATCAGAAAAGTAGCATTTACCAAAGCCTGATAATGGCTTGTTCCTATGTGCCATAGACCGCCTATTGTCCAAAAAAACGATTAACAACCCATTAATTAGCCGCGCTGTCGCCACTGGCTGACAAGTTCCTTCAATACCATGAACACTGTAGTTTATTTTGAGTCAAACCCACATTCACCATCCTGCCGCCGTAGACACAACAAATGTTAGTTCATGGAGGAAAATGGTCTGTAACAAATGGACTACTAACTCCTGTTTGAGAAATGTTTGCTTTAAAAGTACAACTGTATTTGTGAGTTGAAGATTTGTCTGTAGTAGAAACAAATGGTCTTGGGGCCGAGTGCACAGATAGGGTAAGGAAGTCGGAAAGTATTGAGAGACAGACATGTTGTTGTTTTTAAGCCTTAACCAACAAGACTGAGCCTATGAACACAATTCATCAAAAGTTCCTTTTATTACTCTGTTTGGCCCACTTTCTCATTACATCTACTATCTCATCAACTCCGCCCTCCCAGGACAAAATGTTTCACTTCTGGGTGAACACCTTCTTCATCCCTGGACCAGAGGAGAGCGGGGACAAGATGGAGAACGGGGCGGTGAACAATGCAGAGAGCCAGCAGGGGGTACCGGGCCAGGGCCAACCGCAGAGCGCAGAGTGCAGGGACAGCTGCAGGGACAGCAGCAGGGAAAGCGACAGGGACTACCTCATCCTGACGCTCACTAAGAATGACTTGGACAAGGCCAACAAAGACAAAGCTAACCGCTACTTTTCGCCAAACTTCAAGGTAAAGATTTAATTTGGATATTAGCTGGATAAATTGTTTATATTTAAGTATGTTGTTGAATAATGTCAAATTAGTCTATTTTTCTTGAATGAGCAGTGATAAGACTTGTTTATGATATTTAAGGGGTTTTTTTTGTCTTGTTTGCAATTCCAGGTGAAGTTGTATTTTACAAAAACCGTGGAGGAGCCGAATTCTGAGATAGGCACGACATCCGTCACCCCGGACGTTAGCGACAATGAGCCAGACCATTATCGATACTCTGACACCACTGACTCTGATCCGGAAAATGAACCTTTTGATGAAGAGCAGCACACACAAATCACAAAAGTGTGAACTCTTTTTAAACAGGAAAAAGAAGAAATTATACACCAGAAAAAAGGAGAAAACTTGAATATAAACTCAAAAGAAGAACCTTTGTCCCTTCCCTCGCCCAGACGGCAATAGAATATCATCATGTCAAATGCCAATTTTAGGGAAAAAAAAGATAAATATCCTGACCAATATATTGTTTTTTTATTTTTCTTTGGCACAGCCATATACCATGTTCGAGGTATTGACACTGTTGCTCCATGGGAAAAGGTGCTGTAGCTATAAAAATGTGTGTACATACAGATGGGTGACAAATGAAAGGAACAACCAACATGAAGTGTCTTAGGATGGAGTCAGGCCACCACGAGCCTCCAGCACAGCTTCAGTACTCCTTGCCAAGTCTGTGGAACTCTATTGGAGGGATGAACACCACATTCCCTTATTTAT
>NC_060164.1:16826695-16833596 GCF_021292245.1 Micropterus dolomieu
TTTTTTTTGTCTTGTTTGCAATTCCAGGTGAAGTTGTATTTTACAAAAACCGTGGAGGAGCCGAATTCTGAGATAGGCACGACATCCGTCACCCCGGACGTTAGCGACAATGAGCCAGACCATTATCGATACTCTGACACCACTGACTCTGATCCGGAAAATGAACCTTTTGATGAAGAGCAGCACACACAAATCACAAAAGTGTGAACTCTTTTTAAACAGGAAAAAGAAGAAATTATACACCAGAAAAAAGGAGAAAACTTGAATATAAACTCAAAAGAAGAACCTTTGTCCCTTCCCTCGCCCAGACGGCAATAGAATATCATCATGTCAAATGCCAATTTTAGGGAAAAAAAAGATAAATATCCTGACCAATATATTGTTTTTTTATTTTTCTTTGGCACAGCCATATACCATGTTCGAGGTATTGACACTGTTGCTCCATGGGAAAAGGTGCTGTAGCTATAAAAATGTGTGTACATACAGATGGGTGACAAATGAAAGGAACAACCAACATGAAGTGTCTTAGGATGGAGTCAGGCCACCACGAGCCTCCAGCACAGCTTCAGTACTCCTTGCCAAGTCTGTGGAACTCTATTGGAGGGATGAACACCACATTCCCTTATTTATTTATATATATATATATATACACCACCTTTTTTATATAATCAGGTAATCTCATTGGGATCAAGCTCTGTTTTGTAAGAGATGGAGAGAACAGAAAGAAAAACAAGCATAGCCAGACATAACAAAAGGACATCACTAAATAGATTTGAAGATGAAAGTTTATATTATATCATTTGATTTTATGGAGGTGGTGGTGGAGAGCATTGTCTTACACATTGGTCCAAAATCTTCCATAGGTGTGAAACTGGGTTGAGGTATGGTGACTAAAGTCTGTAGTATTTTTATCATTTTCGTATTCGCCAAACCATTCAGTGAGCCCTGGTGCACAGAAGCATTTGATATGTTTTCTCCACTACTCAGGTTTTTCCTTTTTAATTTGTCCCCCGTCTGTATATACATGCATATATAAACAAACTTTTTTTGTGTCAAAGACAATGGAAAGAGTACCACAATCAGGAGACGGGAGTTGAAGTGTGGGAGAAGTTAGAATGATATACTAGGACTATGCTGCTCCTTCTCCTGTCTAAACCAAGGCCAGTGCTGCAGTCACTTTGTTTCACTCCCTTTCTTCTCCTCCCCCTTTCTCCTCATCTTTTACTCTTCCTCCATCCAATCCTCCTTTCCTTATCCTCCTTTACTGTGAATGCTTCTTGTGCTCTTTGCAGGCTGTCTCACGTGACTTTCGGTCTTTGTGCAGTGCAAACTGCATGCGGGCAGTGGGTTGGGGGTGGGTGGGGTTATGAAGAGGCTGTGATGATGTCTAAAGCATTGCCATTCCTGTTCCCACTGTGTATACGTTAAATTATGCAGAACAAGGTATCCCATGTAATTGTTAATGTTTTTTTTATCCTAAGATAATAAAAATATAATACACAAAACAGCAGGGAGACAAGTGTTTGCAATAATGTCAACACTACATTTAAAGGACTGGTGATTTGCATGTATTGGAATTGGCGTCCATCCCTAATAAATGTATGCAATGTTGTCTTTTCTTAAAGAAACCAGCCTTGAGACGTGTCTTCTGCATGGAGTTCCCCAGTGCTTTGAGTCATGCTCAGAAAATTACTTCAGAGGTTTATGTAAAATTCTCCATCTACTCGCAGTTAATTAAAATCATGAAAATGAAATTCTGTAAAATGCAGTTGTCTTCAAACTGCAGGGCCAACTGAGTTAACTTGACGCCATTGCTGTCAACTAAAGTGGCAGCACCCAGCCTATGCGTCTGAATTTGAGCGAGGTGGAGCATGTGCACAAGCGCTGTGACTGAGAAAAATGCTGTATAACAGGTTGTTGTCGTTGCAGCTGCTGGAGCTGTGCTAACAGTAACTTCCTGCTTTAAAGGTCAGCGCTGCAAATAGCGGGTGGAACCTGAGGTAGGGAAGTGATGGAAGCATTATTATTAAAAGTTCAACTGAGGGCGAGGAGCCCACTTCAAACAAATAAGTGACTCAACCAGGGAGTTGAGCGCTTACTTTAATGGTTCGGTGAGAAAAAGCACATCAATCTGTTGGAGAGGCAACAGTTTGTTTTCATTCAAACTTGACAGTTCATTGTTCACACAACTGAGCTTTCACTCACAGCTTTTTGATAGATCAGATGGATCATTGTTCTTCGGATTTCCTGAAACAGTTTCAAAGCAAACTGACCTATGAGCTCTTATTAAAAACATTAACATTTGTGAACCAAAAGCAGCCTGACCTCATACCAAACCCATCAATGTTGCATGCAGAGTGGCTGCTACTGGTTAAGCAAGGCGTTCTCCACATGAAGTGAGCAGAGGAAGGAAAGGCTACCAACCCAGGAGGGAGGAGCGCAAGGCCTCGGGTAGATGGGCCTACTCTGCTCGCAGGCTTATGCATCTCCCAAAATGAAAGAGTAACAGGATTAACGACCATGTCGCTGTGATGGGAGAGCAGAGTGTGGCAAGACCCTGGCTAAAGCATGGCCCAAAGTCTCCTGATAATAAAATAAAGTATGAATTAAACATATATTTAAAAAAAAATGGTTCCACCCCAGAGGCAGACAGTCACATAATCCCCTTCTGCTCTATTAAGACTCTATCCTCAGCTCTTTTGGTTGATAGAGACATCAAAGCCAACCAGTGTAGCATCAAATGAGACAGGCAGCAGTCGCAGGGGCCCGGCTGTAATTGGCTGAGCTGAGAAGGGGGGAGAGACTGTGGTAGATTAATAATGAATGTGCTGTGCTGTGCTGGGTTGAGAGAGACCAGAGAGAGATGCCTCAGCTCTCTATAGGCAGGCGAGACTGAAGAGAGCAGAGAGGGCTGACTTCAGTGGAGTCCACATCTTTGGTTTTGATTGCCCTCCTCATCACACACACACAAACACCAACCGATGCAGCCGGAGAAACAGCATCTGAAATATTAATCTAATCAAAATACAGCTTCATTTGTATGTCCTGAGCACCGGCCCCTCTGAAAGACGTTCGTTTGTCTTAGTTTTCTGCATTAACACCTCATGAGATGAGACAAAAATGGATAAACTGGAGATTCTGAGGAATATTTACTTTGTATATTTGAATCTGAATTCCCCTCCATTATGTGGGTCAGTATCTCACAAAAATAAGTACATCCCTCACATTTTTGTAAATATTTGACTATATCTTTTCATGCGACAACACTGAAGAAATGAGACTTGACTATTTAGCTTGTATAACAGTGTAAGTTTGCTGTCCCCTCAAAATAACACACCACACAGCCATTAATGTCTAAACCACTGGCAACAAAAGTACACCCCTAAGTGAAAATGTCCAAATTAGGCCCAATTAGCCCTTTTCCCTCCCCGGTGTCATGTGACTCTTTAGTGTTTCAAGGTCTCTGGTGTGAATGGGGAGCAGGTGTGTTAAATTTGGTGTTATCGCTCTCACACTCCCTCATACTGGTCACTGGAAGTTCAACATGGCACCTCATGGCCATGAACTCTCTGAGGATCTGAAAAAAAGAACGGTTGCTCTACATAAAGATGGCCTAGGTTATAAGAAGTTTTCCAAGACCCTGAAACTGAGCTGCAGCACGGTGGCCAAGACCAAACAGCGGTTCAACAAGACAGGTTTTACTCAGAACAGGCCTCGCCATGTTCAACCAAAGATATATACTTTATAAACTCAGTGTTTTTACTCTATTATTATGATGTTTGTTTACACAAAGGTCCAAAAGACACACATACACAAACAAGACCCATAACAACACATGGAGATGTCAGCTGTACACCTCTCCAGCTACCAGCCCAACTCTGGTCTGAGCTGAGCTTTGAACCAGCAACCCTCCGGTTCCCAACCTAATCCTTACAGACTTAGCTACTGTCAGCCCTGTGCTTAGCATCAAATCCAGAGGTTGTCTTTGGGAAATAGACATACGAGTGCTGCCAGCATTGCTGCAGAGGTTGAAGGGGCGGGGGGGTCAGCCTGTCAGTGCTCAGACCATACGCCGCACACTGCATCAAACTGGTCTGCATGGCTGTCGTCCCAGAAGGAAGCCTCTTCTAAATCTGATGCACAAGAAAGCGCGCAAACAGTTTGCTGAAGACAAGCAGAGTAAGGACATGGATTACTGGAACCATGTCCTGTGGTCTGATGAGACCAAAATAAACTTATTTGGTTCAGATTGTGTCAAGCGTGTGGTGGCAACCAGGTGAGGAGTACAAAGACAAGTGTGTCTTTCCTACAGTCAAGCATGTTGGTGGGAGTGTCATGGTCTGGGAGTGCATGAGTGCTGCTGGCACTGGGGAGCTACAGTTCATTGAGGGAACCATGAATGATCCCCTCACTTTGGAGACTGGGCTGCAGGGCAGTATACCAACATGATTACAACCCCAAACACACCTCCAAGATGACCACTGCCTTGCTAAAGAATCTGAGGGTAAAGGTGATGGGATGCCAAGAATGTCTCCACACCTAAACCCTATTGAGCATCTGTGGAGCATCTTCAAACGGAAGGTGGAGGAGTACAAGGTCTCTAACATCCACCAGCTCTGTGATGTTGTCATGGAGGACTCCAGTGGCAACCTGTGAAGCTCTGGTGAACTTCATGCCCAAGAGGGTTCAGGCAGTGCTGGAAAATAATGGTGGCCACACAAAATATTGACACTTTGGGCCCATTTGGGGCCTTTTCACTTAGGGTTATACTCGCTTTTGTTGCCAGCGGTTAAGACATTAATGGCTGTGTGATGCGTTATTTTGAGAGGACAGCAAATGTACACTGTTGTACAAGCTGTACTCTCACTACTCTACATTGTAGCAAAGTGTCATTTCTTCAGTGTTGTCACATGAAAAGATATAATCAAATATTTACAAAATTATTGAGGGGTATACTCACTTTTGTGAGATACTGTATATTATACATCCAGCCAAGTCAACATGCAATACGATACGCTATTTTGGGGTATGATGTGAAATTATATTTGTGTTGCATTTACATCTGCTGGTCCACCTCTCCCACTAAGCCTGATGTTAGTCCAGTGGTTCTCAAACTGGGAGGGCGGCCCACCCTGGGGGGCCTTGGAGCCTCTTCAGGGGGGTCGTGGATGTTGAGCGGACCTAACGTTGCATGAATAGGATTCATGTGGTGACATAAACAAACAAAAGTGCTCTGAACCACTGTGTTAGTCCTTAATGGAAGCCCATTTCCATAAATATTAATATTCATGTTTCATGCTACATTAATTCAAGTTGTAAGATACTAGGTGAAAGCTATAATATTGTAAGTTATATGATGCTAAGTCAAAATAAAGAGATATAGGTCAAGGTTATGACAGACCAAAGGCCTGGGGCCAGTTTCACAAAGATAGACTTTGACTATGGCTTAGCTATAGTAGATAGTCAGACTTCAGTAAGACATCTAAATCAGACTGCTGCACAAAGCACTGAAGACACTGACTATCTTAAGTAGGACTACACTGCAATGATTTCTGGGTAAAATAAGACACTTTTCAAAACAAAAACAATGGCGGATAGAGCAGGCGCATCCAACCACTCAGTGCAGTTTACCCCAACGGAAAATATGTGTTTGTTGAAGCAGTATAATAGTTATAAGGTAAAAAAATTGCAACAAAAGTAAACCGCGTTAACCCTACCGTTGAGTGGAGCGTCAAAGATATACAGAAAATATCTAAGAACATGGTACAAGATGCCAAAAAATAAATATTTAAGAGGAAATATCCTAAAACAGGGGGAGGCAGGGCTAAGTACTTCAGCTAATTCATCTTTCAGACTCAGGATAGCTTCCTTGGGTAAACGAAACCGACCGATGAAGTCCTCATTGTTGTATATTTCCAGTAGGTTACTGCGGTCACTAAAAACTCCTTCCTTCTCATAGCTCTCTCCATAATATCAGCAGCAAACCACAAATCATGAGCCATTTTCGTTTTTTTTTTTTTTTGGCTGTTTGAAATGTAGCTGATTGTTACTGGTGGTTACCATGGTAACGTGTTAGACATAAATTAGCCTGGGGGTCAAATTTTTTTGGTCTAAACTTAGTCAGTCTTTATTTTTGTGAAACAGTCTAACTTGCATTGGACTAGTCTATGAGCAAATTTTAGACTAGTCTAACACTATGGACCAGTCTAAAATAGCTTTGTGAAACCGGCCCCGACATCTCTAATTCAATTCATTTCAATGGAATTGCGGCGATAACGTGATTCACTCAGGGGGATGAAATCAATCTGTGCAAATCTTTCAGTGCTGCTTTGAAATTATTGTTCCGTTAGCGACCGGCTTAATTTTCCCTCTTCAATAACCATTTTATGAACAAAATCCTGTAAAAATCTCAGGGAGGAGTAATCCTAACAGTAGAGAGAAGATAGCGAGAATCTCTAAGAGCTATTGTGACTGACTAGCGAGTTAGCAGTTAGCTCGCCAGCTACAGTAGATCACCTACGAGCCCTGCGAAAGTCACAACCTCACCAAGTTTCAAGAACCAAATAATTTTAAAAAGATTCGCAGACTTCGCACTGTAACACTTTCTGATGTGCAGTCCTTAACTCAAAGTTATGACTCACACATGAAAAATATGATACTGAATCAGAATTCAGAGATTTTATGTCATCACTGTGACTTAGTATCTCAAAATATTGTCATGAGCAATTATCATGCATAAGTTTTTATCTCTTGTTTTTGTTCAGTTGTTGTCTGGTAGATATGGTCTTCTATAGTCCATGCATCAAACTACTCTGAAAAGAGGGGTGGAAAAAGCTAACATAGAGATTTAAGCATAGTATTATGACCAAATGGGGGGGGGGGGGGGGGGGGGGGGGGCAAA
>NC_060164.1:16833616-16835294 GCF_021292245.1 Micropterus dolomieu
TAGTATTATGACCAAATGGGGGGGGGGGGGGGGTCTGGCCTACAAATAGAAGATAAACCCAAGCTGGTAACCCCATTTCCCCTCCATCTGTTGGTAGCAGTTGTAGAGTATGGCTGCACTCACCAGGACCTGGCAACCCATCCCCCAAGCCCTCTTTCTCTGGCTGACTGCACAGCTGTGTTGCGTTTGGATTAGGCCAAGAATAAAACAGGAAGTAGAAATTAAACAAAAGCTTAAACACACAGAGAGAGAGCGAGAAAGAGAGAGAGAGTAACACACACACTCTCACACAGCCAGTGTAAGTTACCAAAGGCTCTGCGGCAGCAGCACGAGTGACAGCCTGTAGAAAAGTACACACACCCACACGTGTAGACCATCACACTCACACAAATATACTACAGTATGAACAAAGTCATAATCTGCCTCCCACAGACTCACATAAGCACAGGCACAGGACCACAGGCATATCATTTCTCTGTGCCTACACTCACGCTCACACATATGGTCTTTTTACATGTTAAGTGCCTTGCTGCCTCTCCTCCCCTCTTCATGGTGGTCTGCTGCGGCGGCTCAAACATGCTCAATCAGTCTTGGAGCATGTCAGCGTAATGAAGCTAATATGGCGGAGTATTTCGGTTGTGAGACGACACGCAAACATTATATTCTTAACTGTGAATGAGATAGACTGCATAAGTTGCTCTGATTACTTATGCAATCACTCTGATCATCCTGCAAGCTGGTTCAATAGTGCCAGAATATGGCACCCAGAGATGTAAAAAACATTTCATTTCTTGCAGTTTTTCTTAAATTAATCCACTACATTAAAGCTAAAATCCCATCCAGCTTTTGTTTGAAGAAGATTAAGATGAATATTTAAACAATTCCTGCTTTTATCAGCATATTATTAAACTTATAGTTTTAATCAAAGTGGGTGCAATGATGTTGATTCGTCTCTTTTAGGGGAAACTTCATGAATACCTTATGGTCAAAAGCAGCACAAGACTCATTCTGGATTAAAGGAGCATCCAAACAGCATAAATCTGAGTAAATCCTTGATAAGAATACATTGGATACTGCCCCTCCTCTTTCCTTGTATAACATTTTAGCTCTTAAAACTGTCATTATTTTCTCTGCTGTGAACTTGGTCCCACTTTCAGAAAAGCCTCTGCATGGTTTCTCTTTCTGTGTGAATGCACCAAAATAGCTCGCCGATAGCACACAGGAACTATGTCGAATGAGGAAGTGGAATTGGGAAGAAGAAGGAGATGTTTGGAAACACGTAGCTCTATGTACATACGCACGGCGCAGCCGGAGTTAGTGTAGTTGGCAAGGTGCATTTGATGGAAATCCATTAAAGTGCTTCTCGTCATGAGTTGGACCAACTGTTAATGAATATACGGTAAATGTTTTCAGATGTTATTTTTACTGTCAAGACCTGAGTCACCTCATGAGTCACACAAGATTTGTTTCTGTGTGTGTTGTTCTGTGAGTTTTTGTTGACAGATACCAGTATGCCTATCAGTCTGTGTGTGTTTATGTGTGTCTTCATGAACAAGAGAAGCACATGGAAACACTTACTGTATTGCTGTAGACATTGAACCCCCCTCCCCTTTCCCCCTCTCCAAACACACACACACACACACACACACACACACACACATACACACACACACACACA
>NC_060164.1:16835394-16851159 GCF_021292245.1 Micropterus dolomieu
CACACACACACACACACACACACACACACACACACACACACACATACACACACACACACACATACACACACACACACACACACACACACATACGCACACATACACACACACACACACACACACACACACACACATATACACACACACACACACACACACACACACACACACGTACTTATTCTCTCTGTGGTCAATAAAGAGCACATATGTCCATTGTACTGAATAATAGTGAGCATGCATAGCCAGAGACAGAACACATGCACAGAAGCGTAACTTGCATTTAGCTTGGCTTTCTGTGATAGTGAAAGGTGCTCCTGCTGCAGGGCTTTCATGTTTATATGTGCATGTGAAAATGTATATTCACACACCAGCGTCTGTGCATAATATCAGACTTTATTTTTCTCTACCTGACTTTTAACCTGATATCTTAGAGCAGGCGTAATCCTTCCCACGAGCCTCCTTGCTCTCTTCCCTCTCTCCATCTAGTGTCATCAGGAGGGTAATATGAGACACATGGCTGCTGATGACAGTCCCTAATCCTCACGCTGATGACTGATAGTTACACGCACACTCCTCATCCCCATCTCATCCTTATAGACCAAGAACAAGTGAGGGAGATGCAAGTGTGTTGGCTGATACTCTCTGCTCAGTCCCTCCGCCCTGTGTCTCTCCCAGCTGAGAGTCATTATCTGAAATGACTGATGTATGGCTGATGGACAAGACCGATATTAGTGTTTGTGCTGGAGAGTGAAAGTTAGAAATGGCACTGCAAAGTTTCAGAGAAGAGAAATTGCTTCAGGGTTCTACAGTTCATGAGATGCATTTAAAAAAGCATTTACTGTACATCTACAGAACATATAATTAGACACACTGGACTTCTGGTGGTCTTATAAAGGTTATTTTTTTATTTATTATCACAGTGACTTTTGGTCTTCCACTGGTTTAAAGTGAGTCTATTCCATTCACATGTTTTTACGATAATTTTTAAATTTTTTTCAAATTTGTGAGTGGAGAGTGGAAACACCAGAAATTTGAAATATTGTAAAATAATATATATTCTATAAATAATATATGAAAGAGACTTAGACTTAAATCATGAAGCATGTGACTTAAATGTCCACATATTTTCCACATAGTTGTCCACCTTTTGAGGTTTAATGGCACCTGACGGGAGAATAAACATAGCAAATTTCCTTTTGCTGATTTTCCAGAATTTGGTTAAAATTTGCATGTTTGAATGGAAACCTTATTTATTTGATAAACAGCCACAGCTGTGGCCACAAGTGACAATTACAAGATGATGATTATTTTAATAACATGTATTGGTAGCACAAGTATAGAAAAGTGATCAATTTGATATTGGACAAAATATTCTTAAATCAAAATAAACTCCCCATCCACTTACTAGGTTTCTCATGAGCTTTCAACCACAACTGAAAACTGAGCAAATCCAATTTGCTGCTGAAGACTATGAGATGGGGTTGAAAAAGCTGGTAAGCGGACCTTGAGTCAAGGTCAAGAATTAACTTTGATTCTCAAGACTCATACAATCAGCAGACGGACTCAGTAATGTCAGTTACAAGACTATCTGGTTAGCTAATATTAGCCACCATATGCTAGTGGTCATACCAGACTAAATAAGACTGCAGCAGCAAAACCCTTGACTGTAATGAATTGAGCAATTGAGTTTTAATTGATAATGAGTTCAACTATACATTTGTAAGAGGAAGAGTTCAGTTTAAGGTCTTCAGTTTACACAGGTTTAGTTTACACACATACGATTCATTTGGTTGTTGTTGAAAATGACTTAGGCTACAGTTTCTCATCCAAAGACACATAAATAAATAGTTTGACATTTTGAGAAATACTTTAATGAAAGCACAATAACTAACATGTTATATCTTGTTTATTAATCCGTACAAAAACAGAATTGTAAAAATGGATTTCAACGCTGCAGTAACAACAAGATTATTATTTTGCATTTGGTTTGCTGTTTTCCTGTGTCCAGTCTTTATGCTAAACTAAGTTAACAAGCAAGAAAGCGATTATGCATATATTTCCCAAAATGTCAAACTATATATTAATTTAAACATGCATTTATTTAAACCTTCCTTCTTGTCTGCAAATGTTTATAGGTGAAGCAATTTTCACCATATTGGAGGATACCTCTGGAGAAGTAGTCTGCAATGGAAATTTCTCGTGTGTACATACTTGTACAAACAAGTGACATACTTTCTGGAGGCCTAGTGGACGTCAGTCACGGGAGTGGGTAAGCGTGGTCTGTCCTCTCATTTAGAGCCTGCCAGTCAGCCAGCCACTCAACCAGCCCTGGAACCAGCCAGCCAGAGCTTTTTAAAGGCCTTGTGATTTGACAGAATCCCGTGGGGGGAGACGGGGGGGATTAGGATTAGCAGCTGTTTCCCCTCAAACACTGGAGAAGATACGCTATAGCTACACCACGCTGATGGCAAATTAATAGATGAATAGAACATGCGTGCATCGACTCAGATAATGTGCTAAAGCTCCCCATTTCATAAATAGCAAGGAAGGTGTCCTTTTCTTGAACCCGGCTGTGTGGGTCTCTTGTCACACACATACTGAGTAGCAGGGAGGGACGCAAAGGCATATTGCGGCAGTGAGAAAGGTTTAAAACATCATCACTTTAATCTGGGAGCACAAAGCCAGCTACAGATTACGCTTCTGCCTCTCAAGCGATTCGCCTGCAGATCCGGTTTAGATGACCCCCACTAACACCCTCAGAGACAGGGGCTTTTAACCCCAAACAAACACAGACAGCAAGCAACCATCAAATGAGAACACACAGTGAGCACACACACACACACACATTATCACATCCATGGCATGCACATTGACTGTACCCACCCACAGCATCCAAAAACACATACATGAAGGCACACACACACACACACACACACACACACACACACACACACACACACACACACACACAGGAGGACACCTATAGCACATGCTCACAGCTGCAGACAATGACAGATAAACACACAGGCTTATGTCAGTTCCACTTGCATCCATTTCAGGCTATTAAGCAAGACACGAAAAGCCCAAACTGTTGCGTAGCTAACAGGTTTTGAGGTAGAAATGACACAATTGCTGGTGTGAAGAGACAGCACACAGAGACTGTCACAGAGACCACTTAAAGTGAGGATGACACTGCTGTGATGCTGTCAAGAATTACTGAAAAATAAAGGGCACAAATGCATGTGTGAATTATCCAAAGGTTTTCACCAGATTCACAGAAAAAGTCAAAACTCCTCTGCTACTGACCTTGTGGACCAGTATTATCTGTGTTAAAGGTGGAATGTGTAAGAACTGAAAGATGGAATCCATACAACAAACAAATAGGGGGGCAGAATATCACCAGAGGAACCGCTAGCTGCTGCTGACTGTAAGTGCTGTTAGCTCAGTAAGCCGTGCAGTTAGTAGTGGTCTTATTAGCTGACTCTGCCCGGACTGTGTGAGCTTGGAGCACCGGGGGAGTATTGGTGTTTACACCTCTAGCACAGCAGGTTTGGACCGCCGTGAGGACTAGTTAATCAGGCCAGGGGCGAGGGACCCAGCGGGGTAACCCTGACGACGAAGACAAGAGAGGCTTCAAGCATGAGAAAAGTGAGGTCAGGCAGAAGGTTTTACAATAAGTTAACAAGGCATTTACAGTTTTTCTCCATTGCTTAAACACTATAACCAGGCTTTTGAACTAAAATTTCAAAACCATTGAGGCTACCAGACAGTAGTCTGCAAACCAATAGGTGACATCATGGTGACTACATTTCTCACTGCCTACACCATGTGGTCATTGAGAAATCACTGACTTTCAATATTGTTCACTCAATCAGCACAGGTTAAACTCAATTAGCACACAGCTACCCAGGTGGAAACACAAACAGTCAAAATTGATAAAACACCAATCAGAAGCTTCAGTAGATAGATAAAAGGACCAGAGTCAGTTCATTCAGTTTTGGAACAATAGATCCAGAGAAATCTTTGGGAAGAGGTGCAGGACAGAGGGAGGAGGAGGAAGAGGAGGAGGAGGACGAGCAGTATGGAGAGGAGAAAGAGGTGAAGGAAGAGGAACAGTAGGAGTTGGAGGAGGGGATGGGATAGGAGGAAGATGAGGAGGTGGAGCCGGAGTACGGCGGTGGAGTAGGTGAGGGAGGAGGTTGAGGAGGTAGAGGGAGGAGGAGGAGGTGGTGAAGGGGGTAGAGAACAAGAATCTCTGGCCTGTACCAGACCAAAGACAGGACGCTGGCGCAGAATAATATGTTGTTTGGTGTGTTGTACTGTACAGTACACTAAGGAATGAAAAATGTGTGCAAATGTACATTTATTATTTCTTTTGCGATCATCATGTGAAAAGGTTTTTGAGGGGGAGAACCACAAGCAACAATACTTATGACCAGATTTTGTAGTATTGTTTTGAATTTATCTCAGCAGTGTGAAAAACTGTGTTGTAGTGTGTGTGTTTTTGACGGTTTGTGTGTTATGTCTGAGGGCAAAGTTTGGTTTTTGAGCAAGATTGAATGGTTTTGAGTAGAAAGCTTCATTTTGACCTGAAAATAGGATGTTTTGGGAATTGGGGGAGAAGTTATGGATTTGTGTTTAGAGTTTCGAGAAAAAGAGGCATAATTTCAAGAAATGTATTTAAGCCATCAAGAAATACTGTAAGGTAGCCGTAGTTTGGTAAAAGAAAGAAACTTGAATTCAGAGGGTGTACGGATGTATAATATTTGCTTTCTTGACATTTTGTGAATTAATTCTGTTTATTTATTAGACTAAAAAAGCTAAGAGAGTAATGTGATGTACTTGCTGCTGGCACAAATTTCCCAGCTGAAAGTACAGAGGGAGGTCTGAGCTATCGGATTATCACCTATTGAGGTACATAGAGTTAGGCTATACGAGACAGGATCTAGCTGGTAAGCATGCTAACTTCAGCGGATATCTCTGCAACACAATACACAGTCAACATCAGAACTGTTATTTCTTCACATTCTGCTGATCATGTCAGCTAATTTTTTTAATACTTTAAGCTAAAAGTCTGGCCAAATATTATACATTGCACCTTTAAAGGAGCTGAGGCACCCAGACAGATTTTCGCTCAGTCTCTTTTAAAGTGGAGCACCAACCACACAATTAGCTCCCTGTGAGTTAATTACTAGTCTTCTCTATATTGCTTATAAAAACCTTGAAAGACTACGTTGAATGCAGAAAGAGCTCAATTCCACCCGTCTGGCATTTCCTGCAAATCCAAATATCAAACTATTTTACCTAACAAGATTGGCACACTGTATAATTTACAATATTTTCTTCTTTGTTTAAAAGAGCTAGCTCATTTATATTTAACTAGAAATGTGTATTATTTAAAGCAATGTACATTGAACTAGAACTTAACCTTTGCTAAAGAGACACAGATACAGAACAAGCGGAAATGGAAAGAGGGAGAAAGCGAGATACAAGAGAGAAAAGGGACATAAAAGAGGAGCGAATTCGGCAGTGGTTTGCCACAATACACTTGAGACCTGAAGGATGAGTCAGAGAGGAGATGGCCATGTCAAAGAAAATTGTGAAAGCAAAAGACAAAAGAAGGAAGGGGGGATTTTCAAGCACAAGTAGCATTCTGTTTGAACTCAGCCCTTGATTTTTGAACTTGGAGAATAAAATGATAACAATGTCATCGTATCTCAGTCAGCCTTTTCAACTCACCAAAGCTTACAGAAAAGTTATTCTCTGGCGTGACAAAGCAGTGTGTTTTTTTTCTTCACAACTAATTGGTCTCACCCCCCCCCCCCCCACACACACACACTTCAGCCATTTGTGTCCTTACGTAGAGCAGATCTGGCAGATTTTTTTTCACACTTTACAATAGCAGAGCTTAACCACTCAAACCGCATGGAAAATGTCCCCACACCCTTAAATAACGGTTACGTGTATGTGTGTGTGTGAGAAAGAGAGAGAGAAAGAGGTAAAGAGAGTGAGAGCACACCCTGATGTTTCCTGTCTCCAAATAAAGACTGATGGCTTGTGTGTTCATGTGCATGTGTGAACGAATACAGTATTTGTATGTGTGTGTGTGTGTGTGTGTGTGTGTGTGGGCTTAGATACCTAAATTCTCCACTGTGCACAACACCGCCTATGTTAAAGTAAAAATTTAAGATCTAAAAAAAACAAAAAATGCTGACACATTTGAATAAATATCAGTGTACTCACATACATGGAGGAAACACACCCCCTGTAACATTACCACTCCCAGCTGGGTGGGATCATGTTTATGTGTGAGCTCCAGTACGAGTCAGATAAATCAGGACAAGAGGACACACCTTAAAGCCTCTGTGTATGTATTCGGCAACATAGAGAGCCTGATTTGATCAGATTTAATCACATACAGAGAGAAGGTGCACAGTATCGACACGCATCTCTTACGTGTCCTGATGCAATGACGAGGAGACATACACACACCATTTGTGTGTCACAATAAACCCAACATCACGTTCTTTCTGAATGATTTCAACCATGACAGAGACTTCCATCAGATAGAAAATGACAAAATGCTGAGGTTTCATGTCTGTTAACTTCCTCTGTGATTTCTAGAGAGAGAGAGAGAGAGAGAGAGAGTGTGCATGTATTTGTGTGTGAGACAGAGAGAGAGAGAGTGAGAAAGAGAGGTCGTATCTGTACTTGAACACTCACCACTACCACAAATAAGTGAGTGTGATTCATCACTTCCTTCCTATTAAGCACGAACAGTGCAAGAGCAGAGGGTGTAATCCAAACGCTACAGTTCAGAGCACCAGGCTCTCCAACCGTCTGCATGCATGCACTCTATGTACACACACCTGCACATGATGTAAAGTGCATTCACTATGTAGTAAGTCAGCTTTTCTGATAATTTAGAAAAAGCTTCTGTGCATGGGTTTGTGTGTGTGTGTGTATACAGTAGGTGTGTGTATGCGCGTGTGTTTGTACGTGCAGTATGTGTTGTGCATGAAAGGGCCTCCAAAAAGTTCTGCTCTCGACCTCTGGTGCCATCTGGCAGTGACAGGGCAGAAATGCAAATCAGATACAGGCAGATAATACACCACGCTCCCTCCCTCCATTAGAGCAGCCTACAGAAATAAACTAGGTCAGACAGACCAGCAGCCAGCTGTGTGTGTGTATAATAAGGCACATGCGCCTCTCTTTGTGTGGGGAGACAGCTATACATGTGTGTGTGGGGGATGGGTTTTGAGTTAGCATCGAGGGTTCATAATATCCTTACTTCTGATGCTGCACGCTAAACAGTCACAAGCAACATATAGACAAACAGCAGCTCATCTGGTCAGCACTCCTTCAACGATTTCAGACAGAGAAGGCACTTCTAGGCTGTGTGATAGGGCAAAGGAGCTGGGTGACATAAAGGTTCTTATCTGAGGCTGAAATTAGCCACAGCCAGAGCGCAACTGATAGGGAGCGTATTAAACTCTTGAAAATGAACCACCCGGGAGGGTGATGCAACGCAGAGGCAACGCTGGCGTAATTCAGACAGATGCGTTCTCCTCTCTCATATTGCTGCGACGCCTCTGAATTATGAATGAGGCCCCATGCACCTCTTCAATGTAAAAAGCTTCTTCTCTTCATGCTCACAATATACTGTTTGTTTCTGTTAATGCCTCACACTCAAACGCAGCTTCCTATCATCACTGTTAGTTGTGCTAAAAATCTTAAATAAAGGTTCAGAGACTATTTGAGAGCCGTTTTTAAATCCCCTTTGTCTGAGGACAATCAAACAGCGCACAAAGCAGATGGCATGTAGGTGCTGATCTAAGACAATTAGATTGCTTGGTGTTGTATTTGAGGAGCTCAGCTGTTTTATGCTTTACAGGGATACAGCAACCTTTTGGCAAATAAACTATTTGATCTGCTAGTTTAAAACTTCACTTCTGTGTCCCATTTATTTGGTTGCATGCTGATGCATTGTGTAAGTTTGTATTAATTCAAAACTTCATGCTGCACTAAAACCTGTCACACATAAATCTGTTTTTTTTACCTAAAAGAATTTGTATGTCTAAGTTTCTTTTACTCATTCTATGAGATAAACATGGAGCAATATGAGCTGAATAATAAATTACTTTCAGAATCATTTCAAACGTGGGCCTTCTATTAATAGTCACTCAAACATTTCCTTCTCCAGCTAACTTTCTTTGTTTTCTTTCTTTCTGTGTAAATTCGGTCACAAGGGAGGGTCAATGATTCTCATTTCCTGCAGTTTGGTCCTCTTTAACCAAATGACTCTCCACTCCCTGAATTCTCTAAAGTTCCTCTGAGATATGCAGCCGTTTGTGTCTCTATGTTGGTATGTATGAATGTGTGTGTACTTACTTACCAGTTCATAATGTACATGTGTGCAGTGTGGCATGCATGCATGTGAGTGTGATGCATGAATTTAGAAGAAAAGGTGACATGAGATGAGTTAATATTTTCCAGGCTGGTGGGTGGGAGGTGAAAACTTTGTGTGTGTGAGTGCTGTGTTTATGTGTATGCGTTTGATTACACATTTATGTGCACTTTCTGTGTGGGTGAATGAAAAAGGTTTCATATAATTTTGCAGCATTCTCAGAAAAGTGTATTAATTTCACTGAGGTGAATATGCTACATGAGATTTATTGGTTGTTTGTGTTTATCTGATTGTTAGAATAACAAGCTTTTATTCATCATGAGCTAACTGTTTCAAGCTTTTATTCATTACTTTTAGCTAACATTCACTACTCCCTACTCCCTATGTAGTGAGTTGTATGTAGCGCACTATATAGTTATAGAGCTCACTGGCACTATTAAAACAACACATTTGGACACTACCCCAATCGTTATTTTGGCGCAGTTATTTGTGTCATTGCCGTTGGACAATCAGTTTTTTCTGTCAGCGCAAGGCATGATGCTATATAGTCTAGTGATGTGCGATACCACTTAATTCCTATCCGATCCAATACCAAGTAATACCCAGGCTGGTATTGCCGATACCGATACCAATACTGTTTACATATTATATTTCTGGTTTAATATGACCTCGCCCTCCCGTTTCTGTATTTATGAGAGATATAAGGAGTAGGTATCATCAAGACATCAAACTACTGTCATATTCTTTAATTATAATGAAAATATCCTGCTCAGAACTGCCGCATCATAACATCATCCTATTATTGTGACAGACTAAATCTCAGATGTTTAGGGAAGTTTGCAGTGTTGCCAAAGTATTTCACTGTCTTTGCACACACATCACACACAGCGTCATTATTACCTTCACAGCTAAAATACAGCCAGACTTGACTGTTTCTAGAGTCAGCAAGAGTCAGTATTCAATCGCGGGAAATGTAAAGGGCTGCAGCGGCTCACTTCACAGAAGCTCCATCACAGAGCCTTAGCGAAAGCATGACTTTGACAGGCGGAAGGGAAAGTAATTCCTATCAACCGAGTAGCCTATAATTAAACCATCCTGGTGACAGTAAGATACTTATGATGAAATACACACTCACTCCAAATGAGTTTAGATATCGATCCTTATATATGAGTATCGATCCCATAGCAGGAAACGTTGGTATCAGAAATATTGATACTTTAGGATCGATCACATCACTAATATAGTCCACTATATAGTAAGTAGTGGGTGATTTCGGACACAGCCTTTATATCCTATAATATTCAGGTGTTACAGTTGACTATGTGGATATATATTGGTCAGAATGGTTTAGAGGGGGTTTTCAAAGTCCAAGACTGTGGGCCTCACCTTAGGCAAAGCTTGGAAAAAGGTTAGTTACAATTGAGCCAAGATAGCCTAATATTGCTGTTTTACATAACTTCAGAGTACACCAAAAAATTTAAAAAAAAAGGTCTGTCCTAAGGCATTTATTAGTTTCTTACTGATAAAGTGGAAAGTCAAATTCCCCCAAACTACGGTATCTCTGAACTCTCTCTTTAACCAAATGATGCACATTTAGGCTATTCTATGTGATCTACTTTTTAAAATAAATAATGATGTAACAATGTTACATTTTTTTCACTTACATTCACTGATCCTCCCCTGAAACTGTTAGGTTACTCCTCAGGGAGGCCCGCCTCCCACTTGAAAACCTCTGGTTTATACAAAGCACAAATGACTGGAGTGGACCCACTGAGGACAGGTAAAGGACAGGACAGGCAGGATTGGAATCAGTTTGACTTGGCCTACAGGCTCTGCTCTCTCCCTGCTTGCTGCCGCTCTATCCTTAACCGGATCTTTCCAAAACCAATAGTCCCAATAAATCCATCTCTATGGGATATTCAACCAGCATTATTTTTGTCTTTCCTCTGTGGTGGAGAAAAGCGCTCGCCACAGTTCAGAACAAGACATCCAATCTGCCCTCGTCGCTATTGTCTTCCCCACCAGACAGCCAAGTGAATGAATGCTCTCGGCCAAATCCCCCTTCCATGTGCAGACACAGACTCCCTTGCCCACAGATATGCTCGGCTCTAATTAGGCAGACCGCTGGACGTGTTGCGGGGGGAAATGTCTCTACAGACATATCGTCTAGTGCCAACTTTACAGATTTATGTCTTTTCATCTAGTTTGTGTGCATGTGTGTAAGCTGGTGCTAAGGGAGAGAAACACAGGGAAATACTGAAGTTGTTTTTGATTATTTAGTGACAAAAACAATCCTTACTTTTACTGTATTGCACAAAAAAGCACTCGATGAAATGTGTGACTGAGTATGTGAGCGTGTGAATGTGTGTCCGTGCTGCAACATGTTGCATGGCCTTGCACAGCCCTGCTGTTCATGCAGTTACAGAGTGTACAGTATGCTGCAGACCTACAGAACAGGCTGAGCATCCCCCTGAGACCTGCGTCATCAGCACAGAGGTTATTTCCTGTAGTTGAAGAGCAGCATGACTCTCTTGCTGTTCTGTGTGTGAAGAAGCATCAGGCCCCCTCCGCCACACACACACACACACACACACTCCCAGTCCCAGTTTCTTCTATACTGGATACAAGTCTCAACAGTCACATTTGTTATTTCCTCTTTGACTTTTAATGCATTCAAGATATCCCAAATGAAGATATCCCAGCCTGAATTATCATTGTCTAATACCACGGTTTCAGTATGTGAACATGAGCACTGAATACCAAAACTGTTAATCTCGTCAGTCTGGTCCTTTTGAAGGTGAATGTTTCAAATATTCACTTCAAGACGGAAAAAGTGAAAACTGTCACGGTGGTTATTTTTAAATGTCAAATTCGCCGCAGTATAGCTGCTCTGAATTGAAAGAAACAAGCCAATCCCTTTTGGAAATATAGTTTTTCACTCTCAGTGCATTCATGGGTTATGATTACTACCGGTAGGCCTAAAAGCTTTGGCGCTATAATAGAAGTGCTACAGCTCAAAGAAGAAGCTCAATCTCAAGGAAGTAAATATGAAATATGAAGCACTACAACATGCATGAAATTTTAAATTAACAAAGGCATAGTGTACATAGGGGAAATATTTCAGCTGGTACAAAACGTGGCACTAGCATGCATGCAATACAATTTCTGGAACATGTTGCTTTACTTGTTGTTTAGAGTTAACACCTTTGTGACCTAATTTCCAAAAAATTGACAGACACAATGCATTGTAACTATAGTTAACTAAATCTATGAAACACACTATAATGCAATAAAGAATTAATGAACTTCAGCCTACAGAAGCAACCACAAACACTTACGCCTCCTCTCTTTCTTTATGGTGGTTCTTTTACGGCAAAGAGAAGAGCTGTTACCTACTGCTTCCCCCGACTCATCTCCTCCCTCTTCTCCTGTGTCCCTTGGGAGGCTTTGCAACACGGTCCCTTCCAGCAGCTTCTTCCTAACAACAAAAACATTGTCTTATTCTATTTTATTTTTCCTTCCCTCCATCTCAGTGAAGCTATTACTCTGCCTTATTCTGCATATGACCTGGGGGCGATGGGAGGTAGAACACATTGGCTTTGGATGATAATTTCTTTCCACAGAGCTGAAATCTACAAGCTGCACTTCTCCGGTGGTGGTTTTGTAGCTATTTGGTTTTGTTGCAGTGCAGCAGAATGGAGGAGAGTAGTGCTCTCAGTGTGGCCTATTGGTAACAGTTTTAAATAATATTATTACATTAAGCATTAGCCCACTCAAAACAAAGAATGAGGCGCCAAAATACATGCATTTTTGCCAAGACGACGTCCAACTCATCCGCTAGTGTATCCTCAAAGCTAGAAGCTGAGGGAGAAGGCCATCGGGTTTACTTCCTACATTTGAATGTCCATATAATGTTACCATCTTCAAGGGATTTTGTCTCTTTTCATACATATTAACCCATCTTGTAAAGAGTTACATCTGTTGATAAAAGAATGAATGATGAAAAGCTGCAGAACCAAATGCAGGGGACTTTCTTATGTTCCCCTGCTCTATAGCACATAATGGGAACCTGAAAAAGATGTCCTCCAGCTCTGTATTGGCTTAATATGACTTGGGCTATTGTGGGAAGTCGTCAAAGGGGTTTTGTGTTTCTTTGTGTTTTGTGTTTCTCAGTACTGCTGGCTCTCAATATAATAAGCCTACACTTGAGGGAGCTTATCAAATAGTTGGAGTCATGGAATCACCAAAGGTCAATGCTGAATGCTTCCTTAGGTGAAAACATGCAGCAATAAAACATTCAGGGTATTTTTGTGGATCATCATCAAACCCAACCCAAACAAGAGTTTGAGTGATGTTTGAGTAAAATATTATTGACAGAGCCACCCAGACTCACCACAGACAAAATTTTTTCAGAATAAAATAAAATTATAATCATTGGTTTGGTAGTGTTTACATAGCTGTGCTTCGAAAACATTTATTTTGACCTGATAATGGCACTAGTTGAAAAGTTAATGGATCACCAAAGTGATTACAGTTCATCCTGAGGGGCATATGAATGTCTGAACCAAATTTCATAGCAATCTGTCTGACAGTTGTGGAAACATCTCACTCAAAACCACAAATGTCATCCTCATGGAATCACCAAATTCATTAGCTTTCATCCTCTGGGGACCAAAAATATCTGTACAAAATGTCACGGCCATCCTTCCAATAGTTGTTGAGATATTTCAATCAGGACCACAGTGGTGGACTGACCTAAAGACTGACATTGTCATCCTTAGAGCCACACTGCTTGCATGGCTAAAAATATGAATTCATGATTTTTCTACAACACCTGTGTGTGTGTGTGTGTGTGTGTGTGTGTGCATGTGTTCATTTTGCTTTCTTAAGTGGGCCAAATAAGCAAGCAGCAGACTGGTACAAATCCGACACTGGGACTCACTGGGACTACAAAGGACTGAAATTTGATACACTTGCAAAAACAACCAAATCCCACAGGAGTTCTCCTTCAAGTTAAGTTTTTATTCCCTAGCCAAATACTTTATTCTTCACTTTTGTTCAAAGATAAATTTGCTGTTAACTACACTTGGCAAAGATCAAACAAATATAGTGTTTTTTTATGTGTGGGTTGGGGGTGAGGCATTCATTTGTTAGTGGCACAGACAGAAAGGATTTTCTGCTACAGAAACGGCTTGCATAGCACATTAAGAGCTTCATTAATTCACTCCACAAGAACTTTACAAATCAAAGAATGAGTTTTAAATTAGATGAATTCATATAGTATTATGGTGGTGTACTTTCACTCTACACAACTTTCTTGTCTTCAGTTGGCATCAGGGTGGTGGCTGTCCAGCTGTGCAGTGCTTTACTTATCTGCATCAACCACCTGAAAGACCAATACATTCAAGGTATAGTGTATTTAGCTGCCACATATGTTCAATTTTAAAAGTTAGTTAGTTTGAATGTGTGTAACTACACCACAATAAAGTATTTTACTGATGGACCCTGATCAGCAGGAGCAAACTGCACCTAATTCTAGCAGCCATCATACCGAACAAAGAGCAATGACACCTCCTAGTGGCATCATGAGTTTAGTTGGATGAGGGCAGTCATCTGTAAATCATAGAAATGTTACATATTTATTAATATATATATATATATATAATTATCACAAATAAAATACAATAATACACAGTTCAATGAAATAGTTTTTGCTTTCAACTGTATGCATTCTGTTTTTGTTTCCATGAAGGGGATTTCCATTGATTGTACATTTGTGCATTGTACATTCCATAGAGAGAGCTTGACAGTGTTAACCAGAGCCATAGTTACCATTGAGGTCATGTGTTTTAGAAACTGACAAGTGGTGGCTATAATGATTATGATTTTCTTGCTTTTAAACTGACAACACTTTAGAGACTTTCTTTTTGATCTGTGGTTGGAATATTCTGAAAGGCGTAAGAGGTGCATTGAAGGGACTTGTAATTTCAGTATTTCTAATATCCTGGTTACAGCTCTGCTGATAAACACTGGCAGAGAGTTGGTAAGTTTGGGGGTTTCCTAAACACAACTATTTATAATACCATCCTCTCACTCTTTAGGCCTAACGTTACACACAGTAGGAAACTGTACAAACAGTACAAACACCTTTGTTTGTACAATTTCGTGTATAGGCTGTATTGTACGCTGGACAGATTGCACAATTCGTTGTTTATTGGTGACAGTAACTTAAAAAGCATGTAAAAAAAAATCCCCTACGTATATCCCCGCCTCCACAGTTAGATAACTAAAGTGAAAGAGTCACTAGTCCCTAGGCTTGAGTGTAACGTTAAGGTGAGCTAAAGGATGGCAGCCGATTCAAACCAGCATTCTTTGGGATTTATGATCTTTGTTTCGCTCTACCTCCTCGTGTCAGTGTAAGTAAAGTTACATATAGCATAAATATTAAGTTTCTGAGCTATCTACGTTAAATGCTGTATCGCAGGCGTTGTGTTTATGTCTGTTTACTAACTTAACCTGCCCCTTGACAGTGCTTCCGCGGTGTGGGGTTAAGGATTTAATGTATGTTTACGCTAGATTAGTAATTACAGATGGCTGGTAAAGTTTAGGTAAACGGTTGGGTTATGTACTTACGTATCATATAACGTTTAGACAGACGAGAGGTGGCGGTTTTGGCGCTAAGGGGTGGTTAACGGGGGAAACAGATCGATGTGTAACAGAATTCACCCGATTCATAATTTTACCAAAACTCCAACCGTTCAGGAAAGAGAAGCAAACTAACACAATAAGTAGGTGACGTTAGGCGATTTAAAAGATGTATTTCTGCAAGCTAATGTACTGAGTTGTAAACTTCCTTTCAGTTTCGTTTTCTATCTGCTGTTATCACCAGGATTTTCCCCTCCGCCTCAACCCAAGCGCAAAACAACCACGGAAGTCTGTGTACCGATGGCACGTACGAGCACGAAGGGAGGGAGTGTTGTCTGTGTGGTGCTGGTAAGTGTCACTGATAATATTCATGAGTTGAATGGTTGAACATCTGTTTACAAGTTTAGCTGCCTTTTTAAAGGTGCAATGTGTAAAGTGTGGGCAGAGTTTTAGTATGAAACATTTTTTAATAACTAAAATTACACATTTAACATAGTTTCACCTGGGAGATTCAATTCAATTTTATTTATATAGCGCCAAATCACAACAACAGTTATCTCACAGCGCTTTTCATAAAAGAGCAGATCTAGACCGTACTCTATGATGCTATTTACAGAAGCTCAAGAGCAACAAGAGCAAGCACTAGGCGACAGAGGCAAGGAAAATCTGCCTCGACCAGTTGGGGATGAAGGAGGGGGGGGGGGGGGGGGGGG
>NC_060164.1:16851179-16852601 GCF_021292245.1 Micropterus dolomieu
AGGCAGAAACCTCGAGCAGAACCATGGCTCAGGGTGGGCGGCCATCTGCCTCGACCGGTTGGGGTGAAGGGGAGAGAGAGAGAGAGAGAGAGAGAGGGACAGAGAGAAAAATAGAGGGATGGAAGGAGAGAGAGGGGGGAGGGAGGCAGCCTACACAATATACACACACAGAGGTACAGACAGTAAAGGTAATGTTGCTATAGACTAAATGAAAAATGGTACAGATATTTATAGTAGTGTTAATGGTAACAGTCGTAATGTTAATTATTATAATAACAATATTAATAATAGGACTAGTAACAATAGTCGTTGCAGCAGATGGTGTCGAGCATGTGTCTTAAATGTGGAGATGGTGTCTGCCTCCTGAACCCAAACTGGAACCTGGTTCCACAGGACAGGAGCTTGATAGCTGAACGTTCTGGCTCCTAGTCTACTTTTGGAGACTCTAGGAACCACAAGTAACCCTGCATTCTGGGAGCGCAGTGCTCTGGTGGGGTAGTAAGGTACTATGAGCTCTTTAAGATAAGATGGTGCCTGACCATTAAGAGCTTTGTAGGTAAGAACGATGATTTTAAATTCTATTCTGGATTTTACTGGAAGCCAATGCAGAGAAGCTAAGACAGGAGAAATATGATCTCTTTTCCTGGTTCCTGTCAGAACACGTGCTGCAGCATTCTGGATCAGCTGAAGAGTCTTAATGGACTTTTTCGAGCAGCCTGATAATAAGGAATTGCAGTAATCCAGCCTAGAAGTAACAAATGCATGGACTAGTTTTTCTGCATCATTTTTAAACAGGATGTTCCTGATTTTTGCAATATTACGTAGGTGAAAAAAGGCAGTCCTTGAAATTTGCTTAATGTGAGACTTAAACGACATGTCCTGATCAAAGATAACTCCAAGATTCCTCACAGTGGTGTTGGAGGTCAGGGCGATGCCATCCAGAGTAACTATATCTTTAGATAATGCGTCACGGAGGTGCTTGGGCCCCAGAACAATAACTTCAGTTTTATCTGAGTTTAACATTAGAAAATTACAGGTCATCCAGGTTTTAACATCCTGAAGGCACATTTGAAGTTTAGCTAACTGATGAGTTTCATCTGGTTTGATCAATAGATATAACTGAGTATCATCTGCATAACAATGAAAGCTTATGGAATATTTCCTGATAATATTGCCGAAAGGAAGCATATATAAAGTGAAGAGGATTGGACCGAGGACAGATCCTTGTGGAACTCCATGACTAACTTTGGCGTGCATGGAGGACTCATCGTTAACATGTACAAACTGAAATCGATCTGATAAATAGGACTTAAACCAGCTTAGACCGGTTCCTTTAATGCCAATGAAATGTTCCAGTCTCTGCAATAGGATCTGATGGTCAATGGTATCAAATGCAGCACTAAGATCTAATAAAACCAGTAC
>NC_060164.1:16852701-16884370 GCF_021292245.1 Micropterus dolomieu
TTATTCACTGGAAGGGCAGACTAGAGGGCACTTCATTGTGTGTTATCGACTGAAAGGGCAGACTAGAGGGCACTTCATCGTGTTTTATCCACTGGAAGGGCAGACTAGAGGGCACTTCATCGTGTGTTATCCACTGGAAGGGCAGACTAGAGGGCACTTCATCGTGTGTTATCCACTGGAAGGACAGACTAGAGGGCACTTCATCGTGTTTTATCCACTGGAAGGGCAGACTAGAGGGCACTTCATTGTGTGTTATCCACTGGAAGGGCAGACTAGAGGGCACTTCATTGTGTGTTATCGACTGGAAGGGCAGACTAGAGGGCACTTCATCGTGTTTTATCCACTGGAAGGACAGACTAGAGGGCACTTCATCGTGTTTTATCCACTGGAAGGACAGCCTACAGGGCACTTCATCGTGTTTTATCCACTGGAAGGACAGACTAGAGGGCACTTCATTGTATGTTATCCTCTGTAAGGACAGCCTAGAGGGCACTTCATCGTGTGTTATCCACTTGAAGGGCAGACTAGAGGGCACTTCATTGTATATTATCCTCTGTAAGGACAGCCTAGAGGGCACTTCATCGTGTTTTATCCACTAGAAGGACAGACTAGAGTGCACTTCATTGTGTGTTATCCACTAGAAAGACAGCCTAGATTCATTGTGTGTTATCCACTGGAAGGGCATGTTTTATCTACCATAGGGCATCCTAGAGAGCACCTTCGCGGCATTTTTGTTTTTTCCAAACACAGAGCACAGGAAGTCATGGCCTGGCACCTGAAAGTACTAAGAGGTGCAAAAACTACATGTACAACTGTCAAAATGGAGATAAATGAAATTCAAACATGGTGGGGAAGTTCAGTTCATATCATATATATTTGTGTTCATTCTATATTTTTTTTTCTTTTATTTTTCATCTTTTGCATTTGATGGATTCAATAACTTAAAACTTAAAAAAATCTGTAATTATGCAGTTGCTTTTGGATTGATGATATGGATAATAATATCACAACTATAAAGTATTTAAATTTGAGGAAATTGCTTCTACCTTTGTGAGTAATTATAGAGTGTGAGTGAAAACAGATGTGTGGACTGAAAGAATGAAACAATGCAAACACCTGTTACATAAAGTCTTACCTTTGTGTGTTCATAATGGCCACTGATTGTACACATTCAGATTTACACATTTAAATTTCAGTATATTTATTTTATTTTCTTTGTGAACTATTTACAATGATGTTAAATATTTTGCTAAAATGTTTTGCCATTCAAAAACATTTCTTTGGTTATAAAAGCACTCATGCAAATACTCAAAGTGTGGTAAAATGTGGATAAACGTGTGTATTTAGCTGTATTTTAGTTAAACATGGAGAAGTGAATGCAGTAGTCACTTTTTGTGGACATTTTCCGGTGAAAGGATGTTGCAACTGAGGGACATCACAAGTGACTGAACTTGAGCCAGCTACTTTTCTTCATGAAGAAGCAAACAATAAACATTTTACAGCCACATTTTTAAGCCTACAGGTATAGAGTCCAAATATATCTTATAACACACCCAACTCATTCTCTTATAAGCATTAAGAAAATGGGAACTTTTGCACAAAATTTTGTACAAACTATTTATTGATGTACATTGAATGCAGTTTTTTTATCTGTCGGTTTTGGGGCTCTACATCCAGAGGGGAGGGTTTAATATTTTGAAGATTTTCATAAATCCAAGAACCTGAAGGATAATTACAAAAAAACAAAAACACAACAACACTGTTTTACATTCTGAGGCAAAAGTAAAGTAGTTGGAGAAAAAAAAACAATTATATTTCAGTGCTTTATGAGGATTAAGTGGTACTTTGAAACATTCTTTATGGTGAATGAACATTGTGTTACAAAGAGAAAACTTTCAAGCCACTTCTGCAGCATAATCCACATTTCTGCTGTCAATCTATATGCCTAACCCTCTTTTGCAAATAGTCACATTCATGAAAAAAACATCACTAAATACGTGACTTCTGTCTCATTCTTTGATCTTGCCAGCAGGCAGGCGCGAGCTCACTCATTGACTCATTCATTAGTCTGAACTACTATTGTTGTTACTGACGCACTTTAAAGTTTCTGTTTAGATTTTTATACCTTTTGAAACAATCACTGTTGAAAATATAGCCTTGATTAAGATAGAACTTTTCAAACTAGACCTATTTTTGAGCATGAAACACAACAGGAGTGTTTCATACTCAAATGATTTTTGGTTTAGTATAAATTTTAAAATGTCAGCATCAGTTTAATCAAAGTCAGTTTTCTTCATTATTTTTTTATTAACAGTAGAACAAACCTGTCCTTCATTTATTCTGACAATCACAACCTTTTGAAAGTCTCTGTGTTTCTTGACTTCCTCTGTCTGTTTTCTCCCAGTAGCGTTCCAAAAAGTCTGTCCCAGTGAGTGAAGTATGGGGCATAGTTTACTTTGAATTTGAGGTGGTGGAGGTCATGGTGCGGAGCTCCTCCGTAGAGGCTTAAAGGCACCAGTCTATGTGGAGACCAGGGAAATTCGTAGCCCGAGTGAGCCTCAACAGACAGATACATGTTTATGACATAGAAGAGCATCTCGGTGAGTGTATGGCAGTTCAGGAGGGCAGGGTTCAGTGTTGTGAAGAAGCTGAGGCTCAGCATCTCCCAGACACCTGTGTGTTCTGTTGCCAGCGAAAAGGAGGCCGTGTAGATGTGGTGCTCCTTGTGGAAGACATACAGCCAGGACACCTTGTGATGCAGCAGATGCCACAAACAGATCTCCATGTCGAACAGGAGGAGGCAGGCCAGTACATCCTTAAGAACAGACTGCATCTCGGGTGCCAAAGGAGGAGAAGACACAGGTCTCAAGTACCAATGCACAACAGAAACGGGGAAAATGAAGCAGACGTGGTTGTGGAAGATTTTGAGCAAGCACCTCGAAGCCACTGCCAATGTCACCTTGTTTTGAGGCTGGATCTTGAAGCGGCGTACCAGGGTGAGTCTTGAACAGAGCAAATCCAGACATAAGTAAGGCAAGCAGCAGCTCAGGTGGATGGTCAGAGAGAATAAAACTGGGAAAAGTGGAGATCCAAGGAGGCTTTGTTCTCTCAGCCAGTCCCAAAGAATCTGCAGAAGGAGTTTCTCTGTGCTCTCTGAATTTGTCATCTCTGCAACATGAGAAAACTTGACTGTACTGACACATTTCTACTTTCTGAAGGATGGTGAAATGTTATGTAAGACTCAAGTGAGACTTGAAAAGCATTTCCTGGGGAGTTTTTTATTGAAGACTCTGAAAACAGAAGTTTAACCTCTTTGTTTCCATTAGATGTCTCTTTAATTATGTGAACGAAGTTTGCAATGTCACTTTTATACTGTTTTAAGACAGTGGATTTCTGCTTCCAAAGTTCAAAGTTGTGATGTTATTGCAGTTCTTACAAGAGTTAACTTGTTACAAGGAATTAGTTGTGTTCAATCTGTAAATCCTGCTGCCTCATCTTTAGTAGTAAATTGTTGCCTATTTGGTTTACATTTTGCAGCACATTAGTTGAAGTATCTTAAAACTGGAAATTGGCAAAATCAAACAAAAGCTTTTATGCACACTCTAGACCTCCTTCATTGAATCATGACTAACTTAATAATGTAAGACAATGAAATAAAATGAAACCGATTGAGAGCTCTTCTGTTTAGGATGATTATAAATGTCACATATAACAGGCATTTTGTAATGTATTTTATTTTACATTAATTGTGAGAATATTGAATATCTGAGACAGTTTTTGAAGAGGGATCAGTTGCCTGGCACTTCTTGTAGATTATTGATAGCTCTGTCTACAGTATTTCCTGTTTTGATCCAGTAACCCAACAGCAAAGTTAAAATAACTGCAACACTGGCCTTAAATACCCCCAATGGTATGGTGTCAGTACTACACTGACCCCTGCTGGGTATTTTTAACCCAGTGATTTTTAGTGTAACTGTTCAACAAAAAAGGAACCTGAAAAATACAAAGAAACTTACTTCTCATACAGAGAAAATAAAGTGTGTCCATTTCTTTCAGTGTGGCTTCGTTTCTGGAGCATTTCTGACAAACTGTGTGGAAGAGGCACATATCCTGTGATTTTGAAAAAAGGACACTTGCAAACATCTGAGCTTCACCCACACTGTAAACACAAATAAACACAAACTGATTTATACAATTCAAGTTCCCTTTATTAGTATCAAAACCTTAGGCACATCTTGCATAAAGCTGAATAGACAAAAGCCCCTTTTCCACTGCACGGTACCAGCTCGACTCGCCTTTTTTTGGTTTTCCATTGTGGAAAAGTTGTACCTGTACCTGCTTCCCGGTATTTTTTTTCGTATCACCCCCGTCGAGGTTCCAAACGAGCTGAGGGATACTAAAATGTGACATGAAAACACAGCAGACCACTGATTGGTCAGAGAATCGTCACTATTCATTGCACGCGACAGAGACCAGCAACAGAAAGTTTTATATTTTACAATTTTCATACGTTACTTTATCACTAAATCCACTTATGAGAAGTTTTGAGGTAATAAATCAACTGTGTAGATTTCGTATATTGACAGTTTTACGAGGAGTGATGGCGGAACAAAAATGTGCTTGAAGTGAGTTGAGGAGCTCATACTCTTGGTATATGTTCGCCGTCAATAACTACCGCTGTCAATACTGTACATCTAAATCACACAAATTACAGAAAGTTACACGTGTGTAAGTTAAGTTAGGTTATTTGTCGTTCTACATAGGTAACGTTCAACTATGCCAACGGTGGCTAGAGTTAGCTCCTGAAGTAACATTAGCGGCATTAGCTTTTTTTCCTTTGGATAACTTAAGGTATTCATAGAGTGTATCTAGCTACAGTTTGTTCATGTTTTGTAAAGCACTTTGCAAGGGCATAGGTTCGCATCTGTCTTAACATGTTGACGACGCTCAGGTTAGTTGTCTAAAAAAATCTGTATCATTTAGACTGTTCGGTGTAGCTTTTCACATTTAACTTTAAACAGTGTGCAAATACTTTGCTGGCTGTATGAATTGATCTTAGTTGAACTGAAGTTTATGTAGCCTACTACGACAGTGTTTCCCAACCCTTTCCTGGAGAAAGTTACCCCCTGTCCTGCATGCTTTACTCTCCCCCTGCTTCAACACAGCTGATTGAGGCAGCTTCAGGATTCATAACAAGTTGGTATAGTTTGAATCAGCTGTTTTGGAGCAGTGAGATGTTTAACATACACGGTTATTTAAACAGTTATCCACATAAAGATACTCCTCCTCACCACAGCCACTGTTGGCATATCCTAATTTGCGTGATTTATATGTACAAATATCGATAGTGGTAGATATTTTGATGGAACATGCCAAGACCCATGCATTCAGACTTTTTAAAAATACCAACTCCTTTTCTAACTGTGTAATCTGTGTGTGTACAGTGAATAAAGTAAAAGTATTATTACAGTAGGCTATTGTCTCCACTCATTTTTAATAAGTGGATATTTACAAAATTATCGATACAGGTATACATGCGTGTTCATATTTACGGATTGTAGAGTTTGATAGTCCACATAGTCCAGCAGGTTTCTACGGTCTGAGCTCTTCATCATGCATCTGTGGGGGTCAGTGATCATTTATGAACAACCATTATTTTTATTGACAAATGTACAATATATTAATAAGATAAACACAAACACGTTTTCCAAACAAATTATGTTGCGCACCGCATGAATGTCATTACGACATGATTAATAATTAATATGATACCATAAAGGGCGGATTTTCGATCTCTCCTTGAGCAGTAGTCTTTGTTGGTTTGTTTCAGACTTTTAAAACTTGAACTTTGTTGCAGTATCACACACATCTGGGGCAAGTAGTGGGTTGCTGTGTTTGAGAGAAAGTGTTGACCACGTAATGAGCAATGAAGTCTCTGTCCAGGCTTCTATTATTTATTTATTAATCCCTGCCGGTAACGTAAGTTATAGGCAGGCAGTTATAGGCTACTACAGACTCCCACGAAGCTCAAATTGTAGTCCAGTTTCCACAGTTGTCCGTTTTTCCTATTAAATTCAGCTGATAGCAGTAAAATGCCACAGTATATTACTCTTCAAAGGTAAATTATGAATGAGAAGTGTATGTGTTTCTTTTAAGATGACTGGAAGAGAGGCTAAGTTACACTCTTAATCAACAACGTTTTCTGTGAATGAATGTGGCTAGCTGTATGGACGGAGTTAATGTCATATTTTGACAGAATAAATAAATAGTGCCTGTAAAAAAAGATACTGTTAGTTGAATGATTGAAGCGATAGGTAGCAAGTAGAATAGGCTCAAATCAATATGCTATATTTAAGGAATGAGCCTGCTAATGTCCCGTTACAATGTTGACTAAATAATTAAATATTAATCAATGACAAAAACCCTCCCCCTATGTCGGCATGATTAAACTATATAATTTTTGAATGCGTTTCCTGTCAAATGGCACTCTTTTATTTTGTAGTTTTTCGTGTATTTCCTGTCCTGACCAGCTTGACAGTGGAGGTGGCCTGACAGAGGAGGTCTGCAGTTGGACCCATAAATATAAAGGCCTTTATCGCCTTTATTATGGATATCTATGGTTGGACCCTCTTGTGCTGCAAGTGGCGGCGGGGGAAGCCTGTTGCAACCCGCGGGAGGAGCTCGCGAGGCCGGCCAGCCGCCCGCTCACAGAGCCCTCTGCTCCCGCCGTCACACAGACCGCCACAGCAACAACGGCAGAGGAAAACACAGCTGTAAGGTTTTCATACCGCGTATCTGTCTTTACATTCTGAGTAATGTTGAAACGTTTGAACTTAAATCAAGCTGTGTGGATCGCTGGTGCGTGTGTCGCATTGAACATTACGTCGCGGCAGTTGTGTGTGGTGTAGCTTTGACGACCAGCTACAATGAGGGGGTACTATCTCTGGGTACTATCCTGTAATGGAAAACGGAGCACGACCAAACCGAGCCGAGTTGGTAGTGGGAATGAATAAATGGCAAAAGTAATTGACTGCTTGATCAGATAATTAACCAGCAACAATTTTGATAATCGATTTGTTTATTCTTTTTTGCAATAATGTTGAACATTCTCTATTTCAAGATTCTTCATGAGATTTTTTGGTGTTAAGTGATAATAACTTGAATCTTGAGCTAAATACAGTTTCCTTTTACTACTTTACTATGTTTTGTGGAAAAAGCGACTATGCATAATTTTATTCCATCAGCAGCACTTTTACTTAAATAACATAAAAGGGAGCTTTAAATGTGTAGTTTTATGGAATCATAAGCAAATAAAGACAGCTAATAAAGATTTTTTTTAAATTAGAAGTTCCACACTATGTCAAGTAGTGTTATGTCAAATGCTGTTTTAAGTCAGGTAGACGAGGTAATGGAATAATATCAGGGTTTCTGCAGGTTTCACCTGGTCAAATTTAAGACCTTAAGGCCATTATGAATGAAATCTAAAACCTATATCACGACTTAAAAAAAGAAACGCAAAGGAAATGCAGTCACAAAATTACTTGCAGAGTAAATCAATGTATTCAAATTAGAGTTGAGTGATGTCAAGAAAATTGGTATCGGACGATGTCAACAATGAAACACCGGGATGGACGATGACATTGATAAGCTACGTAACTAACAAGCTGGCATGTGGTGCAACTGCTGACGTGAAAAATGGATCACTGGTGGGAAAAATCCAGAAAAAAAAAGTTCTGTGTCTTGGCGACTTTATAAAACTTAACCTGGATAAATTCAAGAGAGAAGACAGGGAGACAATAAACACCCAAAAAGCTAAACTTGCTAAATAAGTCTATAGTTTTGATGCTCTCCACAATGATTTTATATTCACTGCACAGCACCAAGCCGCTTTGAGCCTCACCACCTTATAATGGCAGGAAAACACATGACCTCAGAATCATTACAGATAGGATTATTCATGTTTGCCTTTTGTATCTTAATTTACTGCTTTATACATTTGTAGAAATTAACATAAATAAGCAACATGAGAACCACATCCCTTCTTTATTATTACAAGCATTTCATTTGTACATCAAAATCCAAGAGAATAATTTCCTCATTAGCTTAAAAGGACTAACGTTAGTTTGCATCCCTAATTTGCTTCAACTTCTCCGTGGTCAACATCGTGCTTTCTTTTAATTTAATTATCAAGATGTACAGTAGAGGACAGAACTTTAACCTGACTACTTAATGCTGATCTTTTCCACCGTCACTTTCTGCTGCTCTCTCTCACATTTGCTCATCATTAGAAGAATGAGGAGAGGGAGGCAGCCATGCGTTGAGTGTTACTGTTGCTTACTGATAATCATTAATGATCGTGTGAAATTTTAATAGTGGCGCTCATTCATTAAGCAGCGACAGTAAACTTCAAATACGTTGCTAGAGACTGGTTTTAAGCCCTAACATCTGTTTTTCCATCCAAGAACCGATAAGGTTGCACTTCCCCATAACTGAAGAATAAATCAGTTTTATCTCTGTGGTACAATCCGAAAAAGACTTGCGGCAATAACACAAAAGCTGCCTGTTAGTCTTTGTAGCGAATTATATTTGGACCCATTTGGATTAGTGACAAAGAACTACACCACACAGGAGGAAAAAACATTCTTGAGCGCTGCGGGGGCATTTTAATGAGCATTAAAGGTAGCGTTAGATGGACGTTGGAAAATAAATACCCCGCAGAAACCCTGCAGGACATCTACCTGACAGCTACTGTTATCAGAGCAGCTCCTTTAATCTCAGAGTGTTTGACTGTCCGAGTGACAGAAATTGATGGTGAATCTCAGAGGAGCAAATATTCTGGCAGTAAAAGTACGGTGTCGGTGTGTCAGGTAATAAATGCTTCAGCTTCTCCAGACCAACAAAAGTCTGTTCCCAAACAGCGGGAGAAGTGAGGCAGGTTAACAAACATCTCCCCTTCAGACTGGAAGCTGAGCAGGAAGCTAACAGAGCGTCTTTTAGTTCAATTTATAGAAAGTAACAAGCAGCTGTATTTTATTTTTTACTCCAGCCTACCTGTCCAGCTGAGAGAAAAGAGCTGTTCAGCTCCATCCTGAACACAGACTAATTATCCATATTTGGGTCACACCTAGCAACTTGTCAATCACAAGGTAGCCCCGCCCTAAAGCCTCCCCTGCTTTCTGGTCTATTTTCCTCTAAATGGGACCATAATTTACTAAATGAACATCATGCTGTGTTGAAGAACACTTGAAACTAGCGACTGAGACCATAAACTCATTGGGAAGGTGTTTACTGAGGTAATAATCAGCTCAGAAGTAGCCACATTTTCTTATGGGCTGCGTCCGAATACTCACCTTTCCTTGACCTCGATGGAAAACGTCATTAGGTCAAGGAAAAATGTGAAGGAGAATCCATAAAGACTTAGGAAAAGAGGACAGCGGGTCTAAGAGAATCTGACTGCTCTTTTCTAAGTGACGTAATTATACGACGGATGTTACTGACGTGGCCTGCCGTGATGAAACTACAATGTTCTGAAGACGGACTACAAAAAGTGCATCTTTGACACTGTGCCCCGTGTTGTAATGCAGGCCATCTCAAATTTGACAACACGGTGGAGTATACTGTATGTTGTTCCTCAAATGTAAGTCGCTTTGGATAAAAGCGTCTGCCAAATGAGTAAATGTAAATGTTATCTAGCTTCATCATTGTCTTTAAGGCTAATGTCAGCATCTGTGACTAAAGTAAAATTAATTAATGATATTGCTGAAGGCTGGCAATAGCCTACATAACGTGAGGCTACACACTGAAACATTATTCTCACTTTGATCACATTACAAGACTAGTAACACAGCTCGCATGGGTCTCAGTTACTGTCGACAGTTTAAGACATAGCCTATGCATATTAGCAAGATATGGTATAAGAGAGTAAGGCTTAATAGGCAATGGTAACTAACATGGTGATCAACATCCTTTATCCGCTGTGGTCTGTGATTTCTTTTCTTTTTTTTATTGTAGAAGACACTTTAGGCCAATAGCTTATTTCAACCACCCACACATAAAATGGTGTTGAAACAGTATCAGAGCCAAAAAAGCCCAAAGAAAACAAACCAAAGGAAAGAAGGAAATTGTGAGTCTTTTTCAAGTATCATAATGTGCATCTGTATTGCAAGGATTTTGCTAAATGTGGTCAACGGATTTTATCGTTTGAGAATGTGCGCTGCTTTAAATGTTGTAGCCGCAAGGAATTGTGGGACCGCATTCTCTCCTTTCCTTTTGTAAAGGATGGTCCGGTGTACCCTATGCTAAAGGAGATATGAAAGGAAGCACTGAGGCACCTTTCCTTAGCTTTTAGAGAATTCGACCAGCTCTTATCATGGCTGCAACTGAAATACTTCCGGGTCACTTCACTCAGAATAGAGCTGAACGATTTTGGAAAATAATCTAATTGCGATTTTTTAACTAATATTGCAGTTGAATATGCGATTCATTTTTAAGCTCTATACCTTCTGTATTATTCAAAACGGACAAGCAATAAATCAGGGTATAGTATGAACACCACAATATTAGATAGATTAAACACACACTGTTCTTTCTTGTGGGTCAGGCCTGTGTTATGATGAAATTAGGTGATGCATGAATTATTATTATTATGAGCAATGGTGGAGAAGAAATTTCAAATTATAATATGAGAGAGATAATTTGAGAGTCAAGTATATCATATTATTTAATCCAATGCATTAAATAATATGATATAATAACAAAGTTCAACATAGTGCATTATACAGTAAGTGCTCAATACAAAACCCACAGTTCAACCACCATTTAATGAGTCCTTATCTCAGTTCACATCTCCTTGGAGTCCATCTTTCATCAAAAACCTCAAAAAATACTCAGTCTGAGGTTCAGTTCAAAAGTTGTTTAATAGACAAGCTTTAGTAATTCTCCGACAACACTGGAGATCCCACCCTCCTCCCCCGCAGCCTCTGATGCTGGTAAGCAGCGCACTAGTTATAACCAGGCTGTAACTCGGGACAGACTGGGCCTCTTTTAGACTTGTGCATTTCACAGATATTTCCTGAGCTGACTGGTGCCTGTGTGTGACCTTACTACATGTGTCTTTCTGTTGTGCATTTTTCCTGTCTGTCAAAGCCACGGACGGCCCGACAATTTCACCCACCACAACCACCAATTTCCCCCGCGGCTGGCGGGTACTACTTTAATTCCCTGTGTGAAACTAAATTTCTGTAGTGTCAGCTTCTGTCAAGCTGAAGGTCATTGTACAACAACAAGTGAAGGTACAGCGTAATTTGCGAAGTTGATGCTTCCTCTGCAGACTGGTTTACTCTCGCGTGTCATGTGACCAGAGCGTAATCGCAGCTTTTGCGATTAGAAAATCTCGTTTTATCACATTGCGATAATATCGCAAATGCAACTAATCGTTCAGCCCTAGTTAAGAACCTTCCTCAGCAAAAAAGACTTTTTGAACGCAGCCATAGACTTCTACAGGTGCTGGTCATATAATTAGAATATCATCAAAAAGTTGATTTATTTCAGTAATTCCATTTCAAAAGTGAAAGTTGTATAATATATACATTCATTCCACACAGACTGATATATTTCAAGTGTTCATTCCTTTTAATTTTGATGATTATAACTGACAACTAATGAAAACCCCAAAATCAGTATCTAAGAAAATTAGAATATTGTGAAAAGGTTCAATATTGAAGACACCTGGTGCCACACTCTAATCAGCTAATTAACTCAAAACACCTGCAAAGGCCTTTAAATGGTCTCTCAGTCTAGTTCTGTTGGCTACACAATCATGGGGAAGACTGCTGACTTGACAGGAAAAGATGTGGTAGAAAAAAGTGTACAAGCAATAGGGATAACTGCACCCTGGAGAGGATTATGAAAAAAAACATTCCAAAATGTGGGGGAGATTCACAAAGAGTGGACTGCAACTGGAGTCAGTGCTTAATGAACTCCCACGCACAGGCGTATGCAAGACATGGGTTTCAGCTGTCGCATTCCTTGTGTCAAGCCACTCTTGAACAAGACACAGCGTCAGAAGCGTCTCGCAAAGACAAAAAGGACTGGACTGCTGCTGAGTGGTCCAAAGTTATGTTCTCTGATGAAAGTAAATTTTGCATTTCCTTTGAAAATCAAGGTCCCAGAGTCTGGAGGAAGAGAGGAAAGGCACAGAATCCATGTTGCTCTAAGTCCAGTGTAATGTTTCCACAGTCCGTGATTGTTTGGGGTGCCATGTCATCTGCTGGTGTTGGTCCACTGTGTTTTCTGAGGTCCAAGGTCAACACAGCCGTCTACCAGGAAGTTTTAGAGCACTTCATGCTTCCTGCAGCTGACCAACTTTATGGAGATGCAGATTTCGTTTTCCAACATGACTTGGCACCTGCACACAGTGCCAAAGCTACCAGTACCTGGTTTAAGGACCCTGTTCTTAATTGGCCAGCAAACTCGCCTGACCTTAACCCTATAGAAAATCTATGGGGTATTGTGAAGAGGAAGATGCGATACGCCAGACCCAACAATGCAGAAGAGCTGAAGGCCACTATCAGACCAACCTGGGCTCTCATAACACCTGAGCAGTGCCACAGACTGATCGACTCCATGCCACGCCGCATTGCTGCAGTAATTCAGACAAAAGGAGCCCCGACTAAGTATTGAGTGCTGTACATGCTCATACTTTTAATGTTCATACTTTTCAGTTGGCCAACATTTCTAAAAATCCTCTTTTGTATTGGTCTTAATATTCTAATTTTCGGAGATACTGAATTTGGGATTTTCATTAGTTGTCAGTTTTAATCATCACAATTAAATGAAATAAACATTTGAAATATCAGTCTGTGTGCAATAAATGAATATAATATCCAAGTTTCACTTTTTGAATGGAATTACTGAAATAAATCAACTTTTGATGATATTCTAATTATATGACCAGCACCTGTATACGATCCAGTGGAGTCGCCCCAGTGCTGGCAGTTAGAGGGAATGCAGGTTTGAAAAGTGAAGCTTCAAACCTGCATTCCCTCTTGGACCGGGCGATGCAAGCAGGGCTGCAAGTCAAACTACGTCCTCGCGAGATTTCCCGCGAAACAGGATAGCGGCGCTTGCGTAGTGTAGACCACGGTGTAGCGGACTAGTGTGCTAGCTAAGCATCATCTAACTTTGCCAACTTCAATGTAACATCTTTCCAGCTTCTCTCGGTAACGGTGGTTGTACGCAGGAATCTTCGTCACAATGAGTATACTCGCCAAAATAGCAGAGATTGAAAATGAGATGGCCAGGACGCAGAGGAACAAGGCCACAGCTCACCACTTGGGTCTGCTCAAAGCACGTCTTGCCAAACTCAGAAGGGAACTCATCACACCAAAAGGAGGAAGTGGTGGTGCAACAGGAGAAGGTTTTGATGTTGCAAAAACCGGTGATGCTCGTATCGGTTTTGTTGGTTTTCCGTCAGTGGGAAAGTCAACACTGCTAAGTAACCTTGCAGGTGTGTACTCAGAGGTTGCCGCCTACGAGTTCACCACTCTTACAACGGTACCTGGAGTCATTCGCTACAAAGGAGCCAAAATTCAGCTGCTGGATCTCCCAGGAATCATTGAGGGCGCCAAGGATGGCAAGGGCAGAGGGAGACAGGTCATCGCAGTGGCTCGAACTTGCAACCTAATCCTAATAGTTAGGATTAGCGGCTATTCCGCCAGTGTATGAGTGAGTGTGAATGTTAGTTTCCGTTTGAGCACTTAGGCTCAGTGTATGAATGTGTGTGACTGGTGAATGCAGATGTAGTGTAAAAGCGCTTTGAGTGGTCGAAAAGACTAGAAAGGCGCTATACAAGTACGGAGCATTTACATTTGGTGAAGACACAAAGCTGCCTCCTGGTTTCACAAATCAGACACATTAAATATCAAATTTCCGTGTGGTTTTGAAACTGACCAATCAAAGAACGAGACACAGATTCAGGTTGTCCTCACACAGAGGAGCAGGTGGGGCTACGTACTGAGGCGCTGCTGGAGGCGCTCTCCCCGTTGTTGGGCGGAAGCGAGGCGAGGAGGCCGGAGCCTTACGGCCTGCTATCATATTAGCTATCATATTAGCCGTCAGCATGCAGACCTGGTTTAGGCCCTACACACACTTAGCACTTGGGAGGCTTGGTCTGGAAATCCTCGTACTCCTCCGCCCGGGCTAACAGGTCGCTGAACCCCCAAGTGTGGTAGGTGTTGTTACCCGGCACATAAAGTCCTGCAGCGTGGCAGTGATGTGGGATGAGGTTTCATGGAGTGATGCTTCACCAGGATGGCGTTTCTGACACAAAGGTGGAGGAAAAACCCAGGTTAGAAAATCTGCACAAAGGTTTTGAGTCGAGCTCAACTTCAGCAAACCTGACTGAGGTGAGCTCTGACTCAATGGACAGCCGGAGAGGCCAACATAGAGGAAACTATGATAGCTTGTCATAGCTATCATAGCTATCATATTAGCCGTCAGCATGCAGACCTGGTTTAGGCCCTACACACACTTAGCACTAGGGATGGGGATCGTTAATTTTTGATATTGATACCCTTATTGAGACTGCGTAATGATCCGATTCTTCAACGATACCACTATCGATACTTTAGTATTACTTGGTGGCGGTTATTTGGTATAGTGATGGCGAGATGAAGCTTTATGAAGCACTGAAGCTTTCCATCCAATTGGTTCACTCATGGGCCAAAGCTTCACGGTGCTTCATTTGCTCTGCTGTGCCATCAAGTGGACAATAAATGTAAAACAGGCAGAGTGATTATAACGGGAACACGGCTTTTGTGTGTGAAGCTTTGAACTGAATAAATGAATGAATGATGTTCGTGATGCCAATACATGACTGATTAGCTTTTTAATAAGGTGTCTGTCTTTATGATAGGAGAGGGTCAAAGAAAGTGGAAACAAGGGAGAGGGTTATGATAACTTGGTTTGTGACTTTAGATAATAGAGACAACATTTTATTCATCTTTATTTAAAAATAACACTTCCACAGTGCTTCAGGCAGTTTCTTTTTTGGGGATGATTTTACCTGCTTTAGAAAATTATTATTAGGGTAATATGGGGTAAGAGTTTAATTCTTACCTAAGCCACAAAATGTCAACACTTTCTTTTCCTCTGTTTCATCACAATTTTTGAAGTTATTTGATCAAAGCAATTCTGACATAAGTTGATAAACTTTTTTAGTCATTTAAAATGAGCTATAGATAAAATCTAACTGTGTTCAAGTTCAAAAGTCCACAAAATGTTGAGGAGGGTCCGCTGCATTTTGCTACTCCTTTCGAATCGCACGCGAAACCTGCAAACCATCTCCTGAATCGGTCACGTACGGCCGGCTCGCGAGGCTTCGAACGTCACCACATACGTCATCAACACAAGCCTAGACACGCGCTTCACAAAAATCATCCTGTATTACTCGACAGACGCTTCGAAGCCTCGATACGGACGGACACATCACTAATTTGGTAAGACCAGACTCAATGGGCATGAGGTAGGCCTGCACGGTATGAGGAAAATATTCAATGTGCTATTATATTGTTATATATTGAGATGACGTATAGCTTGCAATAAATCAGCATATATTTAAGTGTGCATATTAACTGCCTGGTTGATTTATTTATAGGATTAGAATTTAATATTTTAATTACAGCTAAATGCTGTTTCTAGAGCAGCATCATTAATGTTTACATCATAATACTGAATGACGTTTAGAAAGAATAAAAACTCAGTCTGTATCATTCCTCCTCCCCTCTGCTGTTATTCACTGCCTGCAGGTAACGTTACCTGGTAGAAGGAGGAGCGGCTGGTTTGTCTCAGCCAGCAGCTGAGTTTACAACAATGTGCCGAATTTTAAGGCTGCAGACAGACAGTTTTCTATTTCAGCTTGTTTTTAACATTTGGGTAATTGCCAAGTTAACATTAACGTCAGCTGTGCTGGTAAACAACATAGCCTACAGGATGATTTACCTTATAGACAGGTGTATTGATAAAATATTGTCTTTTTACTCGAGAAGATTTTATTGCATGTACTTACTGTAGGCCTAACGAGCGTAGGGGTCGACAACGCGAGTAGTTTGTAACGAACTTAACTTCCCTGTCACCACCGCAACGGTGCAGCATCTGTCTGTGTGTGTGTGTAGGAGCTGACAGAGAGCAGCAGAGGCTGCAGCCTGATGATAAACAGTCCTGGGCCCATTTAGTACCCCGATTCAGTGCAATCATTAGAAACATTAGCTTTCTTATCCATCGTGTACATATAACGTTACATTATAGGACACACTAGTCTCGATAGCAGTATTGATAAGCTCGGACCTTATTGATTTTCGGGTTTTGAGAAATTTTAGAACTGGGTCTCGATCCCCATCCCTACTTAGCACTAGCCAAACTGACGTTAGCATGTTAGCCGTTAGTTAGCTCGCCAGTTAAAAAAGTTCACCAACTAGCCCCGAGTTGTCACCGACTGTTTGTACCAAACTCCATTTAATTTAGAGAACACGCTCACACTCTGGCATTAGACGGTGTCAACAATGAATCACTGGGATGGAGGATAACATTGATAGGCTACGTAATAAACAAGCTGGCATGCGGTGCACCTGCTGTGGTGAAAAAGCATCACAGGTGAAAATATCTAGAAAAATTACGAGTTCTGTGTCTTTTCTGCAACTTTATAAAACATAACCTACTGCTTATGGAGAAACCCAGGGGAACAGACAGGGGGTGACAGAGAGGCGGGGAAAGCCAGTGTGTCTGCAGTGAGAGACCAGAGGTAAAGGTGCAAAGTAGGTACATTTAGAAATAATAAAAATAATGTCCGTAAGGGGTTAAAATGTGCTGTCGCAGGGTGTAAAATGTAAACATTTTTCAATAAAGAAAAATGCAATTCCACCTAATTTTGGAACATTGTTATTACCACATCTGTGGTAAGTAAAGTAAGATTTTGAATAAACTACACCCAAAAGACTTGCAAAATAAGTCTACATACAGTAATGAGCATACTTATTGGTTGTGGAGCAGTGGATAAGACACATGCCTTTGGTGTGAGAGACCTGCGTTCGATTTCAACTGTGACACAGCCATCAATGTGTCCCTGAGCAAGACACTTAACTCCTAGTTGTTCCAAAGGCGTGCCACCTTTAACATATATAGCAATTGTAAATCGCTTTGGATAAAAGCATGAGTTAAGTGACTAAATGCATTTATTATATAAGTGAAATACACAAACTTAAGAAGCAGAGATAAAAGAACCATTTAATACCCATCCCTAAAAGAAACGCAACAGTTTATCAAGACCACCACCTATAGCAATGTTTCTTTAACATATTACTGAGACAAAACTGTCAATTTTACATTTAACGTTAACTCATTTGGTAGACAGCACATTTGGTAGATCAACATACAAGCATTACCGAGGCAAGATTAATTTAACTAGCTAACATGACTGCTGTAATGGCAGAAAATTGTGTCTTCTTACATTTAATCTTTTATGTATGATCTTTTAATATTATCATTATTATTACTATTCTCTTTAACTTTATAGATATATGTGTTGTGTTTTTATCCTTAACCTTTCCTCTCCTGTACTCCTTATGTTAGTCTGTCCACATTTACTAGGGTTTCGGTCAGAGCTGTGAGATTGTTTTGGTGTTTTCCCCCTCTTGTTGTTCCTCTCCTCTCCTGGAATGTTCATTCAAGGCTGAGAGAGGATCTCTGTTCCCCAAAACATAGAAACCTAGACAGTGTAAATGATGATGCATCCCTTTGCTCGGGGGCCAGACGCCCGAAGCCGCCCTAGGCGGCAGGTCTGTGGACCAGCTGTATATGTGTTTCAGTACTTCTCCGTTTATTCTCTTTTGTTAAATAAATTCTTCAAAGACATCGGTTGGTTGTAACTCAATTATTTGCTCAACCCCTCACTAGGAATATAATTTCCACAACAATTTGGCACCCCAGATGGGACGGACGAGGGATTTTGGACTCCGTTGAAGGACAGAAGCTGGCTTATTTTTGGAAAATCCTCCCTGCAGGGAGAAGCTGTGTTCAGCGGAGCCCTGATCTCCGTTCCAGAAAGAAAAGGAAAAGAACTTACACGGTGAGAAATGAGCAGATAATTTGTTAAAAATTAAGGGAGTGAGATTGAACAGAGTGAAGGAAGTGGTCTTATATCTCGCGCCTGAATGATTTGCAGGACCCCTCTGTCTGCTTGTAAACTGAATGAGTAGGTGGAGAGTGGGACTGGTTTAGGGGCTCGGACAGACGTGTCCGGGTTTTCTCTGTGGTGTCTGGGGGTTTTTGGGGTTTCCAGCTGATAAGTTAGGTTTGCAGCGCGTAGCCTCAGACTTAACCGAACTCAGTGGACCCAAATATTTCTATGGACCAGACTACAGACTAGCTGGAGAGAGTAGACTATGGCAAGTGTCAGAGTAAAGTGAGGACTGAGTCTGAATCCACTCCCAGATTACCTTCACCAGTTATGAAATTGATGACTAAAATATTAGACATTAATGGAACAATTTGATAAGCTGGTTGAAATGGGTTTCCTGCAAAATGGAAGCTTTAGTCTAAAACTATTGAACCAGCTAAAGACATTTGGAGAGAAAGGAGAGCAGAAATGCAATAGAGCATGCAGCCCTGTCCAGAGGAAAGAAAAGTAAACAAACTGCAATTCAGATGGGTAAGACAAGAACTGAGGACAAGGAAAGCTCAGAACTGAAAATTAGAATAGATTCATTAAGGATCTGATTAAACTGATTAGCCCATTGATGACTGATCAACTGATTATATCTTCTTTAACCGAGGTACACAAGTCACGGAATCCATTCTGACTGATCCAGTCCTGGACTCCGCTCCTCCGCTGCGAAAAGTCCAATAAAGACACATTGGCTCTCCCTCCAGATTCCCAGAGAAAGAAATGCCAGGAAAAAATAGGACATTGTTGAAGCCATGGCTCATGTGACCAGCGTGACTGAAACCTTCGACAGCTCCACAGACACAGCTGGAGCAATTTGGATAAGGTTGTCAAAGAATATGGGCCACAATGACTGAGATAAACACAGCGATGAGAAAATCAAATCAAGCTGGACTTCTCAAGATCAGCATAAAGATAAGAATAAAATGTTCCTTTCTTAATTACCATCATTATCATCATACGTCACTCTAGCCAGACAAGTAGGAAAGCAGTTTGAAGTATGCTGAGTAAAAATGACAATGCACAGTCCAGAATTACCATTGGACTAAGTTCTGCTCGCATGATGCAGGCCAGCAGCTGGACAGCAAGACCGAATCATGTAGGACTCTCCTAGTCCACATGACCATTACCTTAGAACTACAGCGGTCTAAAACGAGACGCAATGAGACCCTAAACGTTCTGAGTTTGATTAGTCCATAAACTGCTGCTGGAGTAAGGAAGAGTTGTACGTCACAGCACGTCACATCATTGAAGACAGACCGCACGAAAAAACATGCTTAACATACAGATCAAGATCAAAGATCAACATGAAGACAACTGTCAAAAGAAAATGATTGGTGCTGTATCAAGCCATCCTGGTATGAAGAAATTGACAGTTCAGAAGGAGAGGGCAAAGCAAAGGGCAAAAGTCGACATTGGAAAAGAAATGTTGCACAATTTCTAAAACAGACCGGCAAGAAAAAGAAAAGAAAACAAATAGACTGAGCTGGAGGGGGCAGGACGGACCCTAGTGACAGGATCCAGCCAAAAACACACTGGGTGAGTTACAACCTCTCACAGATAAACTAAAAATCTCAAACACATTGAAACTAAAATGAATATCATTGAGATCTTAGTAAGTAATACTAAACTTGAACATCCTTTGTTTGTAATGAATACTGAGCACAAAGGGGTTGGGAATTATCAGAGTAACTGTAATTAGGTCAAAACCTTGCAGGTGACATCATTGCTACATTGTTTGTTTAAAACCGCCCAAGAAGAGGGGCAGATGTTGTGTATATATGGTACTATGTGGTGTGTGATATTCAGATTTTAATGAAACATGACAAAACACTCACTTCGGTAATCAGAGCACTGGGAATGGGAAGAGAGGGTGACCTCTAAGGCAAACACACACACACATGCACACAGACTTTCGAATTGATTCCACTGCACAATAGTCTACACAGTTCAGGTGGACGGATGAGATTATAGATAAATTATGGACATATAATTTAGGGACAGTTAAAGAGAGAGAGACAGAGAAAAAGGTCTGTTTTTCTATTTATTGCAAAATATTATGTGGACGCATGGAGCTGCTGCTGTTGTGTTGTTTCTGTCTCTTTTTCCTAATTTGAGCTGTTTCAAAGGGTATAGTGACATGGGTAAATCAAGTGATTTGTAGCTGGAAGGAATGGGGGAGAAGGGTTCTTACCCGGAGTCGGCTGACTGACGAGTGCCCGGTGGTGGGGCCCGAGAACCGGGACAGCAAGGGTGGTGATGTAAACAAGTCTGTTTTGACACACATTGCTGTGGTTCTGAGTACTGGTGAACTAGTTCCAATAACATCTTTACCATACACCATGGGTGTGCATTGATTCAACAGTGACCTCATGTCTGAGGTTTTAACTGAATGAGAGTTTATAGATATAGGTTTCACAAAGTCAAGTTTGATTTGGAAACAAGAAGCGCTTAAAGGTATTAAACATGCTTGATTGTTTGTTAATACGTTTTGAGTTCTCTGTTATAGGCTGGAGTAACCATCCCCTGTGATGACTCGCCTACCCAATCTCACAATTTTCCATCAAAGGGAAAACTGTGGGGAAGGCCTACCAACAGAGCACAGAGTGGTAGAGTATTATAGACCAACTAGCAGTAAATGGAGCAGTGCATCCACGAGCACTAGGTCTCAAATTTTTACACAAACCTGTTATTGATTACATCAAATGCCACACATTTCTCTGGCCTGGTAAAAATTTTACATTAACCATGCGACTGGTCGGTTTTGTTCTGCAGTCCATCACAAGAAGCATGCTGAGATGACCATTGTTGTCTAAAGATGTTAGCTCACAATGGCCAAACACAAGGCTAGTCTGTCTCAATTGCAATTGGAACATACAGGATAAACCTGGGACATGTGATCACAGTGAGAGTCCATCTCTCCCTCCCACAGCGTACAAGCCTTTTCCATCTATTCCAAAACCTATCACCATAAAGAGGTGATGACGATTTTGTAGACAGAGGATCCTAATAATTAACAAAGGTTAAAAGCGAGGTGAATCTCTCTCCCATGATTCATGGTGAAAAACAGTGCACTTGACCGACTCAAAACTGACGACACTGACATGACAGAGCCTCACTGGCTGAAAAAGCTCTCCACAGTCCGCCATACTTGGGGACTACCAAGACCTGACCTTTGACCTGTGTTCTTACCTAGGTGGTTGACCAGAAGACAGTTACCTGACCTTGTTCTGACACTACATCTTGGGGGGGAAACCAGAAGCCTGGTGCTTTGTTGTCCTGTTGCTTATTTTACACTGAACTAGATGCACCCATTTGCTGCCCTTTAATGATAAAATGCACACTAACAGATTCCCACAGGAGAAGCCAGAACGGATGCTGCCAGCTCATTCCAGGTTGTTGAATGTTATTGTTTAACCCTTTCAAAACATGGTCCAGAAGGCTCAGGTGTGTCCCAAGGGACCATGTGGGCAAAAGGGGGGAGGTTGAATAAAGACTGAATGAAGGTTGCTGAACTAACAGATTTCAATGACATTCGTGAATAACATTTTTAATAATGCTTTAACTGTTTGATATTGCCTACGGTACGGATGGATGATTTACAAGGGTTAACGCTAACATCTTAAAGTATGAGGTTGTATCTGGTATCAGGTAAACTGTCTGTGTTTTTGGACGCGGTGTTATTGGACACTATGAGCTCCAAGATTAAGACTCATTCAGAGAGGGTGAGACCGGTTTAGAACATGCTACTGTCTAGCCAGAGCTGTCTCAGAGAGATTGTGGAAGGAAAACAACTGCGGACAAACTCAAAATGTCATGCTGTGGTAATCTTTCCTACAGGTCCAGACGTGATATTATGGTAAATTGCACTAACACCATGTGAAAAAAATTAAGTTAAAGTTTTCCATAAACAGGAGGCCAGAGCCCTAAAAAGCCTAATAACTGAAATCCATCTATGTTTTCCTTCCTGGTTAATGGCATCAGCAATTTATTTTTTTTTTTTTTGAGTGCTGGTGCTGTAAAATGGTTACAGTATGACTGTATGACAAAATATTTTGGTGAAGCAAGAAATTGTTTTTCCCATATCCGCAAGCGATATTGTCTTCACAGCTGTCCTTTGTAGCCACAGCTACTCTTCCTCACTTGGAGCAAAGGACGTGGGTACTCATCAAGGGCCACAGGTTTTCCTTTATTTGGTGGTGTCGGGGCCTTTTCCAAGGGCTATGGATTACTGGAACCGCAGTGAAAGTCATGGGACAGGGGATACCTGGGTCCACGCCAGCCACTGTAAGCCTATCCCGGAGCCCTGCAACGACGTCGTGCCCTCCATCCACATCCCAACTCAACTGGCTCGAGCTGTGTGTTTTGGGTAACAATAATTCACTATATTCTCTGTATTTTGAATTGACCGTACAGGCATAGGTCATAACATTCATTGGTATTGATGCTTCTACTGGTTACATTTATTTTCATTCAGTTCACACACACACACACAGTGTTAACTTATATCTGTTGTAATCTGTTTTAATAGATAGTGTACATGAGCGCTGAGTTTCCTCGAGCTTCATAAACATTTTGGTAAGATGTATCCTGAAATAGTGTTGATGCATGGCTGAATGTTTGGCGCTGTTGAGAAAAAAAATAAGGGTCTGTGTTGGTGTGGGAATGTTGCTTCAGATAGAAGCTAAATGATGAAATATACAATTAATTTAGTATAAAATATATTTGATTGGCCAACTGAATTCTTAGCCACATACTCTTTCATTTTGATGCAGCAAAACAGGGTTAAGTTAGGTTAAAGAAATTTGCTGGATGACCCTGCATTTTCTTTTCTTGTCAATGCAGTGGTCCATGTCCATTTCTCATGTAAAAACTATATTCTTTTTGCCATATAGCCAGCCATCCTGCTTAAAACAAGTAATTGATGCATTATGTTTTTCTATCATGGCCCAAGTTGGAAACCATTAATCTGCATACATTTGTGTTTGCAGGTGCTGAGTTCATCGCTTTACAAATGTTGAACCTATGCAACCAATTGAACTGCGAGCTTGAGAGATGCATGCCACAACTGAGCAGAGGCCCTGTAGAGATCCTCAGGATTTATGACCTTCAGGTGAGTTTAAGATTACCTTTGCCGTAGTAACAGTGGTGATCACATAATGGTCAATACAGATTGGTATCTCTGTACTATAATAGTGAAATTTGATTATGATATTGTCTTGTGATGACTAGGAGGATGGAGCCATCTACTTTCAATTGTCATTTCTCATCTGCATTTATTTTTGTAAGTTTTCTGGTACATGATCACTTTAAAAGCCATTTACAAGCTTATTTTTCAGTTCTTGGGCTGCCCTGAACACAACCCAAGATAGAAAATCCTCTATTTCGCTCAGATTTTATGTGCTGAACATGACTTTTTTATTTTTCTATCTATCCAAGAGAACAACTCCATCCATGATTGGTCGCCATACGGTCTACTGACAGTTGCAGAGACACAAACAGAGAGAGATGTACTATAGGCCTTCTCCACAAGCAGCTCACCTGCGGTTATTACCACAGAATCGTGAGTGAAAAAGTTCAAAACGCGAGCTGTGTTTTTTGGGCAGTAAAACATACGGCTGACAATGAAAGTTGAAAGGGGACAGGTAGCAGCCTGTATGTGTCTGTCACTGTACGATACAGCAAGAGAGAAACTGAAAAGGGCGGTGCAAGCTGGTGTGTGTGCAGCGTTGTGCGGGACAGAACTGTAGGTGCTTGTGCAAATTTCCACATCCCAATATTGAAAACTGAATACCAACCCAACGAAGGAACAGGGACAAATGCACTCTTCTCCTTTCCTGAAAAAATGTTTCCCAAACCTCCCAAGACCTGGACTATGATTCTGTGTGTTGTTATGTTAGTAGCATCGTCTTTGAACATGGCGTACTTTTAGAAAATAAGTAGTATGCGTACCCAAGGTGTAACAAAGAAGAAACAGACATCAGAACATGGCTGGCACCCTAGAGGGCACAGGCATGTGCCCACTAAAGAGAACGATAGGTCTAAGTTGAGCAGAATGAAGTATATGGATATTCAGGGCTCGACAATAATGATGGCCCGGGGCCAGTAAGAAGTAACAGCTGAACTACCAATTCACTGGCCAGTGCAAAAACAGTATTTAAAAACATCCTGCAGTTGCTTTGCAGCTCATGGCATGCACCGATGTCCAATCCAGATTTGTAGTTATGTGACGATTGGTTGTCAAATGTTATTTCTCTAATCTCAGCGGCAACCTCTGGGTCTGAAAAGTGAAACCTTGCAGACGGAACTTAAAACTGCATTCTCTCTAACGGCCAGCAGGGCGTGAGTCTACTGGTTTCCAAAAGAAGTCCGGTTCCATTAGAAACAATGGTAAAATGTTGCTACTTCTCAGCTGATTATTACTTCTCAGCTGATTATTACTTCTCAGCTGATTATTCGGACACTCTCTGGCGGTCCGGGGGTGCATGCCCACCATAGTTTCATAAAATCCTGTGGGAAACACTGAAGTAGATAAGACACATGCCTTTGGTGTGAGAGACCTGAGGTTAATTCCCCATTTTACAAACACTCATGTACAAACTCCTGAAAGCACTTCTGAACTGGCCGTTCAGGCCAGCTGTGACGAGGTCCACAAGATGAGGTACGCGCGCACTCACACACACACATCACTGACATCACTGCGGCGGCTGATGATATCACTTCCTCCTTCTGCAGGTTCAGCAACCTGTTAGCCCGGGCGGAGGAGTACGAGGATTCCCAGACCAAGCCTCCCAAGTCCCGCCGTAAGGCTCCGGCCTCCTCGCCTCGTTCATGGAAAGGAGTGGCTCATCCCACCAACAACGAGGATGAGAGCGCCTCCACCTGCTCCTCTGTGTGAGGACAACCTGAATCTGCGTCTTGTTCTTTGATTGGTCCATTTCAAAATTACAACGGAAAATTTGTCTGATTTGTGAAACCAGGAAGCAGTTTTGTGTCTTCACCAAGAAGGAACCTCCCAGGCTTGAAAAGTGAAGCCTCCAGCCTGCATTGGATCGTATAGAAGTCTATGAGAAAATGTGGCTACTTCTCAGCTGATTTATTACCTCAGTAAACACCTTCCTAATGAGTTTATGGTCTCAGTCGCTAGTTTCAAGTGTTCTTCAACACGGCATGATGTTCATTTAGTAAATTATGGTCCCTAGGTGTGACCCAAATATGGATAATTAGTCTGTGTTCAGGACGGAGCTGAACAGCTCTTTTCTCTCAGCTGGACAGGTAGGCTGGAATACAAAATAAAATACAGCTGCTTGTTACTTTCTATAAATTGAACTAAAAGATGTTCTGTTAGCTTCCTGCTCAGCTTCCAGTCTGAAGGGGAGATGTTTGTTAACCTGCCTCACTTCTCCCGCTGTTTGGGAACAGACTTTTGTTGGTCTGGAGAAGCTGAAGCATTTATTACCTGACACACCGACACCGTACTTTTACTGCCAGAATATTTGCTCCTCTGAGATTCACCATCACTTTCTGTCACTCGGACAGTCAAACACTCTGAGATTAAAGGAGCTGCTCTGATAACAGTAGCTGTCAGGTAGATGTCCTGCAGTTTGTGAAGTTTGTGTTCTAGGTATTACGTAAATAATTCTAAATGGGTATTTATTTTCCAACGTCCATGTAACGCTACCTCTAATGCTCATTAAAATGCCCCCTCAGCACTCAATGTTTTTTTCCTCCCATGTTGGTGTAGTTCTTTCTGTTGCTAGTCCAAATGGGTCCAAATATAATTCGCTGTATTATGATTACAAAGACTAACAGGCAGCTTTTGTGTTATTGCCGCAAGTCTTTTTCGGATTGTACCACAGAGATAAGACTGATTTATTCTTCAGTTATGGGGAAGTGCAACCTTATCGGTTCTTGGATGGAAAAACAGATGTTAGGGCTTAAAACCAGTCTCTAGCAACGTATTTGAAGTTTACTGTCGCTGCTTAATGAATGAGCGCCACTATTAAAATTTCACACGATCATTAATGATTATCAGTAAGCAACAGTAACACTCAACGCATGGCTGCCTCCCTCTCCTCATTCTTCTAATGATGAGCGAATGTGAGAGAGAGCAGCAGAAAGTGACGGTGGAAAAGATCAGCATTAAGTAGTCAGGTTAAAGTTCTGTCCTCTACTGTACATCTTGATAATTAAATTAAAAGAAAGCACGATGTTGACCACGGAGAAGTTGAAGCAAATTAGGGATGCAAACTAACGTTAGTCCTTTTAAGCTAATGAGGAAATTATTCTCTTGGATTTTGATGTACAAATGAAATGCTTGTAATAATAAAGAAGGGATGTGGTTCTCATGTTGCTTATTTATGTTAATTTCTACAAATGTATAAAGCAGTAAATTAAGATACAAAAGGCAAACATGAATAATCCTATCTGTAATGATTCTGAGGTCATGTGTTTTCCTGCCATTATAAGGTGGTGAGGCTCAAAGCGGCTTGGTGCTGTGCAGTGAATATAAAATCATTGTGGAGAGTATCAAAACTAACCAAATAAATTTTCCCAGATCTAATGGTTAGAATTCAACCCCAGTAGCCTTATTTAGCAAGTTTAGATTTTGGGTGTAGTTTATTGTATTATTTTTGAAGATTTTCAAAATCTTCTCTAGATTTACCTAGTTATTATTCAAAGATGTGGTAATAACAATGTTCCAAAATTATGTGGAATTGTATATTTCTTTATTAGAAAACATAATTTTCTTGGGGGAGGACCCTTAGTCCCCCACACAAACATACCACCTTAATTTTTTAAATTATACTGTCCTGTGAAAGCAAGTTTTAATCCCCGTGGACATTATTTCTATTATCATTTGTAAATGTACCTGCATTGCACCTGCCTCAACTTTTCCCTGCACTCAATCACAAACACACACACACCTTGACCTCTGGTCTCTCACTGCAAACACACCGGCTTTCCCTGCTTCTCTCTGTCTCCCTGTCTGCTCCCCTGAGTTTATCCATCAGCAGTAGGTTATGTTTTATAAATATCACTGAAAAGACACAGAAGTTGTTTTGTTTTTTGGGGGTTTTTTCCCCACCAGTGATCCATTTTTCACGTCAGCAGGTGCACCACATGCCAGCTTGTTAGTTACGTAACTTATCAATGTCATCGTCCATCCCGTTGTTTCATTGTTGACATCACTCAACCCTAATTTGAACACATTGATTTACTCTGCAAGTAATTTTGTGACTGCATTTCCTTTGTGCGTTTCTTTTTTTAAGTCGTGATATAGGTCTTAAATTTCATTCATAATGGTCTTAAAGTCTTAAATTTGACCAGGTGAAACCTGCAGAAACCCTGATATTGTTCCATTACCTCGTCTACCTGACTTAACAATTTGTATAGTGTAGAACTTCTTATTTAAAAAAAATCTTTATTTACTTATGATTCCATAAAACTACACATTTAAAGCTCCCTTTTATGTTATTTAAGTGAAAGTGCTGCTGATGGAATAAAATTATGCATAGTCACCTTTTCCACAAAACACAGTAAAGTAAGTAGTTAAAGGAAATTTTATTTAGTTCAAGATTCAAGTTATTATCACTTAACACCAAAAATAATCTCATGAAGAATCTTGAAATAGAGAATGTTCAACATTATTGCAAAAAAGAATAATCAAATTGATTATCAAAATTGTTGCTGGTTAATTATCTGATCAAGCAGTCAAGATGTGCCTTATTTTGTGTCTGTTAAATGTAGAAATGACGGAAGATGTTGTGAGAAGATGATACTAATAAAGAGAACAGGAATTGAGTTGTATTTGTATTTTTGAGGACCACTATCTGAAAATGGGCATTTTGTAAATTTTAAGTTTACTAGTAGTAATTTTGTTGAGTTAGTATTTATTTATTTATTTTTTTAATGGATTTCCCTCAGAGAATAAGTTGTGCACAGTTACATTTATTGAGTAAAGAATAAGTGGAATTTAATTTTAATAAGCATCAGTGAATAAATGTAATTTAGTATGCAGTAATCAGTACGTTTTGAAAATTTTTTAAAATGTATTATATTTTAGATTTACTCAAATATTATTACCTCTACTTAAATAGTTTGAGGTAATAACAGGATAATTTTCTAGTGATTTCGAGATAACGAATGTTGTCCCGTGATAACGGGATAATTTTTTCGTGATCTTGAGACGACAAACCATAGCTGAATACAGGTGTTGTTGGCAGGTGCATTTCTTTAGGATAATTTCCGATAATTTTTCAGTATCACTACTCAGTTGGTAGAGCACAGGACTTATAATCAAAGGAAGGTTTGACTCCTGCTCTCAAGGACTTGTTTTTTTTTTATCTTTTGTGTGTTTATTATCTTCTTCAACAAAGTTGTTATGAAGAGATTCAGGGGAATCCAGTCACATTTATCTACGGCTATTTCAAATTCAAATTAGCTTTATTGGCATGAATGTATAGCAACAATATTGCCAAAGCTATACATAAAGACAATTAATTTCATACATTTCATTAGATAACGAAATAAAACAGCAAAAGTTGTTTGTATGTGTTAATACAAAATAAAATAAAAAAAATACATAAAATTCTGTAAAAATAAATTTAAAACAGTAAATAAGTACAACAATAAGTGTGTTAGAAAATGAAAATAATACATTAAATTAGAGTAAATAAAATAGTAAACGTGTGTGTAAAAATAATTTTAAAATTAAACTAAGTAATAGTAACGTAAAAAAAAATTAATTTAAATATATAAAATTTTAATTTAAATAAACTAAGTAAATGACACAGTAAAGTGTGTGTGTGTGTTAAAATAAATAAACAAAAAATTTAAAGCAGAGTCTCTTCTCTTGTGGTAGCCATCTATTTCAAAGGTTCCGGAATAGCAGTCAAGAAATGTGTAGCGTTAATTGGATTCCCCTGAAAGAGAAGCGCAGGAATTTCCTGCCTGGGAATGATGGATGTGGACCATCGCTGAGATGCTCACAGTCCAGCATGTGCTTTATTGTGAGCATATGAAACAGTCTTTTCATAAGAACTTTGTTGAAGATCATGAAAAAAATCTGATCTTCCTTTAGGATCAAGCACACAACCCTAAAATTAAGTCCTGTGCTCTACCAACTGAGCTAACCATTGAAACAGAAAACCTCACTGAAATTACCATTTAGAAACATTCCTGCTGACCCCCGTTATGTTTAATGTGGGTTCGGACTCAAGAGCAGACATACTTGCAGAGTGAAGCTCACAAAAGGATTTTAATAATTACACAGGGGGTTTTAGTGGAGTTGTGGTGGAGAGTGAGAGCTGATTGACGGAGTTGGTGAGAGCGTGGCTGAACAAAAAGGTCCTGTTGCTGGTGGCTTGGCGTGGCAGGTGGTGTGGCAGACAAGAATCCCAGGCACTGAAGCAAAAAGGAGAAAACGCGTTACAAGAGGTTCGCTAGAAGTCACTAGAAAGTTGGCTGTAAGTTTGTTACCACTGAAGTGAGTACTACAATCTGGTGCTGACTGTCAGGAGCTCAGAGTATTTCAGCAGGAGCTAAATAAGCCGATTGTCAGCAGCTGTGCCGGAGAGGCAGTTGCCTGAGAGAGTCCACACCACACACCAGAGAAACACAGCAGAAGAAAACACAAAAACACTAACAAGTATACTGGTCACATAGAGACTGTGACAACCCCTGTGTTAAACTACTGTTTAGTTATCTCAATCACAAGAAAATTATCCTGTTATCACCAGGACTGGACTAGGACAAAAAAAAATTTTTGCCGAGGCGGCCCACCAAAATTGGTCGGCACCCTTCAAATATACACCATCCTTCCATTTAGGGGATCAGATTAGGGGTATGACGGAACACTGAGACGTGACATTGCACAAGATTGGTGGCCATGACAAGACAAGAATACATTTTAATAGTCCTACTATTTAGAAAAAATATTAATTTAAAAAGAATTAATTAATTAATTAAATATTCAATTGGGGGTTTGGGGGTCCTCCCCCATAAGATTTTGAGCATTAAACCCTTAATTGCCTGCATTCTGGAGACAATTTCTGCACCAATTTATAGTGGAAAAGTCTTTATGTTTATAAAAGGAAGCACAAAATTCAGGTGGCAGGTGACAATTCAGAATAGCAAAGGGGCTAGGGTGACCACAATCCCGAAAAATTCGAGACAGTACAAGCAGTTGTCCCGACTCCTGTCCGGTTTGCCCCAAAAATTAGACTTAACATGAATTTTGATCATAGCCTAAGTAATCATTAAATACTGATCGTTGTTTAGTTCTCAGGCTCCAGCAGGGATTGCAGGTTATCTGTAGCCTACATTGTGTCATTGTGGTTATGACACAAAAGTTATAGTCGCGAGGACAGGGAAAGTTCAGGCAGCCGCGGCAGAGAGATCTGACACATGCCTTGCGCAGACAGATGTGACAGACAACGCACTGATGAAATGAATAAAATAAAAATCAGGTAAAAGATCATGATTTACCCACTGTTACATATCCACAGTTGTTGTGTTTTTCCTGACAGGTGACTTCATGAACAAAAATAAATAATTTTAGCATTGTGTTTTGATTTTCACATGTGTTAATGTTTATTGATACTAAATGTGCGGTGGGGGCTGGGAGATGTGATTGGGCCAGCCTGATGTCAGTATAGAAAATTACCCAATGTCCGACTGTCTGTGCTTTATAAATAGCTATATAAATAAATAATTTACATTACACCTGCCCCAAAGATATGTTGGCCCAGTATGCGAGATTACCACTCCACCCCTGGTTATCATGGGAAAACAACATTCGTTATCTCGGGAAAATGGAGTCAAAAAAACTTTTGAATCGATGGCCGCTTAGGGCTTCCATACATATGAATTACATCCTGTGCGTTGCAGCTGCTGGGGCATGCACACGCACTCTCAAAGACCACACAGGTTTACTTTACTGGACTCCCTACATTACACGTCTACTCTACGTATGCAAATGTATTCTCCACTTTATACGTCTACTCCACAATTAAATAGCCTATTGTAGCTTACTTGACAGCTTAAGTTACTACTTTTTATTAAGACTGATTTAATTTCTTTAAAAAAATCCTGGATGACTTTGAGCAAAACATTTTGATTGTGCACATCATTCTTGAGATTTACATCCACCGTGAAACCTGCATCCTGCTCCTCCTCACAGCTCAAAGTCCCTATTTTGGTTGCAAAGAAGAAGCTGGGCGGGGTATCTCTTTGTAGGTGGAGCTCACAGTCCGGAAATGTGTCAGAAATCTGTGAGCTGCTGTTCCCCTCGGTGTTCGCGTGAGTTTAGTGAGGCTGCACTCTTCTGAGAGATCCCGCCACATGACTTTATCATCATGAACTCAGCCACAAAAAAGCAGAAAGGTAGGTTTGTCAACTTTCTTTATGTTATCCAAATGTACTCCCCCCCCCCCCCCCCCCCCCCCCCCC